>NC_034612.1:11936896-11963521 GCF_900095145.1 Mus pahari | reverse complement strand
TTTCTTTCTTTCTTTCTTTCTTTCTTTCTTCTTCTTCTTCTTCTTCTTCTTCTTCTTCTTCTTCTTCTTCTTCTTCTTCTTCTTCTTCTTCTTCTTTTAGGTGTGCTTGCACAAATGCAAGTTCCGGTGGGACACAGAAGAGCGTCAGGTCTCCTGGGTTTAGAGTCACAAGTGGTATGGGGTGCTAGGAACCAAACTCGGGAACTCTACAAGAGCAGTAGGGGGTTCTGAACCACTAAGCTGACTCCCCTGCCCCTACTTTAATTTCTATTATATTTTATTTGTGTGTATGCATTATATGTGTGAGTGTATGTATGTGTGTGTGTGTGTCTGCGTGCGTGCATGCATGCACACATGCATTCGCATGCACGCACACACAACATATAGAGGGCAATTCTCTGTCTCCATCAAGTGGGTCTTGGGAATCAACCTGAGGTCAGTGTGCTTGGCTGTCCAGTGTCTTTACTCCATCTGTCTGGCCAGCCCTAAGGCTGCTTGGTTCTAACATGTCACTTGGCGCTGTGCTTTTAGGCCCTGAGGCACGGGGCGGGGCACATCGGTTGCTCACCCAGCTGGGCTCAGCAAACCTGCACTCCCAGCTGCGGTGCTTGGTCACTGCTTGGTCACCTCGCAAGGAGGTAATGTGTGGGGGCACTTCTAGAGGGATGGAGTTTGCCAGGGATGGAGGGGAATAGAAACCCCTGGGGCGTAAAGGAGCTGGATTAGAACTTGGTGGACCATGGTGGGTGGGCTGGCAGAGGGGGCTGGCGGCAAAGAGTGTGGAAAGCTCTAGCTGGGGATGGCTGGGGAGGAGCTCTGAGTTCTGGATGTCTGACTAGAGCTTGGCTCTCCCTAGCACACTGTGGTAATGCCTGATCAGGACTCAGACATGGGGGTGGACTGGGCCTTCACACACTGTAACCTTCTGGTTCATTTTCATAAACTGTGACCTTCGACACAACCCCCAGTCCCGTTGTGTTAACCCTTTGTATTCAAACCCTTCTCCCCTTTTCTGACTGAGCCTATGGTGTATCTCAAGTTAGCGGAGTCTGTAGTGTCAGGGGCTCTTGTCATTTATTTCTTAGGTAGACTTCCATCTTAAGGATCTTTTGAGATTTTTAAAATGTGTTTTGCCTTGCATGTATGTCTGTGCCTGGAGCCTGCAGAGGCTGGAAAGGGGGTTGGATCCCCTGGAACGAGAGAGCTACAGATGGTTGTGAGCTGCCGTGTGAGTGCTGGGGACCGAGTATGAATCCTCGGCAAGAGCAGCCATTGCTCTTAGCCATGGAACCTTAGCCCCTGGACACCCAGCTTCAACCCTGTGCGCCTCCCTGTCGGAAGAGCAGCCTGTCGGAAGGGCGTGAGTTTCAATTCTCCAGTTCTGCTCTTGTGGTTCAAGACTTCTCCCCGTAGTCCATGTCCTCTGAGTTTTCATGTGAATTCAGAAATTGACTTTTCTGCTTCTCCTACTGAACAACCAAAGCGGGCCCTCGGGGGTCTATCGTGATCGCGTGGACGTAGATGACTTAGGAGAAAGCAGAAGTCTTCTGTCCATGGACAGCGCTGCTCCACACCCCGCCCCTGCCACCCCCGCCACCCCCGATCCCTTCCTAGGTTTTCTCTTATTCCATCTGTGCCAGCACAGAGGCCTCCTCTGCCCCTGTGTGCCAGCATAGAGGCCTCCTCTGCACACAGTGTCTCCTGCTCTGCCCTCTGAGCCCTTTGTGTCTGGCACTCAGCACCATGGCAGAAGTTCTTTGTGCGTTGATACTTTCCAGTTGCCGTTTCCTATGAACCATGAGCTCTTGAAGGGCGGAGGGACTGGCTCTGTCTGGCTCATGGACTGGAACCCAGGGAGTTCCCCATGAAGATTTATGAATGAATGAGTGAGTGAGTGAATAAATGAAGGAAGGATAAGTCCCATCCTTTCACACACACCTGTGGCTTGCTAGCTGCTCTCATTCACGGCTCCACATGCTCCGTTGTATCTGTCTGTAAATGGGGAAACTGAGTCCTCCTTCAGCCCTCTGCTTGGCCTTCAGGGTGGGTGTGGAGGTCAGATGCCAGCTGCAGGAGTGGGTTCTCTTCTTCCACCAATGGGAGTCCTGGGTTTGAGCTTAGGCCCTGAGGTTTGGCAGTGGGCACCCTTATCCATGGAGCCATCTCGCCGACCTGATTACAGGCAAGGATGATAATGGAGGTTTAATGTCTTTGATGAGGTACAGGGGCACCACCTTCCAGCATCGCTCAGAGCCTTAGGAAAACCAGCAGTGGGGTCTTGACCAAAGCAGGCTCTACATGTGAGTGGGAAAATCCGAGTCTGTAAGACGCTGCCAACAGGTAGTGAAGGCCAGTGACAGCAAGGAGAGCCTCACCTCCACCCCCGCCCCCACTCCACTCCCCCTCCCCCCTTCTCCCCAGGAACCTTAGCATAGGGCATCTGACTAATTGGTTCGTGGACGTGACTGGGCTAGATAGATTTCTTTGTGCTTTTGATCTCAAGTCAATACAGAGGCCGGGTGTTAATGGAGTCCCCTGGGCCAGGGCTGTAAGGAAGACTTAAGGAAGAACTTCCTGAGGAGACATCAGGTGGCCAGATGGCCTGACTGCCAGCACTGGAATATGGGAATTCAGAGAGAGAGAGAGACAAGGCGATTGAGAAGCTGGGTGCTGTGCAGGAGTGCAGAGGGAGATGGAGCGGGGCTGGGGTGGGGGTGAGGTCAGGTGGGTGGCCCTCTGAGCCGATTCTCCAGGTTAACCCAGACTAAGCAGAAACTTGAGTGGGGCTCCCTTGGGGAGCCAGGGGAAGAAAACCTCCCAGTCTCTTCCCGTTACAGTTGGTATTTCCTACTCTATACTCAGTCCCATTTTAGTTACAGAATAGCCTGGAAAAAGCAGAGGCAACAGTGACTATTGTTCTCCCCAAATCACAGATCAGCAAACAGAGGCTGGTGGCCCTGGCCTGCAGCTTCAGGACTACCCAGGAGGATTCTATGATCCGAGCCCCACTTCTCTGCCTTGCCCCCAATATGTCATTGTCTTTGGTGATGGATCTGATTGGCTTTTGTTTGTGACTCCAGAATCAAATGACACCTTACACCACAGGGGCTGGAGAGGTGGCCCTGGAGGTTAAGGTTCAGTTCCTGGTACCTACATGGCAGCGCACAACTGTCTGTAACTCCAGCTTTAGGGGATCCGACACCCTCAGACAGATAATACATGCAGGCCAAACACACCAGTACACGTAAATAAAAAATAAATAAATCACATTAAAACATTTCTTAACAGAAGAAAAAAAATGACACGATAGTTCACAAAACAGAACAGTGTCGCCTTGAGGTGCGGGCCACAGGGCGTGAGAGGATAGCTGGTTGTCATCATGAGGCAGTGACAGGGAACAGAGAGATGGGAACACAGTGGGTTGGCCCGTGTCAGATCACACCAACTGACTCTTCTGTGAGAGTCACGGCAGACATGCTTCCATATCAAGCCTGACTGGACTCGCTCACCGTGGTTACAGGAAGCTCCTGTTTTGGGGGGTCAGTGGTCCATGTGGGATGTGACTGTATGTCTGCTTGATTCTATGGTACCTGGCCCGAGGGACTGCATCTCGCTGTGGTCCAGCCTGCTTCGTCCTAGAAAGCTAGTTCCAATCCATGCTCCCCCCAACCATTTTGTTTGAGAGAGCAGAAATATCTCTATTGTGTTTGTTACTTGCCCCCCCGGGACTCTGCCAAGTGCCCGATAAATATGTATTCAGATATTTGCAGGGTGGGCAAATAAATTTGAGGAGCTGAGGTCAGAGGTTAAAGATGGCTTCAGCTGGCTACCCAAGAAGGAGAGGGCTGGATGGGAAGGCACCACTCTCGTGACCCTCACACCGAGTAGGCAGAGGCAGGAACATCGCAGGTTCTAGGTTAGCCTGGGATTAAGATGGCTGAAATGTGCTTGTGTGATTTTGTGTGTGTGTGTGTGTGTGTGTGTGTGTGTGTGTGTGTGTGTGTGATTTAATGCTTGACTGGTTTTTTTTTGTGACCCTTCCAGAAGCCCCCATTTCCTGGTGCTCTCAGATGACTCTCGGGAGAAAAGGGGGACTTCTGGGTGGCCTGTGTAAGGGGGACATAGCTGTAAGGGCTGTGAGTCAAGCCTTCTGTCCTTCCATACAGACTGTATCATACCATGGAGAGGGAAGGGCCTGTACGTGCTTTGGTGGTTTCATGTCACGCAACATGTCCCTCGTGTATGGGAACCAGTCATCGTAGGGACACATAGTGATGGCGCAGCTGCTGCTAGTTCTGATACAGCAACCACCACGCTCAGAGTCTGGAAACTCCTACAGAGTCTCATGCTAAGCATAAAACGCTTCATCCTAGAAGGGACACGCCACTTCTGCGTTCAGCTTGTAGTTCAGACTTAGTCACGTGGCCTCCCTCGACCCTAAGGAGGCAGGGGAGCAGAGACAGGAAGCTTGGGTAGAAATAGCCATGTCTGCCGCGTGCGCTGGTAAAAGTCACTTCGTCTCTGACTCCACGGCAAACCCTGTAAGAATACCAGGAAACATAACTGACAGTGTGCTAGGGGCTCTGTGTTGTCCGTCCAGAACAGCGCGCTTAGCCACAGAGTCACCCCATCATCCAGTAGGCGCTGGAATAATTCCCATTTTACAGTTCAGAAAATGGAGGCTCTAGAGAGGTAAGGTTACTTGCCCAAAGTCACACAGCTAGGAAGTGGTAAACACAGTATTTGAACCTGAGCGACTTTGGCTACAGAACCCGTATTGTATTAACCCAGTCACCAATGGAAAAAAATTGAGGCTAAGCCCCAACTAACGCCTGTCCTCCTGCCCACAGATCTCCAATAGGAGACCTCCCTATTCAGATTGGCCATTGGGATTATCAGATTATTACCCTTCCTGGGTCTCTTGAGTGGGCGCCTCGCAGTCCTTAACCTCTTGAGTCCTGGAGCGAGCCTGTGCTGTGCCTGTCTGATCGAGTCAGCTCTGCAGGAACCGAGACTCCTCAAGACCCGTCGCAAAACCCAGACATTATTAAGCATTAAATGCCAGGTCTGGAGACGTGGCTCAGTGGTTAAGAGCCTGTGTTATCATTGCAGAGGGCGAGAGTTCGGTTCCCAGCACCTATATCCGGCACCTCACATCCGCCCAGAAGTCCAGCTCCAAGGACTCGCCTCTGTGGGCACCCGCACTCATATACACAAAACCTTACACATCGGAGTGCACGTATGCACACAGAATCCTAAAGATTAAAGGATAAAAACATGCCATCGGCGATTTTAGTAACTTGTCTTCCAGAGGGACACAGTTCAGGACACAAGCAGAATTCTGAAACTGCAGGAAGTAGTTACTAACCCTGTATGAGCTTTCTCCTAGGTATACAAACCAGGGATGAAGTTTAATTTTTATAATTCAGGCATGACAAGAAATGAGCCAACAATAAGGCCAGGTGATTGTAACAATGTACCATAAAGCCGCGAGAGCAGGCTGCGGAGAAGGCCCAGTCAGTAAACCAGTTGCAAGCATGAGGGACCCGTGAGAGCCCAACGCATTAAAAGCCAGGTGCAGGGTCGTGGGCCTATGTTCTCAGTGAGGGGCAGACAGAGGCAGAAGGGTCTGTGGGGCTTGCTGGCAAGGAGGTCTAGCTGAATTGGCAAGCTACAGGTTCTATGAGAGACTCTGTGTCTCAAAAGTGACGAGGACAGCGATGTCACTTTTGATGATGCTGTATCCTGAAGTCAGTGCGCATCTACACACACACACACACACACACACACACACACACACACGCTCAGAGTTTTCTGACTGTGTTCCCTGTCTCTCGGAATACCTCATCGCTGTATTCTCGTTCCATCTCGGTTACCGGTGAGACGGCTAGTCGTCAGCGCACCATGGACAGTAAATAGGAGTGATTCATGGCTGGGTTAGGGTTTAAGGCACAGCTCTGCCATTCTGTGGCAGTCAGTTTGAAAACCAAGATGGCTACCAGGCAGACAGCGGGGTGGGTAACACATAGAGTGTAGATACACCAGAAGACGTTCCAATGCCACTTCATGGCTGGGACAGAGTCTGAGCGTGGTGACATTTCATGCGATACTAGAATAAGACATCACTTCAAACTCATGAATTGTTTATTTCTGGAATTTTCCCTTTATGTTTGGGCAGCAGTTGATTGCAGTCAGATGAGACCAGGGGACGCTAAATCGCAGATACCGTAGGATTATTTTTTCCACAGAGGGCCATATGGTCTCTGTCACGGCTACTCAACTCTGTCACAGCAGAGGCAGTGTGCGCACTAAAAGGTGTGGCTGATTGCCAGTAAAACTTTATTTACAGTACCGGAGGATGGGGTGGGCTTGGCTCACAAGCCACAGATTCCCAACTTTTGTCCAGAATGTCCCTCACCTGCCCAGAGATTATTCTTCAAATCTGTTCATGCAGCGGGCTAGGAGGTACATGAGTAGGCAAAATGCACCTCCACTTAAATAACCAGATGAACAAGGGTCAGGTCTGTCAGTCTGTCTTTCAGTCAGTTGGAATGACTAAAACCACTCACGGAACCTCGGGGGTAAAGGGGGCCCCCATGTCTGCCAGCCATGGAGGGACACTTAAGGTGATCTCGCGAACATGGGTTTTCCGTGTCTATGCGGTGTGTGCAGAATGCCCATGGTTGACATCAGGCGCCCTCAATTGCTCTCTGTCTCTTTTTAAGGCCGTGTTTCTCATGGATGGTGTTGGTCATTTCAGTGAGGCTGGCTAGCCAGAGAGCTCCAGGAATCCCCCTGCCTCAGCTCCGTAGCTCAGGCATGTGCCAGAACTTAGGTCCACGCACTTGTGTGGTGCCTCTCAGCACTCCCAGGGTTTTTGCTTCCATCAAGTTCCAGAATCTACATTTTCATCGAGGGCCAGCCAGGCCAGGGTCCCCCCTCTGGCCTCATGTGCCCAGGTGATTTTTTTTTTTTTAGGCACCCTTGTCATGTTAAAAATCGTCACCCCAGACAACCTAAATGCTGCATCTTGTATTTTAGAATGAATGGGGTCTTTCCCCCAAGTTGACCCAACGTGCGACATTAGCTCTTATCAATAATAAGCCCCCTCATCCATCCCCAGGCGGAGTGGGGTGACAGGGGCAGGGGGTGGGGGTGGGGAGGAGATCCTTGGACAAGATCACAGAGCTTGACCAGAAGGAATGCAGAAGCTGCGCCCTGGGAGAGCTTCCTAGAGCATACCCCGACTTGGCTTGTTGGCTGATCGGGTGGGAGACGGGGGCTAGGGCCAAGCCTGTCAAACCTGAGTTCAATCCCCAGGGCTCACATGATGGCAGGAGGGATCTGCATTCTACAAGCTGTTTTCTGTCCTCCACGTGTGCACTGGGCCACACGTGTACCCCTCCACGGATTCACGGAATAACGTCTAAATGTTAAAAAATGGTTAAAATGACTTTCAAGGGTCTGGGGAAGTGGCTCAGTTACCGCTCACTCCATATGCATGAGGTTGTGAGTTCGAGTCCCCAGGACCCGGATAAAAGCCAGGCACGGGAGTGTATGCATGTAGCCCTAATGCTGGGGGTTGGGGAGAGTGGAGACAGGGGCCTGCCTGCAAGATGGCACAGTGGATAAAGTCCTTACCGTGTAAGCCCGACAACCTTGATCCCCAAAACCCACATGGAGATGGAAAGAGAGAACTGGCTTCCTAAAGCTGTCCCCTGGCCTCCTCGCATGCACTGTGGCACGTGCTCCCCCCTCCCCATCATGTGCACAATACTAATAAAATCAGGTGAGACTGATAGAAAACACGGGGCTGGCGTGGATCTCTGGCCTCCACACGCATGTGCACATGTGTGCATGTAAGAATATGCACACACACACACACACACACACACACATTTGTGTTGTGAAGGTGCATGCCCGCAGTCCCAGCACTCAGGAGGCTAGCCTGGGCTACATAATATCTAAACAATAAACTGAGCTATCCCGAAATGAAAAGACTATATAGTATGAGGTACAAACCACAGCAAAGATGGGGTTGAGGACAGAGGTGTTCCCTGCAGGGTGGCCTCTGACACTTAAGGATTGTCCTGCTGTTGAGGTAAGGTCTGGCCTTTGTTTTTCGAGACAGGGTTTCTCTGTGTAGCCCTAACTGTCCTGGAACTCACTCTGTAGACCAGGCTGGCCTCGAACTCAGAGATCCACCTGCCCCTGACTCCTGAGTGCTGAGGTTAAAGGTGTGTGTGCCATGCCTGATTAGGCATTGCCCTTTGAAATGCTTGATTTCTCCAGGTTCCAACACTGGCCAGCTCCTCTTCCACAGATCCACTGGGCCAACTTCTATGTCTGCTCAACCAGATCTCTCTTAGGAGTCCATCCTGTCCCGCACGCACAGCCCATAGCAACATGATCCCGTGTCCCCTGTGCCCTCAGAGGTTTGGCTTCTGCCGTCTGAATACAGCTGTAGGAAAAGAAGATTCCAGGCTTGTCTGCTTGGGCTTGCCGAGAAGTCTTTGCCAGGAGCTCGCAAAAGCCTGGCGCTTCTCACCCTTATCATTAATTTAAAATAGAGACATTCTCTCTTGGAGACCAGGGAGAGGGCTCGGTTGGCGAAGAGCTCGCCATGCAAGCATGAGAAACTGAGTTCGAATCCTTAGGGCCCATATAAAAGTCTGTGCATAGTGAGCGGTGCGTTGGTCCCGGCACTGGGGGGTTTCAGAGACAGAGATGGGCGATCCATGTGGGTGTTGCTGGCCAGGTAGACTGTTCAGGGGTGACTTGCAGCTTCCATGAGATAATCTGACTCAGAAATAAAAGAGCAATTGAGGAAGACACCTGGTGTCTGCCAACTTCTGGCTTACATATACATGCGTGCACGCACATGTGCACACACACACACACACACACAGCAGGCTTATATACACACCTGTACACACACACACACACCTCACAAAGCAATGATCTGAGGTCATCTACCACTGTCTGCTTCTTTTCCCTCTTCTCTCCCGGGCCCAGCAGGGCACAGGGCCCTTCACGGAAAGGAGGAATAGTTTCTACAAGGAGCTTCTGGAGCAGGGATGGGCTAAGCGGTTGTAATTTCTCGCAAGGCTGTTTTTATAGAAGAAAATCGAGTCAACACTCCGGAGTATACTCGGCTCTTTCCAGAGATGGGAGAATTAATCAAGCTGCCGAGTTCGCTGTCTAAGGCGCGCGGGGCGGGAGGGCCAAGTTTCATCAGCAGATTGGCTCGGGGAGGCGCAGATGAAAGGAAGGCCAGCCCTCTCCTGGTGCCTTAAATATTGGCAGGCGGTGGGGTCTAGATGTTTCCTTTTCTTTTGTTGTAAAGGAAAGCCATACAGATAATTAATGCCGCTGGAAGGAGCCCGCTCCTCTGGCGTCTGCCAGGCTGGGCTCCCCCCACCTCCCACCCCGCAGTCTGGGATCTTCTAGGGAGAGAGAGAAAAAAAAAGTGAAGCCCCCAGGGGGATGCTGACAATTTACACAAGCAATAAATATCATCCAGAGAGCAGACAGGACCAGCCAGGGCCTCATAGCTACAGACATTTCAGACAGGGACTCAAGTCCCAGTGAATGCCAGTGAACTTGACACCGGTATGCTTCACACTATCCAGTCCTGGGCTGTGGCTGTCGAACCGTGATTATTTGAAAAGGTAGGTGGTCACCAAAGCCCAGGGAGGGTACACAATGGGTTTGATGCTTGAAGGTTTTTATCACGCTGTACGTCTGAGTACCAGGAAAATCTGTTACCATCCCTAGATGCCAGAGGCAGCCATGGGGTCCTGCAGTTCTGGACAGGTCTGCTGTCCCCGGAAGTCCTGTATGTGCCTCAGTGTCCCCATACCCGCATGCAGTGCTTTGTGAGCCCTGGTCGCTCACAGTTTCCGAGTTCCAGTCACTCAAGTGTCACTAAGGGTGGGAGGGACTCTTGATGGCCCCATTGTACAGATAAGGAAACTGAGGGTGAGATCATATGGCTAGCTGGAGTCAGACCTAGGATTGGAGCTTATATAGTCAACTCCAAAAAATGATGTGGGGTGAGGGGATGCTAGGGGCAGGTGGGAGGGGATGGCAGGGTGAAGGAGCAATGATGCACATGCACGTTAGTCAACACGCTCATGTGATATAAAATGAACCATTCACTGGGCAGTGGTGGCACACATCTTTAACCCCAGCACTTGGGAAGCAGGGGCAGGCAGATTTCTAAGTTTGAGGCCAGCCTGGTCTACAGAGTGAGTTCCAGGACAGCCAGGGCTATATAGAGAAACCCTGTCTTGAAAAGCCAAATAAAAAATAAAATAAAATAAAATGAACCATTCAAAGCGAGCACCTGAGGCTGTTAGTACACTCACACTGTCACGTGGTGGTCACTTCTGGCTCGTTCTGAAGCACGCTCCTCTCCGGACTGTTGACCGTCCCCACAGGGAAGCTCACATGCATACCCAGCCCCCTCTGCGGCATGTTCTGTTGTCGTGGAGGTTTGCCTTCTGCAGACATCTGGTAGTGGAGCTTGGCGGCATCTGACCTTTCTGCGCCAGCCTCTCTCTCCTTCAGGGTTGTGCGTTCAGAGTTTCTGGGTGCTGTAACATTCGTCGGCACCTCATGTCTTTTCATTTTTCGTGGCTGATTAATATTCCACCACTCCATCTCCTTTTCTCTCTTGGCCGGGGCTGGCATTTGGACCATGTCCTTTGGAACCGCTGTTGTGGCTAGTGATGCCAGGGATTCATAGAGACAGGCATTTGCTTGATCTCTTGTTCTTGATTCTGTGGGGTGTGGGACTACCAACTGGTCTGGCCACATGGTGCTTCCCTTTTGTGTGTGGAGCCCTCCATACTGTTCCAGGGCGATAATCTTTTCCTATGGCTAGATCTCCTGGGTCCCCCATGTTGAGCTGGTTCATCTTGCAATGCAACTGTTTAGGTGTGTCTTGGGGGCACAGCTGGCTTTTTAATTGAGTACCAAAAAAATCCACTTACGTGGCAGATTTGGGGTGTCACCATCCAGGGTGATGTTGTACCAGGTACATGGGGAGGGGAAACACCTTGGTGGTCCATGCATCTCCTCACAGCAACTCCCAAAGCAGGAAGTGCAAGAGACAGGGCTAGGGGTGTAAATGAGGGAGAGTGAGCTGCTGTGGGGTTATCAAGAGTGGTGGAGACTGTAACAGTGTCCCGAAGGAGGCCAGGCTAGTGACTGACAGTTGCCAAAACTAGCTCAGTGTGGCCAGACTTGCCTGGTTTGTAGAAGAAACTGGAAATCCCAATCTTTGTGTGTCTCTAGCCAGATGTTTTAGCGCACATCTGCTCTCGGGAGACAGGGGAATCAATTTAGAGTCATCTCCAGCTACATAATTTAAGGAGTTTAAGGCCAGCCTGGACTACATGGGTCATCCCCGCCCCCACTTTCCACTCGGCACTCAAGCACTGGCCTACAAGACCAGGGGGGCTTCTCGCCCTCTGCCCACTCACCGTGAGGACCTCAACAGGAAGCCCAGGAGTCAGAGTGGGGACCGCAGACATCTGAGCCATGTCTCCATGGAATTGGTCTGTGATCTCAAGGCCCACTCTGCCTCAGTCCCATTAGGCCAGTCACTTCTGGTCTCCACACCCATCACACAACGGCACAGATCGAGTGTGGGCAGACTCCGGAGAGGTCAGCACTGGGCCATGTGCCGCCCTCAGCAGACACCAGACGTCAGCCCAGTGTCTGAAGGAGTGCCTCCTGCACCACTGGCCTGCGGGATACGTGGCCTGGGAGTTAGGCAGCTGAACCTGTGTAGCTGCTCCTTGGGACACTCTGCCAGTTGTAGGGGGCACCACCTGAATGGGTGACATCAGAGAGGGACATCACGGCACCCCACTCGCACACTGTGGACCCTTGGACATTTCCCCAAGGTAGAAGGGCCCTGAATGGCAGTCATCAAGTGCCCACAGCCGGCCCCTATACCCAGTATTGGGGTAACCCCTCTGTAATTAGATCTCCCCAGCTGAGCACGCTGGTTCACTGTAGAGCCAGCCTGCAGGTAAGAACACCCCCCACACTCCTCTGGAACCCTGACTCCCCTCTTAAGTCAGTGTCTGCTAGATCCTCCCACAGTCGGGATGTCTGGTCGAGTCTCCCAGCCCCTTCCTCAGACGAGCCCAAGGGAGCTTCAGGGTTTCTGGCTCACTCACAGGGCTCACCTTCTATCCAAGAAACCAGCCAACTCTGGAGAGTCCTTTCACAACCCTGAGTGGCTGCAGTGAGTTCGAAACTCTCCCTAGGAGGGCCTGGGTCAGCACATCCAGCCCCACCCAGCCCTGGCTGTCCTGGAACTCACTCTGTAGATCAGGCGGGCCTGGAACTGATCGAGATCCGTCTGCCTCTCAGGTGCTGGGATTAAAGGCGTGCACCCCCACCACCTATACTTTAATGCCTGCTCTCTCACACTGGCTCTGGATCATATGGGCAGCTGCTGTGGGAACCAGGCTGATCCCAGCTATAGGAGCCTCACCAGTTCTGTGCCCCCCCCACAGGAATACACCCAAAAGAACACATGGGCCCAAAGGGTCCTGGAAGCAATGATCACACAGTCAGAAGGTAGAAGTGACCAGATTCTCTGTCATCCCCTGAACAGATGAGCAGAAGGAAATGTATTCAAACAGTGGAGTAGTATTCAGCCATAAAAAAGTATACAGTAATACTTTGTTCTGCCATACGGACCAATGGAGAACACACACACACTCAATACTATTGACAGAAGGCGGACCAGTTGTTATGTGACTGCTTATGTCACATGTTCAGGAAGTGGAGATCCACGGCACAGACACAGGGCTGGTGAGAGGGGGATGGGAAATGAATGCTTGCTGGATTGGGAGTTTCCTTTTAATTCTTTTAATAATTATGGTATAACATTTTAAAATCAGCATTCAAAATAGCAAGTTTCACCATGACATGTTAACTCCGGATTCTGCCTGTGACAGAAGCCATGAGATATCTATTCAATCCCCATCCGTCTTTCTGATGCCCTGGATTGTTGGGGGTTTCCTTTTGGGGTGTGATGAGAATGTTCTGGAACTCGGGGGGGGGGAGGGTAGCTGCTGTGAGTGTTTATTGTCTCCGGTCGGACTCTGAAGTGTTAGTGTTGGTGAGCATGTGTCCCCCATTGGCCAGGCTAGTGGACCCTGGAGCTGTGTACGCCTGGTGGGGACTTGCCCTTCCCTGAAGCAAAAGGTTGAGGGTAAAGGATGGAGACAACCGGCTGCTGGCTTTGGTACAAATCCATCTTCACAGGTGGAGGAGACCCTGAGGATGAAGGTGAAGAACGTCGAGAAGGGTGGGGTCCGAGCCGTGGGTACAAGGCCAAGCTCTGCCAAGACATTGTCCACCGAAAGGGTGTGGCTGAGCCACAGAGTTGCCATGCCAACCTCAAGTGAGGTTGCTGATGATGGGTACAGCCTCCTGGGGGGAGGCTCTTGGGGGGGGGAGCTAGAGGTCAAGGCTGGGGACTCTGAATGTGCCCAGGTTATCAAGCTTGGCCTCTTCTTGTGTCCGCTTAGTGATTCTGATTAACAGCTCATCCGTTTTGCTAATAGGTATGCAAGGCTCAGAGAGGCTGTGAGACTCCCCCAAGACCCCTCAGCAAGAGCAGCCAGCTTCAGTCTGTTAGGAGACTCTTCTTGGGACCAGAAAGGTGAACGCTGAGCCAGGCGTGACCGTATAGAGCAGCCATGCCAGCACTTCAGAGGTTGTGCAGGAGGATCAGGAGTTCAAGGCCAGCCTGGACTACATAGTAAAACTCTATCTCGAACAACAAACAAACAAAAACTCCAGCTTTTTTTTTTTTTCTTTAATGGAAAAAAGTCATCTACAAAGAATAAGAAAATAGCCCTCATTGTCCCCATCATGCAGGTGGAGCCTGGCCACTGCCAGCTTCTGTTGTCCCTCCGTGCCTTTAAACAAACCAGCCTGAAACGTTAGAGACAGAGCTTAGGGGTGTCTGCAGGCCGTGGGGGGGGGGGTCCCACCTGACCATTATCTTTTTCCTACCTTACTCATTGAGTTTTCTTCCTTGTTCCTGTCTGATTTGAAACTTGTTGTACTGTCGTGGCTCCCATGCTCGGAGGGTCTGCATCTCCTCATCTGTGAAATGGGCCTCCTGCCTCTCTCTCTCCCCTGCTGGAGCCCAGTCCTGTAACCAGAAGGAACGGGGCCTGCTCCAATGGTTTCCGTGTGTGTGGCAGGGGTGGGGTGGTGGTGCACATGTGTGTACATATGTGCACATGTATGTGGAGGCTGGAGGTTGATCCTGGTTATCACCCCCAGGAGACACTCCCCCCCCCCTTTTTTGGGTTGGAGCTCACCTGGACTAGTCTGGCTGGCCCACAAGCCCCCAGGGTCAGCCTGTCTCTGCCTGCCCTAGGCCTGCAGACCCACACTGAGGCACTAGGCTTTTTATATGTGTTCTGGGGATTCGAATGCAGATCCTTGAGCTTTCTAGGGGGGGGGCACTTCTCCCAAATTTGGCCTTCAAGAGATGTGGTTTGGGGCTGCAGTTGACGCCAGGCTGCGCTGGCAGCTCTGACTCCGGTGTCTGCCCAGATGTGGGCAGATGCCATCCTCTGAGCCTCAGTTTACCCTTTTATGAGTCAGATTTGGAGTCGGTTTGCATGGATGTAGTAAAGATGCACACAGAGTGTTAAATGTTGAGCTAAGCACACAATAATGGTTGACCAGAGCCGTCCGTCTCTCTCTGCCTACCTGGCGATTGCTGCTATGGGCCTTCCAGAACAGGACTGTATGAGCGAGCTGTCTAAAAGGATAAATAACCCGGACCTCTGTGGTGGGGGTGGGGGGGCTCCAGCTGCCAGGACCCCTGCTCCGCTAGTTCCCTTCCCTCCCCCCACCACGTGTGGCCACTCTGGGGCTGATACTACCAGGAGGGGCTTGGCATGAGAACCAGCAGATGCCAGCCTCGGCCCGAGCGCAGATGTATCTGCCAGTTTCTGACGGGAAGACGTGATCTGGGAATCGCTCACTTCATTGATAATTAAATTCAAATTAAGAGAGATTTGCATTTATGAAATGCCTGTTTGACAAGGTGTCACCGTGCCATCCACCACCAGGGTGCTTGGGAGCTGACGGGAAGGGGGGGCAGCCTTGGGAGGGGCAGGGTGGCAGAGGGTCTCAGCTCCGTAGGGAACACACCACAGGGTCTCTGCCAGGCCACGTAATGTCACCTAGTCCCACACCCCACCCCCTCGGCTGCCTCCGGGGTCCCCCTTCACAGCTGTAAGGAGACCATGAATCCCGGGAGGAATCCCCCCACCCTCCCATACCTGTCACCCTTCCCACTGAATGTTAGCAGGGAGACCCAGCTAGTCTCTGGGGACTTTGGTGGTGACCCGGATTTGCCATGTAGGCAGAGTTTGCAAATCCCCTGTCTTCCCCTTGCTTATTAAAATGCTGGGTCTCTGGATCCCAGGTGGAGCTTATGGCTCTACAGGGGACCCCAATGGGACCACATGCCTTCAATGGGTCTCTTTGTCCTTCCTCCCTTCCTACCTCCTCCAGAGGTGTAGCTGTCGCCTTAAAAGAACACAGGCACAAAACCCCAAAAACAACAAAATCCCCTACCCCATCCCACCCAGGTCCCCCCAACAGACCTCAAATCCCAAGATGGCCGCTTGTGCTCCGTCCATCCTCCGAGTCCCTGAGCCCATCCTCTTTCAGTGCTTGCTGCATCATCTTTCCTTTGAAGACGTTCTTCCTTACCTGGTAGTGCTGAGGGCTGAACCAGGGCCACATGAGTGGAAGAGTTCTTTTTGACATAGAAAGAGACTCGGGTGGCTTTATTTCCTGGCCCGCTAAGGCGAGAAGCGCGTGGCTCTCGGCCTCACAGCCAGCTTTCTTCCTTCTGCCATTTCTCCCAGCCCATTGTGGTAGTTGGTACCCAAGCAGGTCAAAGCCGCCTGTGCCTGCCGGCTGGAATGTCTGAAAAAGCATGGTGAGCTGGGGCTCTTCTTTGTGATCAGAATAAGGGGACTCCCAGAGCCTGTGTGATGGGGACCCTGAGCCCCATCAGAGTCCTTGTGTGACCTCCAAGGCTGTGTGGCCTTTGGCAGGCTCCGCCACCTGGAGGATCCCCCTTTGAGGAGCCGCCATCACATCTCGTTATGATGTGTCTGGTGTGAGATTTCTGTGGCTTCCTTTTTCTCCATGGGAACGGTAAGTGGGGGACCGGTGGAACCCTCCCATGGCTCGGGACTCAGCTCTAATTTTTTAGCGTCCCCGCAAACGTTTGGGTGACCCCCCCCCAAACCTTAGAGTTAAGATGATCTGTTCAGTTGTATCCCGAATGTGTGGCGTTGTGTGTGCAGATACCTGCGCACATATGTATATGAGGGAGGGTGCGTGCACATGTCCACGTGGAGGCCCACGGCTGCCTGCCTCACACGCCTTTTTGATTACTCTCCACCTTGTACATGGAGGCAGGATCTCACACATGGACCCAGAGCTCATTTGTCTAGGCAGCCAGCTCTCTCTGAGGGTTCTTCGTTACCTCCCGTGCTGAGACTGCAGGCTGGCTGCCACTCTAACCCAGCGTTCTCGCGGGTCCTGGGGAGCCGAACTCTGGTCCTCCGGCTTGCTTGGTGTTTTTATCCTCTCAGTTGCTTACCCAGCCCCGAGCTTATGCGTAAATCCTATTTCTCTTTACGTTGATTTGGCTCCGCTGCTTCACGCACACGTGGACATTCACATACATGCACTCACGGACACACACACCACACACACACACACACACACACACACACACACACACACACACGGTAGAGATGCCACCTTCAGTGCTTGAAAGGACACCATGGTGTCTGAGGGACAGAATGCTCCTCTTGACCTCAGTTTCCCTGTCTCTGAGTTATGTGCAGTGTGTCTCCTTGGGCAGACTGGAATGATAACAAGGAGGACTGGCCTTTCCTAACTGTCCCCATGCTACCCCTGGTCATCTTAGCCTTTAAGAAGCCCATGTCAATCCTATATTAGAGGTAGGGGAAACTGAGGCCCAGAGAGGAGACATGAAGATCTTGTAGCCACACACTCTGTAAGTAACAGATCTCAAAACCTGGAGCCCCCCAAGTCCTGACACCCCAAGAAAATGCCAAGGTCTTGCCTTACAGTGTTTCCAGTAGATGCCGACAGTAAAGACTACAGCAGTGGTGGCAGGCGGCATCTGGGGAGGAAGGAAGGCTTCCAGATGGGAAGGCACACACCAGGCCAAGCCCCAGACTGAGTCTAGCCAGGCTTCCAGGGCAGCGCCTCTACCAGCGCCCCCCAACCTGCTATCTCTGAAGCCAGGTGGAAGATTCTAGCGCAAGGTGCGGTAGCATGAAGTATCACCCGCCTGAAAATCCCCCTGTATCTGCTGTGCTATCTAATTACTGCATTAGAGAAGTCTTCAGACCATGTATTGAACATTATAAATGGGAATAAGATGGTTCTGGTAATGGCTTAATAAAGCAGGTAAGGCAGCCCCGACCGTCTGCCGGGTCCTTGGATGGCGGCCAGATTGATCTGTCAGGGAGGCAGAAAGCAGGGCCTGCGTGGGCCCCTGGAGCACTGTCTCCTCCGTGAGGGGTCTTGGACTCCATTCTTCCTTTTTTTTTTCCTTTGAAGCACTGCTCAGGATTTCTGGCGAATAGCAGTCACCGGGTTGGATGGAGAACGGTCAGTAGCCAGTTCTGCCTCCTGCAGCCGTCAGCTTCGGAATGGCCGGCTGGGATGGAGGGAGGGAGAGCTGAAAGTCCCCGTGGCTGAGGGTGCGTGGACCCACTGTGGCGGCAGTGACAGGGGTGGGTGGGCTGTGGGTGGAATGACCACACGGTGGTCACGGGGCCTGAAAGTAATGCAGTGGGACCGGAGACGGGCTCTCTGTGCCACTGGTCTATTGTGTGCCCAGGAAGAGGCGTGTCATGGCCTAGGCGTCTCCCGGGCTTTCTGTGTATGTGGCGATTTGAGCTGTGGACTGTCTACCTCCATTCCTTTTCCAGGAATACTCAGTGCCCTTGTCCTGTCTCACTTCCGTGCCTGGTTACTTCACACCCATCATGCTATTGCCCGTGGACTTCTTCCCACGGCTTGGAACTGGTGTTCCCCAGAAAGGCCATGAGGCATCGTGGACTCATGAGGAGCCACATCTCAAGGGAGGAGGAATAGGAGGAAGGATGTCCCTAGGTGCTCTGCATGGTCCCAACCCGACTCCAACTTCTTGACCTACCCAGACTCCTGTGTGGGTGTTGGAGGTCACGTTCCAGCACAGCCAGAGCCCCTCCCCAGGCCTGGCATTCTCATCAGGCGTCATCCTCGTCGTCATGGCGACAGGGGGGGGGGCCCAGGACCCCAGAGACGGGCCGCAGAATTAATGGCAGTGCTGGGTAAAGGATTCCTGTCTGGGTGAGCTTGATGGATTACGTTGACGAACCATTTGTCATACTGTAATTGTTCTGGCAAATGTAATACCCACTAGTATAAACATCGCAGTGCTTTGCTAATAAAACCCAAAATAGGAAGAGAAAGGATGATACAGTGCGGTGCTCACTTAAAGAGACAGCGCCTCCGCTCCGAGTGGGGCCACTGCTCTTCCCCGAGGAGGCCTTAGCGCCAAACATTGGCCCGCCCTCCGGGCATGCGCAGTGTGGTTACCAGGTTAGTCTTTTCTCACCTCCTTTGCCAGTCTTGGTGGCCATGTGATGTCCCCAGTAGAGTCTAATTTGTGCAAGGCGTAAGGCCGCTGCCTCTGAGGAGCCCTCCTGGACCAGCCTTCTCTAACCAGCCAGCCAGCCCTTCTCTGAGCTTTTTTTGCCTGAGACTTCTCGTTGCTCGATGGGAGGTTTCCAGGGCTAGAATGAAGTTCCGAGTGTCTCCAGCGATCACACAACAGTGTCTGGGACCTAATAGATGCTCGGCGAGAGGTCTAGTTGAGCACACTTGGGAGCCCATGCCCACATTTTAGGACCCCATTACATCGTCAGGAGCCATCTGTGACTCTGTTTGAACCCCAGCCACCCTGTGCCCACACTTAGACACTGCTGCTGCCCTTTCCCAAATCTCTGACTGCTTAACTCCCAGATGCCACATGTCTCAGATAGCTGCACTATGCAGGGATCTCCATCAGCCCTGAGAGCCTTGGGCTTCACACTCAAGAGGCTCAGTGCTTATATATGATTCTTTCCCAAGAGCAGCTGAGCAACCTGTTCACCTGCTCTGACCTAGCCCAGCCAGCAGTCTCAATACCCTTGGAGTCTGCTGCTGTAACCATCACATTTGGCTCGCTGGAACAGGAAGCCCAGGACACTGTTTCTGACCTCAGCTGGCACATTCACTTTATCTCGTAGGGTAGTTTTAGGTTCATAGCACAACTGAGTGCCTGCCCATTCCCTCTGCACAGGCATCTAGGCAAATCCTTACCCACATACAATGACTGTTTTTTTCCTTCCCGGGGCTCACCTCTGCAGCACCAGAAGGAAGCCAAAGATGCAGAGGGAGAATTTCTCAAGGAAGGGAGGAATTCCTCTCACCTTCCATAACTGGCTACTCATAGCTGCAAGAGAACCGGGAAGAGATCACCCTCCCCAAGTTCAGGTGTCCACATCCTGACTCTCAGTAGATCCACATGAATGGGGTACCCCTAACCCAAATTGACTGCTGTCCTTGGACGATGAGGCAACCATGACACAGACAAATGGCGTATGAGAACACCACGGATCATCAGTGCTGTGGGAAGGATAGTGGTGAATGGCTACACAGTGTAATGCAGTATGCCAGCACCACAGAACCATGGGCTTGGGATGGCCACATCATGGACATTGTATCATGTGTGACTTAACCATCTTTGAGTCTACTGCTTGGAATCGCTCCCCTTGTGGTACCGAGCTATGCTGTGTCTGTTTGTCTGTCCTTATTTTTTGTGCTGGGTATGGAGCAAGGGCCCTTGTGCATGCTAGGGAAACATTCTGCTATTAAGTCAAGCCACCCCACAGCCCTCTACTGCAGTCAAGGGATCTGAAGCAGATCTTTTTGATGGACCTAAGAAGTAGATACCGTTATTGCATAGTGAAGGACACCCACCTTCCTTGTATAACATGAAGGGTGTCTGTGATTAAAACAGGGTTGTGTTGTTGTTGTTGTTGTTGTTGTTGTTATTTCTTTGGCTGGAAACGTTCAGGCAAATAGACCTTTGTCACTGAGACAGTCCGTGCTGTGCAGGGTCAGCAGAAGCACCCACGGCTACTTGGTCCTCACAAGATGTCAGTAGTGTTTGTTGGCTTTCGATGAGTTGATCTGTTGGCACCATCCAGTGTCCCCAAGGAAGACACCACTAGGTTAGGCTGGGCTTGGTTCCCTGGAGCCTCTTGGCCACACCCAGAATGCCCTGCGGCTGCTCAGATTCGAAACTCACACCTATCGAGTCTGTGGAGGTGCACCAGCATGATGGAGAGGCCCAGTTCCCAGTACCCTCTACCCTGGGAATGACAGAATGCATCTTTTGTTTTGTTTTGTTTTTTTGAGACAGGGTTTCTCTGTATAGCCCTGGCTGTCCTGGAACTCACTCTGTAGACCAGGCTGGCCTCGAACTCAGAAATCTGGACAGGATGCACCTAACACCCGTTTCTGGCATGTGGCTATGTATATGTGCCTGGAGCCTAAACAGCGCCCATTTGCAAGGTGGTTTCTGGAAACAAAAAGAATCCTTGTTTAGTGTGTGCCACTGTTTGACACCCCACCCCCCAGGGATGTTTCTGTAAACAAAGCCCAGGTCTTTCTCTGTTGAAGCCACAAAGCACAGAGTGCGTGAGCTGTTTTGATGAGAAATGCTACTTGTGGGCTCACATGGCACTGATGTATACAGTAAGTGCTTAATTATTTCACTATGGCCAAAGGCAAAGCATTGAGATAAAGCACCAGCTTTCTCCTCTGTGTATGTCTCCATTATTTGAATATGCTTTATGATAAGAGCATATAATAACGTAGTAGCTTTATTTAAAAAAAAAAAAAAAAGGCTTCCTCTATAACAGGAAGTTTCAAAACAAAAATGTACCATTAATTCCACACACAGGAGCTTGTCCTATGGAAGCCACCCAGACAGTGAGGCTCTGTGTGTGTGTGTGTGTGTGTGTGTGTGTGTGTGTGTGTGTGTGTTCGTGTGTTCCTGTTGAGTCGCTCCCAGGTAGTGCCAGTCTGCCTACAAAAGCAGCCATCTTCTCAGGCTACCGCTTGCCCTGCTGTTTGGGGGAGCGGTGGGAATGTGGAAGGCAAGAAGGTAGCTAAGGAGAAGGACCACAAAGCGTCTAGCTTACTTCTGCTTCTGTCCCGGCTAGGTGGCACGAGGCTAGACCACACGAATCTTGGGGACTCCCAGATCCTTCCAGACCCGTTGAGCAGCAGGACGAACCTTACGGGCTGAGTTTGTGAGGTGCCAAGAGGGGAGAAGAATTTTAGCAGCTTTTGGGGAAGCGGGTATCTGGGTCTGGGATGACGGCTGCTTTTCAGATTTATGTGTTTGCTGTTTGTTTGTTTGTTTGTTTGTTTCATTCGATAGTTAGTTGGCTTGTCAGTTATCAGTCATTTGGGGACCTCCACACCCAGCCTTGCACATTTCTCCACAGTCCGAAGCTCTCTTAACTCATGCCATCCCATCCTGGAATTTGTTTTTTTGGGTTTTTTTTTTTTTTTAATTTTTGTTTTTTGTTTTTGTATTTGTTTTGTTTTTGTTTTTGTTTTGTTTTGTTTTTACATTTACAACTGACTGGGGTCGGTGGGAAGAAAGACAAAACGCCTCTCCCGTTTGGAGTCGTGCATAATTTCTATCTCTTGACCTTTGAATGTATTTGAATGTAAGCAGCAGTAAAAATGAAGAGCTATGACCGTCATTTCACACCCCGGCTGTACTAACCGGTTCCTGCCCGAGCGCCGGGGGTTTTAAATTGGCTAATGCGGAATGCTCGCTGAGCTAATAATAATTCAGATTACTTCTGTCAGCTATTCCGGTTTCATGGGTAATTTAGTAGTTGAATAAATTTTTTTTTTAAAAAAAATTCATTCGTTACCATGGGCTGCGATGAATCAGTAGATGGTTTAACATTGGCAGCGGTAACTGTAAGAAGATTTAAATCGCTACTGAAAAGGATTTGAGTGAAGGTAATGTTTTATAATGTTCTAAGCCATATGCACTACTTTCAGGCCTCATCAGTTTTACATTGATTCTTAGTGAAGTGTTTAATTGCATCGTGAATGCTATATAATTCAGTTCTTTCTGCTAATATGGTATATATCTCAAAGTGATATACAGCCCTGACAGGGGGGAATTCGCCGTTTTGTGTCTGGGTTTAGGGAGACATCGGGTACTGGGTGCCCTGGGGGCTTGTGGAAGGGCGGTGTCCCCCTCCCCAAACCCCGCACGCACCCTCCTGGGATGGAGGGCCACCGGTGGCTTGGCTCCATCTTACTGCAACTTGACAACATGGCTGGCACATGCTGGGTCGGTGGTGTCTGTCACCAAGGGGCCCACCAAGGGGCCATGCCAGCCGGATGGGTCAGGGGGTGGGGAAGTCCTCCCAGCTGTCGGACGACGTGATGCAGAGAGCTTTGTACAGAGCTGGCAAGGCGCATGCATGGTGATGGGCCCACTTGCAAGTGGCTGCCGGGCCTTCTGTTGCCTGTTGTCGTCTGTTTAAGCATGTGTTGAATATTCACGGAGTGGAGGTGGTGGGGGTGGGTGGTGGGGGTGGGGGGTATGGAGGAGACTGATGTGCACACCTCGGGAGGGAGACTTGAGTCATGTCAGTTGTGATGATGGAGACCTGGAGGGGCCCGGGGGACTGGCTCTGTTGGCAAAGTGGTTGCCTTGCAAGTATGGGTGGGGGCTTGAGTTCTCATCCCAAGAATCAACATTAAAAAAAAAAAAAAAAAAAAAGAAAGCTATGCATCCGTGGTGGTACCCACTTGTGATCACAGCACCGGGGAGGCGGGACCAGCAGCCCTTGGAGCTTATTGGTTAGTGAGAGGCCATGCCTCAAAAAAAAAAAAAAAAAAAAAGATGGAGCGAGAGACACCTGATGCTGACCGCACACGCATGTGCACACGCATGTGCCTGCTCATGCGCACATGTACAGGCTCTACACAGAGAGAAGGTGGCAGATCGGGACCCACCGGCGCCGCAGGCAGTATCTGGTCATGAGGGGACCTGGGGGCACATGAGAACGTGTGTGCTCTCAGAAGGGGACAGGCGACCCACATCTCCAGCCTCCTGTCCTAGGCTGCCAGAGCTTTTCATTTCCCTCGCTAAGGTTCAATCTCCAGATTTCTGCAAAGCCCCTCGGTTTGGTTTGTTATTTTTTTTTTCTTTAAAAGAAAAATTCAAACATGTACACCATCCAGGCCAATCTAAATACAGTATGTCTGTGGGCATGGGCTGCGTCAGCCACCTGTTTGCCGTGTCTGTTCGCCGGGCAGGGCTCTGCTGTTAAAGCAAGAATTTTTTTTTTTTCTTTTTTCTTTCTTTCTCTCAGCTGACAAAGTACATGCATTTCCAGACAGGAGAGGCAATGTGAGGAGGCCTGCTGGGCTGGGCTGGCTCACCAGAGTTGGACATGGCCTTGCGATGCTCAGGGAGGAAGGAGGCTGATAGTGATGATGATGTTGATGATGATGATGGTGGTGGTGGTGATGATGATGATGATGATGGTGGTGGTGGTGATGATGATGATGATGATGATGGAGGAGGAGGAGGAGGAGGAGGAGGAGGAATACTTATCAGACAGACCCACCCAGTGACCCTATCTGAGTTTGGCTGGTCTACCCAAAACATTGCCTCCAAATAAGGTCACATCCTGAGGTCCGGGAGCATGTGGACATGAAGGGTCACCATCCAGCCCTTCACACTCTAGTTAGAGGGACAGCGGAGATGTGGTTGTGACCAAGCAAAGGAGACAGGAAAACTGCCATACCGGCTGGCTGGGGACAGAGGCATCTGTTAGCCCTCAGTGATGCCGGTCACATCTGTCCCAGAGCGGCCGGACCTTCAAACGCAGTTGGTGCCTGTTTAGCCATCTGATCTCAGCCACGAGAAAAATGGCCTGGCTCTGCCCTCCGCATGGCGCCAGCACGATGTAATCAGAGCAGTGTCCTTTTATCTTGGCTCTCCAGGAAGGCCAGCCAGCTAGCTCTCTTTTTTTGATCACTGTAACCTTGACGCAGAAGAATAATTTACCCGTGCCCACGGAAGAGGGGCGCACGCCATGTTATTTATGAAGGTGTCTGCCGGGCGCATTTCTGGTTCCCATGTTTGTGGGTGCGGCCTAGCAGACAGAACACAAACACATCTGATGGTGTGAGGTCGGGGGGGGGGGAGGCTGTGGACGTGAGCTTGACTTGGAAGAGTTGGGAGGGCTCTACGGTATTGAGGAGCCCCAGAAGGTCAAAGCCTCAAGTTCGGGTCCCAGCTCCGTCTTTTGTGTGTGTGTGGTCTAGGCTAGCTGGTGAGCAGGGTAACTCTTGCCATTAGTTTATTTATTTATTTATTTATTTTTATTTTTTTGCAGAAAGGAGACCAAACCCTCCCCAAGCTTGCCTCTAGGTTAACATGAGAGGCTGCATGGCGGAAGTCTGGTCCCTGCCGTGTGTCTTAGCTACCCACTCAGCCTGGCCCTGCAGCCTACCCTTGCTCCTCATCTGCTGTAGGGTGAAGGGAAAGCCATGATCTGTCCCTAAACAAGGGTTCAGTACTGGCAACGCCGCCTGGGCTCCTCCGGGCCATGATTCGAGTGACCTTTCTCCTCAGAAGTCATTTTCAGCCCTGCCTCCAGCGAGTATAGACGCAGCCTGTCCCCCACCTGCCACTTGACGCTATCGTTATCGTTGCTCGACTGAGAATTTAAAAGGGGGGAGGGATCATTGAGGTGGCCGGGGAGGTTAGGGGAACTGCCCTTAAGCCGGATGGCATGAGTTTGCTACCCAGCACCTGGTGGTGGAGAGCATCAACTCCCAGAGGTTATCCTTGGACCTCTCCAAATGGACGATAGCATGTGCATACACGTGCTGCACACGCAGATATGTAAATCGTGAAACAGTGTTTTCTTATACTCTGCATGGCCTCAGGTCCCTTGTCATCAAGAGTGCTGCCCCAAGCCATCAGAAGTTTCCTCCCTAAGGTGACAGGGCTGTGTATTCCCAAGGGAGCCATGCCTGTCTGCTGCAGGTGGGCCGGCCTGCCTCAACGCTGTGGCCACCCTCACTTGCTAAACTGGACACGCCAGCCACCTTGTGAAGACGCGTGGTCCCAAAAGTTCCCACCCCCACCGTCGGGGTTTTGCAGCCTCTCAGCATTTTTGAGGGTCTCTCAGATTAGCACGTGGGATTGAATTAGTGCTCGTTTTCTCTAATACGATATAAAGGGATAATCACATTAGCGACTTTCCTAGCACATCAGATTAGACGTTCGGAACATGTCCCTGCCTAGAAGAGTGATAATGGGGTAGGAAAGATCAACCAGCAACCACGGCAGGCAAGCCGGTCTCCATCTCCACTGTCCAGAACATCCCCCTCTGTCTGCTCCAGCCTTCTGGTCCCCACAGAGGAGGGATTTCACTCTGTCCCCAACATACATGGAAACGAATGTAAGACCTTAATAGGGGCACCAAATGAGTGTCTGTCTAAACAAGGGGCAGATACATAGGTAGAGCCGAGGCTGTAATTAATAGCACTAATTACCCTCCCATCCCTGCCCTGACCCTCTGGTCCCAAGACGCCGTAGCAGGAGCCGCGGGAATGGTTATCTCTTGCTGGCCGCCGTTGCTGGCCAAGGAAGCTGGCGTGTGAGCTTGAGGCACATCTGACTGGTCCCTCCCACTTCAAAGCTCGACTGCCGCTTGTCCAGTGTTTTCTCCAGTCGGCCTTCCAGAGCTGCCCAGGCTAGCTTTAATTAATTAATCAATGAATTATTAATTAATTTAAAGAACTTCTTTCTAGAATGGCATCCCCAGGGCAGATCTCCTAAGCCATGTGTTCTCTGGGCTAGCCTTGCCATGGGCACTGTCCCAAACACAGAAGACGACGCTTCTTACAGACAGACAGACAGACAGACAGACAGATAGACAGACAGACAGACAGACAGACTGACTCCCTGAGGTCTCTCACTGCAGACTCCAAATCGGCAGTACCTCCAGGCCTGGAATTCAACCCTCTGCCTCAGGCCACTGGCTGAAGGACTTAAAAGTTTTCTGTGTACAGTAGAAGAGAGAGGGCTGTTCAGGCGTGCAATGTCTTTAGACTTGGGGCCTTCCTCCGCTCACAAGAGGTGGGAGGTGCCCTAAGACTGACCAGGTTCCTCAGATGGCCTGTGGTTTCCACAGGAGGTGGGGGCTGGGAACAGCTTCCTAAAGGAGAGTCTGCTTATGTATGTCCTGGCACTGATGTTTCTCTCTCTCTCTCTCTCTCTCTCTCTCTCTCTCTCTCTCTCTCTCTCTCTCTCTCTGTGTGTGTGTGTGTGTGTGTGTGTGTGTAGGACAGAGGTCACTCTCAGGGACCATTTCTTAGTCAGTTTTACCTTGATTTTTGAGATAGTCTCTCACT
>NC_034612.1:11925543-11936576 GCF_900095145.1 Mus pahari | reverse complement strand
TGGAACTCACTCTGTAGACCAGGCTGGCCTCGAACTCAGAAATCCACCTGCCTCTGCCTCCTGAGTGCTGGGATTAAAGGCGTGTGCCACCATGCCCGGCTCATGTGTGTCTCTTAATGTGGGTGCTGGGGATTGAACTCGGGTCCTCACAGTTGCACAGCAGGCACATTCCTCACTGCGCCATCTCCCCCAGCCTGGCTGGAGAGTAGTCTCTGACTGTGTTCTGGGTCAGCAAAGAGCTTCATCTGATCTGTGAACAGTCTGCAGTGGGCCGTGGGAACATGGCCTTCATGCCGTGCTGGACTCCATGGAAGCAGACAGTGGTTCAGGAGGTGGTGGGAGGTAACAAGGCTGGCTCTCTTGGCACCCTCTGCTAAAAGTAAGGGGAAGCCATTGGGCAGTTCCCCAGGGGAGAGGAACTATATTTAAAAAATTAAAGCATCTAACCCAGTGTCATATGCCTTTAATCCTGGCACTTAGGAGGCAGAGGCAGAGACAGGAAACACTGAATTCAAGGCCAACCTGGTCTACCTAGATAGTTCCAGGATAGCCAGGGCTGCATAGAGAGACTCTGCCTATGAATGAATGAATGAATGAATGATAGGAACACTCTGGGATGTATAGAGACAGTTAATGGAAATGAAGGAAGGCACGTTCAAAGGATGTATAAAGGATAGGTAGGACTGATTCATTAATGGGTTTGATATGTGTGGCAATCTGTTAGTAATGCCTGCCATGGGCACAGGAAAGGCAACGGCCATATGTATGCTGTTTATTTGCTTTCTCTGCCTGGTGGGGTGTTTGTTGGTTGGTGCGAGAGAAGGAGAAAGATAAAGGGTCACCCAAGGATAGTATTTGGTGGCTTTAGCAGCAGCTATGGGTGCTTTGATAGAGATAGTCACCCACTGATCCCAGGAGCATCAAGCAAAGGGATGAACTGGGACAGGGTGAGAAGAGCCCATGTCGTGTCCACGTGAGATCGCCAGGAGTCAGTCCAAGCAAACAGATTCCTCAAAAGATGCAGTAGGACAGCCAGGCTTCCCGAGACCTGATGACTCTGCAGGACGCCATCGGGACAGTTCTCGGAGCACGGGCAAGGCAGGAGTCATCGGTGGAGCAGGGACCAAAAAGTAGTTTTCAAGGCAGTCCAGTGAGAACAGAGGTTTGAGCCTGGGCCCAGTCTGCTTCCCCTTTGCTTACAGCTGGAAAAGGCCCAACTGGTGCAAACGCGGTAACAAACCAGAAGCGCCTTCAAGCAGGTAGGCAGGTGTCTGTGAGTTCAAGGTCAGCCTGGTCACTCACATAGTGCATTCCAGGACAGCTAGGCTATGTAGAGAGACCCTGTCAAAAACCCTTAAAAAAAAAAAAAAAAAAAAAAAAGAAGAAGAAGAAGAAGAAGATTCTAGAAGCATTTCCCAAAGACCTGATGCTAAGCCAGATTGAAGAACATCTGTCAGGCCATTTTTGAATGTGAGCTTTACGGAGATGTGTTATTCTATAAGCAACATACGTGTAGCTTTAAATGGAGCGGTTCGTATGAGTGCTGTCGTACGGGGTGGGGGGGGCCTTCCAACCTCCTCCCGGCACCGGGTGCGCACGGCCACTTGCCTTGCTCGCACTTACGCTATGTAGGATGGACTGACGCATGTTGGGTGGAAGCCAGACTCCAGGGGAAGTCTGGAGACGTGGCTTAGCAGATAAAATGCTTGCTACCCAAGCTTGGGGAACCTGAGTTTGGATACCCCGACCCACGGGAACGCCTGGAAGCGGCACTGTGTTTCTGGGAAGTCTCACAGGGCTGGGGAGGCCGAGATAGGAGGGTCCTTGGGGTTTTGCCATCCAGAGGGCCAAGCAATGACCTCCAGGCTTCGTGAGAAGACCCTGTCTCAGAAAGTGACAGAGGATGATAGAAGAAAACACTGTGCCAACCTGTATCCTTCACGTACACAGAAATGCACAGAAACATACACATCGTACATGTGCACACAGACAGATAAGAAACCAGACTTCCGATTTTAAATTAGGGAATTGTTTCTCCGGATGCTGGGCCATCGTGATGAGGGCGGTTCCGTGGCAGTATCACAGCCACCAAGGGCGCAGCCACCATACAGCCAGCGTGCTGTCACTCCGCCAGCATGACTGGAAGGAGAAGCACATTAAATGTCCTTTCGATTTATAACATCTCCCACTCACAATGGGCTTGTTGGGAGCACACCCCATGATCAGTCAGGAGCACTGGCTTCGTGGGACACTGCGCACAGTGGGTGAGCATGGAGGTGTGCTCCCCCGTTCAACTCCCATCCTGTCAGACACCAAAGGGCTTGGAGTGATGCCTCCCTGGCTCTAGTGTGTTCTGAGAGTCTCTGTGGTGGGGGCCTGTGTGTCCTGCCTGCACACGAGTGTATCTATAAGCGCAGCACATGTCAGAGAAGGGCTCAGGACGCCACAGACTGAGGCAGAGTACTTTGGTCACTGGCCCCGTGATTATACATGGCTATCTGTCATCTTAGTGCCCAGGGAGATGGTGCAGTGATGGAATCCAATTGTATTTCAGGGGTCCCTCTGGAGCAGCGCTGAGTGGGTTCGGGGTATCTGGAGAGTGGATGAGGGCGGCTCGGGCTTAGCCTTAGCAGTGGCTGATGGGTACCCTGGTAGGCCACATATGGAGAATGGAATGAACAGAGGTAAAAATCTCTCCCAGACTGGGACTGGGCAGTGATGAACTCACCAGGGGTGTTCTAGAAGAGAGAGGGAAATGGGGCGACAGGGGAGCAGAAATGAGGTGCTCCCAACCTCCCACGGGGATGTCAGGGCCACAGTAGGCATGGAGGTGAGACACGGCTGGGCCGACAATGGAGCACCAGCTCTGGAAACTGTGCTGGCTGGCCTATAGTCATCACGCAGAGTATACATGGCCACCCTTTCCCCAGCACACAGGCATCCAGGAGATAGGGAGTCCTTCAAGGACACAACCCCTTAGTCCCCCCAAGTCTCCAGCAGAGCTGGGGTGGGGCGGCTTTCTCAGCATGCAGGCACCAGAAGGCTGGGTGACCTCTGTGGCGATGGCTGGGAACAGCTTCCTTGCTGGCTCACTCCCGTCTCTTCGAAAGTAAAGAATCCATCATTGCACCTGAAGGAATCCCCTTGTGCTCAGCGCGGGCTACCTCAAAAGCCACCTTCAGCTCAAGCCCCAGCCAACTCAGCAAATGCTTCCAGTGCTCTCAGGCCTGAGCCACTGTGTAGAAACAGGCTCAGCGAAGTGACAGGCCCACTGCAGCAAATGGCAGGCCTGTGACACTGGTCCTGTCCCAACTGTGCAGTATGCCAAGTGCCAGCTGAATATCACTCCTTAGCCACAGCTGTCCTGCCCCAGGCTGTTACCGTGACACCCATTTTACCAAAAGGAAAACTGAGGCCCAAAGAGAGGCTAATCTTTGCCCTGAGTCACCCACCTGGAACGGAACAGGGAACAGCGCCAGGCTGGAATTCGGTCCCCAGCTCCACCCCTCCCGTCTGCCAACCCAGCCCAAAGCACTCAGCAAGCTGCTGAGGCAGGGGGGATAGAATCAGGCTTAGATGTTGAGGAGGAAGCATCAGAGGTTTGTGGGCTGATCAGGGCCTTGGAAACCCCAGCTCTGGAGAGGTGGGCCCAGGGGTACGGAAAGCAGAGCTCACAGGGCAATGGGTACCCAAGCTCTCACGTCTGGGATGATGGTCTGAGCAAACTCATGGAAGCTGGGGTCCCTCACAGCACCCAGGCAGCGGGGGGGGGCGGGGAATGAGGAGCAGCTCACAGGTGGAGCAGGGGTCTTCCTGCTTGCTTCAGCAAGTGTGGATGGATGTGCGTGTGTGTGTGTGTGTGTGTGTGCGCACGCACACGCGCATGCACACACATGCATGCACATACCATGTGGGTATGTATACATGTGTGTCTTGAATGAGTGGCTGGAACAGCCACACCCAGACTTAGCCTCCCACTTGTCAAACTTCCCAGGAGAAGTGGTCGAGTGGAGCATCAAAGGCTTCCAACCTGTGGTGGTTGTTTTCTAGATTTTTCTAGAAATGACAAGCTGCGTGGCCCCTATTGCGGCCGTCCACCTTTGCTACTGTAACAGGAGAGTGACCATGGGGTTATAAGATGCCAGCCAGCATGGCCTGTCTGGCATAGCGACAGGCTGTATCAAACAGTTGTGCCTGGTGCTCAAGTGGGTCACCTGTCACCCATTTCTGTTCCAATGGTGCCCTTTAAAGTGGCTTCCCTGCCGCCACCTGTGACATTTTTCTCCCTGCTCAAGAGTATTTCCGACCGCTTCCATAAGCACAGACCCAGGCCTGAGAATGGCTCGGTAACCCGCCTTGGGTCACACCACTGCTGAGAGAGAGGGCAGGCTCAGAACCCTCAGGTTTGGGCCCTCTAGGTAGTTACATGGAGGCTAAATATAGAAGAATTGGGACCAGGGCGGGCTCCATCCTGGGGTGCGATTTGTCCTCTGCGTTGGAGGGCGGTGGGAAGGGCTGGCAAGACCCGGTGGCTATGTTTGCTCTACAGAAAGCATCGTTGTGGTTTTCTGGGATGTACGCTGTCTGCGTTCTGACAGGGAAGGGTGTTGGGTTCTTGGCCGTGTGCCTGTTGGCAGTGGGCTCCTGGATGACATGTGGAGCGCCGTGGGAGTTATCCAGCGGCCTCTCGGGATGGCTGGAGACGAAGCAGCGGCGAAGTGGGGCTGGCCGGGACTCTTCCCGTATCTCAGACAGGCTGGCAGATAGCAGGACAGCACATGCGGGTACCATTTGCGCCCTGTCTCTTCTGCCGGGATGGGCTGAGCCAGAGAACAAGCAAGACCCCTGTCTCCTCCGGTCTCTGCCTCATCCGAGCTATTAAAACCTCGGGCTCTTTGTTTCTGCTCCCCACACACACCCCCACTTCCCCCAAGATAAGTTCCATCCTCCCTGCCTTGCTTGGAAACCTCCTGTGACACGACCCCTACCTCCTGGTCCTAGCTCCCGTCTTCCATTCACAGACAGCGCTTTCTTTCTGTCAGTTCCTGGCCCAGAACCCATCGTGAGGTGAACTTGAAAGGCCAGGAGAGGTCTGACCATCTGTGCATCTTAAGGTGGCTTCACCGCGCCGAGTCCGGCGCTGTGTCTGAGATCTTTTCCTACTCACTTGTCGTCTAGGTTTGCCACACCACCGGGTAGAATCCACTCCACCCTCACTTTCTAGCGGGAAATGGAGGCACTAATTTTTCTAATTAAGTCCCCAAGATGCCCCAGCGAGGACATGGTGCCAAGACGGGTACTCAAGCCAGCTCGGGTCCCATTCGGGGTTGTTTTATGTGTGTTGCCTGTATGATCCAGCTTGGATTCGGGCCCTGTCTCTCTCTCTTTCTCTCTCTCTCTCTCTCTCTCTCTCACACACACAAATGCATGCACACACACACACACACACACACACACACACACACACACACACAATGCTCCAGATGTAACCCCACACTATCCCGCACTTGCTATCACCATGTTCACAGGCTCCTGATTGCCCTGTGACGCCCCCTAAGAGTTTGATGGATCAGCAGTGGCAGCACCAGCCCAGCTGTCACACCAATAAAGGCAGAGTCTCAAAGGACTGTGGAAAGTGCCTGGTCACTCTCTCTGCTTATCACCCATCTGTGCAGAAGCCAGGGCCTCAAGGGGCAGAGTGTTCTTCAGGCGTGAGGATGTTGGAAAGAGAGAGGCCCTAAGTTGTCTGCTCCCGCTGCCAAACCTCACTCCGTGGGCACGTGGCCCATGTTGGCCCTCGTGGCTCTGCTCACATTGGACGCATTGCTTCTGCTGGCCCCGGCATCCATCAACCCAGACCTCTGATGCCATGCCGGGTGAGGAGTGTCACATTGCATTATCGAGTCCCCGTCAGTCCATGTCATGTTGGGGTGCAGCGTGAAGGCCGGTGCTTCCTCTAATGTGATTCGAAAGTGACTAATCTGAGAAGGCTTCCCACATTGTATCCTGGGAAATAAACATCACAAGCTCGCCTAGGCCGCTGCTCAGGAAGTCCCTGCTGCTGATGGGGAAGTTTGGGATTGGTGCGTCAACTTTTTTTGAAACTGAGGAAGTCTATAGCTCTTTCACGCCAAGAATGATGATCAACATCTGGGTCTGGGAGGTGCCGCAGAAAGTAAAGCACCTCCACTCAAGCATGAGGACCCGGGTTTGAGCCCCAGCACCCCTGTAAAAAAGCAGGGAACGCCTATAACCACAGCACCAAGGAGGAAAAGACAGGTGGAGCCTGGAAGCATTGGCCAGCGAGCCTGTCCTAATTAATGAGTTTCAGGTTCAGTGAGAGATGCTGGCTCAAAAAAGAAGATTGAGAGTCACCTAGGAACCCAGGAGCGTCCACCTCTGTCCTACACATAGTCAGTGTCTGGGCTTTCTTCCCTGCCCCCGTCAGCTCCACACCCACTTACTCCCTGGTTTGGAGTTGAATCCTGTCCACCCCAGATTCATGTTCAAACAGGCCCTCGGAGAAAAATAGGGTCTTTGCAGAGGTCATTAAGCCAAGGTCACACAGGATTCAGGCTGGCTCTAACTGGTGAGAAAGCCACGTGAAAAGAACAGACATGTTAACATGACAGGCAATAAGAAGCAGAGATGACACGACTCCGAGCCTAGGGACACCCAGGCCAGCAGAGCCAGTGGGCAATGGGGTGGGGGTGGGGGTAGGAGGAGGAAGGAGGTGGGCAAGGAAGAACCTGCTTTGAACTTGTGACCTGCAGGGCTGTGGGAGAACTGCATCATCTTTCCCATTGCCCCAGGGAATCGAAGGACAGCTTCCATCATCCCAAAGATGGCAGGCAGCCTAAGTGTTCTCAGGTGGCATTAGGCCCGCTGACTGTCCCCTGGCTGCAAGTATCCCTTGAGGGCCGAGGAGAGTCAGGCAGTAGCGGGCAGCTGGTATCCGGGTATGCAGCCTGCCTCATATCGCGTTAACGTGTGATTAAGGGGGTCTTTAAGGCACCCATTAGTCCCCCTCTGCTATCTAATAGGGCTTTCGGATTTAGAACAGAATATTATTTACTCATTAGCTGATAGCAGAGCTGGAGCATGCTGTGTGGTAGGGGAGCCACGATTAGAGACAATTACATAGGGGCTGCCGAGCTTCTGGTGGGACTGGTGGTGTGGGTCAGGGTGGCCCATCATGCATGGGGGGGGGTGACAGAATGTGACCTCCAGGAATGATAGGAAAACTGGGCCTGCTACTGGTCATTAGAGGCTCAGAAAACATAGAAGCGAGTCCCAGGGCAGACCCAGCACTTCCGCACCAGACCGGGGATTCACCACCTTAGAGCGGGCAGTTGTGGCAACGCTCTGTGGTGGCAAACCATCAGTCATGCCTCCTAGGCCAGTATGTTAGATAACTGGATGCCCCATGGCTTCCTGGGGCAGATGACATGCCTGTGACCTACAACTAGGCAGTGGCTAGATGCCAGCTCTCCTTGAGCGGCAAATCCTGAAACCTTCCCAGCATGCTTCTGTGCCCAGGGCAGAGAGGTACCTGGGCTGGACCTCATCTTCTCTCACTCCAGTCAAGATGGGGGAGGGGAGGAAGCCAAGGACTAACCCAAAAGAGAGGAACTCACCCAATGAGCAGGAGCCTGTCCCCCCCCCTGCACCCCCCCTTGGCGGCAGAAACCTTGGCTAGGCTAAGATGGCTGGGTAAGATGGGGAGGGTCAGGTTGCTGTCTGGGATCAGTGGCTCTGGCCCAGATGTTTGGAATTGGAGTCAGGGAGGGGAAAGGTGGACAGAGTCTAGGAGTGTCTATAGCCTGTGCCTTCTGGGAGCCGGAGGGGGGGGGGCAGCCCTCTTTTGACAGGATACAGCATAAGGAAAAGCTTGGAGTTTGACCTTCGTAGATGCCTTGGTCCTGGCCAGCCTGAGTCCCAGGTCATGCATTCCTGGTGACTTTGTAGGTAGACCCTCAGTTGATGATGGGTCTTCGTCCCAGTGACCGCTCAATACTTGCAGCTCTCTTAAGAGACACGCCCCCCACGTGCCTCCTGACACCTATCCCAATTGGTGCTACCTCCTGTCATGTCAGGAGGGAGGTGTGGACCAACCCCAAAGAAGACGCACAGCCAAGCCAGTGGTTGAGCCTGTCCTAAGCATGTAGAACCTTCACACTAGCACTACTTTGGGAGTCAGGGACCGTCCACACACGCAGAAGTACCAGGCCAGGCAAGCTTGGAGCATACCAAGTATCAGATGCTACACGGGTCCCCAACCTCACCTCAGATGCCTAAGAGTCAAAGGGAAGATGATGTAGACAAGGATCTCTCTCTCTCTCTCTCTCTCTCTCTCTCTCTCTCTCTCTCTCTCTCCCAGGGCCCATCAGACAGTGGCCCACTTCCTGTGGATTCCAGGATGTGCAGGGGACCCGGGCAGGCTCAGAGCTTTGTGGGTTCCCATATTGGCCACCAGTTTCTTCCAATGGCACTGGCCCAGTAAGACCGGACACCTGGCTTCAGGGATAGATATTCCAGGCACAAGTGGTCTCTGTCACTTCCTCGAGTTGCGAATAGGTCGCCGATATAAGGACAGTCCTTCCCGGCTTCTCTGGGACGGAGCCAAGGAACGGGAACTTTGGCAGCAGGAACCTTCAGTATTTTCTGCTCCATACTCGGAACCCCGCCTCTGTTAGCCAGGCAAGGGGCATACACCAGAGTATGAGAGTGAGCACGTGAGCGTGCGCCCACTTGCCTCCATTCTAATAAACCTCCCCAGGAATCCGATATCAGTTCCTGTCAGAACAATGCAGCATATCTGAACCAAAACTAAATAAAAATAAACATTAAGCAATTATTGGAATTTAAGTTTATTTACAAAATCAGCAGGCTGCGGGGACATTACACCCATTAGTGAGGCCCAACTGTCAGGCCTTTGAACAACCCCGTGGTGGTTGTTGGCATCTGGGCCATGGACTCTCAGGCTAGGTTGACTCATAAGCAAGCCAGTACTGCGGCAGGCTTCCTGCATGTCCTATGTTAATGGCTTTATTGGGAACTTGGGAGGGACTCAGTGTCCCTATCTTGAGCAGAGCATTCCGTCCAGTGTGGTCCCCTGCAGTGGAGGGGAATCTGAACCCCCCCTCCCCAAGCTGCTCCAGACCCTTACACCCCCAATCCATGGACATCCCTCGTTCCAAAGGAGCCCACATCTTGCCACATAGGTAGATTGGCAGCCATCATAGTGAGCGCTACATCTCAGTCACTGTTCATCGCCCCGGAACTAATACTCTCTGGGAAACTGTGAGTTGGGAATCAGGAAACCAGCCATCAGTGCCAAGAGAGCACGGGCACCCCAAGTTGCAGGAAGAGGGGCTGGTGCCCCTCCAACTTTGGCAGCCCAGTCCGAGTTCGTGGGGAGAGTCCTCCCCTTCCTTCCCGTCTCTCTCCTCCCCCTCCTGTCTGGACCTTGGCTGGGGAGTGGGCAGAGTGAGGCCATTGGTGCCCGGGCACATACTAGTCACTTGGCAATTTCTTTGAAGTGATAGCCAGGCCCCACCCCCAGAGCCCCTGCTTCTCTGAGTCTCAAGCTAGCAGGAGCCACCTGTGTTGCATTAGGAGTTCTTTAGGGAGTCCGGTGCTGCCGAGACAGGAGCCTGGCAGAGGAAAGCACTGGAGAAGGCCTCCAACTGCAGAAACTGCAGAGCAAAGGGGCTGGGGCCAGCAGGAATGTAGAGACCCCTGGGAAGAGAATAAGGGCACAGAGGGTACATTGAAGGATCGGATGGGGCATCCTCCCTCCGGCAGGGTGCTCACTACCCCTCAGGCTGGTTCTGAATGGAAATAGAATGAGGCTCAGGAGAAGTTTTGAGCAGAGGAACCAGCATCCAGACTGTTCCTTCCATCTGCTGATGTGGGATGCGGGGCTGGATGGTTGATGCAGCCAGGGAGCCTCATGAGAGGCTTCCAAAGGTCTCTGGTCCAAACTGACAGCAGAGGGCAGGGGGAGGTCCACAAGCATCTGAGGATTCAAGTCACCTCCCAAGAGCTCAGCCTCTTTTGTAGGGATCCTTGTTTGTGGGCGGGGCTACATTGACTGGAAGTGACTCTGGAGCACCTTATAGACGTTTGGCCAAAAACTCAGACTCTGCCTTCATTTGTCTTTTTCAAGCACCTGGGGAGAAGGTGGGTTTGTACCTATTTTCTGAGGTTCAGAAAAGGCAAGGGTTTGTCTTCAGCTCTCCTGGCTTAGTTAAGGAAAAGGCAAAGGCCCAGGAGCAACCAAGAGGCCACTAGGAGCCCCTTGAGTGAGGCGAGCAATGGTCCCCAGGTCCATGGCCTACCTGCCAAAAACATTCCAAAGCTGTGCAAGAAATTGCTGTTTGAAAGAGCCCAAGAGCAACAGGCTCTCATGGTTTGACTAAAATCTAAGCATGAGGCAGGGGTACAGCTCCAGAAAATTCTGCCTTGGTACGAGGAAAAGGAGTGTCATACAACATAAAACCTAAGCTACACACACACACACACACAAACACACACACACACACAAACACACACACCCCACATACACACACACACACACACACACACACAAACACGCTCCACACACAATCACGCATACTCTCGCATATATGCACACACACACACAGACGCGCACACAGGCACGCGCACAGAAGCCAATGGGGCCGTCCGGGGACACGCATCCTGGAATCAGTCTATAATGCAATCAATTTTGTATATCCCCGGTGAAACTGCAGCATTTATTTAACGTCTTTTATAAGAGCAGCTGAGTTTTATCACAAATCACATTCCATTTCCAGTCATCTGGGACTCCTTGAAGGCTGAAATGCATTCACTTCTTCCAAAGAAATTTACCAATTCCTCAATAAAGGCCCATTTGCCTCTGTATGTAAAATTGACACATTTATTGACTATTAAACCTTGAAGACTTGGGTTGGGGTTTTTTTTTTTTTTGTTTTTTTTTTTTTGGTGCCCCAGTCCCTCAACGCTCCCTACACACTTTCTTAAGCTTT
>NC_034612.1:11910210-11925507 GCF_900095145.1 Mus pahari | reverse complement strand
CTTGAAGGCTGAAATGCATTCACTTCTTCCAAAGAAATTTACCAATTCCTCAATAAAGGCCCATTTGCCTCTGTATGTAAAATTGACACATTTATCGACGATTAAACCTTTATGATTTTTTTTGTGGTTTTTTTTTTTTTTTTTTTTTTTTGGTGCCCCAGCCCCTCAACGCTCCCTACACACTTTCTTAAGCTTTCAACTCGATGCCTTCAAAGCCTCCCCAGTCACAGAAATCCCTCAGGGGAGCAAGAACACAATGGGTGCAGGGTGACACTTGAGTCAAGGGCTTGCTTCTCACGTAGCCACCAGACACTGAGGTAGGCAGCGGGGCCCAGGGCTCTGAGCAGCCCTGGAATCTGTGTGTCTGCCCCTGCCCTTCATGGTGGGCGTGGTGGAGGGTGTGGTGGGCGTGGTGGTGCGTCACTGTCCTTTTGGGCTTGGGTTTTTAGGACACACTGATGGGACACACTGATGACATTTGCAAAAGGCAGGTCCACCTCTCTCACAACGAATTATTCTGAGGCCTTTGAGTTAAAACAAGAACACCTTTTCCTGGTGTCCCTGTTAGGGGTGGATGTTAATTCCAGTCAGGATAAGTCTCTTCACTGGTGGGACAAAATAGGCAGGGGTCTGATGGGGAGTGGGGAGTAGGAGAGAGGGGCCTGAGCTGTTGAATGTGGGGCCCGGTGCTGGGTCCCATCTCTGAATGTGATTAGTAATATATGCTGGTGGGTACCGGTGGCCAGGACACCCTCCTTTGGGGTTTGTTTAATTTCAAATTTAAAATGATGGATGTGGGGGTCTAGAGAGATAGCTTGGCGCTTGCCACACAAGCATGAAGTCCTGAGTTGGAGCCCCAGAACCTGTGTAAAAAGCCAGGTGTCCTGATGCACCATCAGTGCTGGGGACTGAACCAGCCTGACCAGGGGGTATCAGGCCAGACAGAGAGAGAGAGAGAGAGAGAGAGAGACAGAGACAGAGACAGAGAGACAGAGAGACAGGGACAGAGAGAAACACCCTGACTGAAAAACTCAAAGGAACCAACCATACTCAAGCCTGGCCTCCAGCCTCCACATGCTCACACAAATGTGGCCAAGGGAGAATGGAGGGATCTGTGGGTGAGGGACTGAGCAGACACAGGGTCGAATCCCGACTCTCCTTGCCATGCCCATGGCCTCCAGTGTGTTTTTATCTTAGAACTTTGGGGTCCTGCTGTATACAGTCAAGACAACCAGCGTTCGCCTTAGGACTCTGGCCAAGGTTAGATGAGATGGTCCACTTAAGGAAGGTTCCGGAAGCAGCCTCAGTTGGTCATCGCTCCTGTCGTGGGAATAAGATTCAGTGTTGACCCAGTGTTCACTGTCTCAGGATCCATTTTCCTGCCCATAGAAACTGGTCATCTACTCTATGCTAGGAAGGTTGTGGGAACAGGCAGCCTTCCCTGGCCCCCTCTGTCTTCCTTGGGTTGGCCTGAACCCTCTTTGGGGGAGCTCCCTCAGACCACACAGCTCCAAGCTCTGAGCCCTAGGGCAGCTTCAGGTCACAAATTGCTGAGAGATGAGCCATTCTTCAGTGACACCTCTGGGCTGTACCCCTAATGCTGACAGTACCCTATTGAGGTTTTCAAAGTGGTTTTAGGGGACCAAAGGCAGAGGTCATCACGGTTCTTGGCCAGGGTGCTTTAGGGCCTGGGATCTGGCTCTAGACATCGCCAGCTGGGGTGGGATGCTTGAAGATAGGGTCCCAGCAGGGCAGAATCACATGACCAGGGTTCCTCTGACCAGATACGTTCATGCCCCGCTGTTCCCTCTGGCATACCAGTATCCTCATGGTGTATACTTCCAGGATGTCTGTTGCCTTTCTGGGAGCCGAGCCCCATGTACCCGGCATCAGTAAAGCCTTCTGGGACCTGAGGACAGAAATCCAACCTCTTGGCATTTCCTACGGCTGACTCTCAGAGAGGCAGGGACCATAGGAACAGAGAGGGCTGGGGGCGTCCTCTTCAGAGGATCTCCCAGGGTGCTGTGTGGCCAGGCAGCACTGACTGTGCCCCAGGGATGAAGCAGGGGTCCTCGTTCCTCGCGTGGGGGCCAGCCAGCTCTGGGTTAGTGGATTTTGCCTGTCTGTGAAAGTGATCCTCTACGTCTCAGAGCCTCCGTTTCCTCATCCATATAATGGGATTAAAAATACACCTGTTTCACAGGAATTTAGCCTACATTAATTCACAGAATTACTCCATGGGATCCCACCACTATGTATCATTTTATTCTTTGTATAGGCACTAAAATATATAAAGATACATTTAAAAAAAAAAAAAAACAGAACAGAGACCCACTCCATGCAAAGTGCCTGGGCTGTAGGGGCCAGGGATAAGGTATAGACAGGCAAACAGACAGATATCCAGAGTGGAAGACATTCCCTTAAGGTCGCCCCTAGGCGTGTATTGAGCTCACGGGGCCTGGTGGACTGAGGACCCTCAGACTGTCGCTGGCTGCCATTCTGTTAAGAACTCGCTTTAGCCAGAAGAGTCTCTTTCATTTTAAAAGCCAGCCAGCGTCATAAATCTTGTCCCGAAATCTCGGCAGCACATCTCGGCTAGAGGGTGTGATAAATGTAATATTCTGTAGTCTCTGTGAAAGGGACCCTGGGTGGATCTGTATCGGAATGACGGGCCAACCAGTGACTTGCTCTAGGCTCGACAAGGCCAGCCCTCTCATCAGCTCTGTGAGGGTGGACTCCCTCTTTCCCTCCCTCCATCCCTCCCATCCTCCATTCCTCCACCCCACCTCCTTCTCTCACTCACTGCCCCCTCCCCACACTGAGAACATAGCTCTGAACCATGTATTCAAAGATTCTTATCTGTGAAGGGGAACAGAATGGGTCCTGTGGTCTTTGGGACACCAGGAGGGTCAGGCTCCTCTCTTTTGTTTGTTCTATAACTAGCGTCCAGGCCCCTGTGGTGTCAGTATGGTGCTGATGGTTAGGAGACTATAAAGAAGTCAGAGATGCGCCCGTGGGGTGTGAGCATTCACGCAGGCCAGAGTGGATACTGGTGACAGGGCCAGTGGTAGGAACACAGGAGTCAGGACCAGTGGCATTTGGGAATTTGTGGCATCTGAGTTATGGCAGGGTGTGGCCAGTGCCTACCAGGCTGGCGGGGGAGGGGAGTCCACCTGCTATGCTGTGGCGGGACGCCAAGGACAGAATTGGCAGAGAGCAAGGTGCAGCCGAGGGAAGCTGACATGTACTGCCATGCCAGCCTTTCTGTTTACTGCTGAGAGAGTGGCTCAAGGTTAGAACAGATTTGTGTGGAGGGCCCTGGCCAAGGGTCACAGTGGAGCCCTAGGAGGGAGGGTGTGTGTGTGTGTGTGTGTGTGTGTGTGTGTGTACCCGTCTTTGTTCAGAGCTATGCAGAAGCCCAGTAGGGGCTCCAAAAATGGAGAGACACTGCCCCTTAATAACCAACTCTGCCCCTCACAACTTAAAAACTAACCCCACCCCCCCGCCCAAGCTTCAGCGTCTCTGGGCCTGGAGAAGGGACATCATACCAATACCCAGTGTGGTGCAGAGGCGGGAAGATAAAAGTGAATATGGACGGACAGATGTGAGGTGCCCAGAGTGGAGACTTAGCCAGCCCTGAGCTCTGTTTACTCCCCGATCACGTGACCATGGGACCATGCAACCATGGGCCCAGGAAACTTCTCACTGTTTCCCCATCTGCACGGTGGCAATCCCAGGGCTTCACGGTGTCACAGGGTCCTAGCTCCAACTGGGCTGAGAAATGTCGCCTGTTATAGTTGCCGCTTGCCTGAAGACTCTGGTATTCTACTGTGTCCCGAGTGGGACCTGTCCCCTGCCATTTGCGTTTGTGTGGGCACAGGGCCCTCTGACCCAGAGGTCTTTGTCACCCACCTGGTTGTCAAAGGCAAGACATTTTCCTCCACTGTTCACAGTGTGAGTAGCCTCTTCTTAAACCGGTACCCTGGACCCAAGAGCTCCTTCCCTCTGCCCTGCAACCTATAGGCCTCTACCAAGGAGCCTTTATATCTAACATCTAGACTGTCCCCGGAGAAGAATTCCGGCCTTCACAAGAGACCATGTGACAAAAGAGGGGAGGGTTGCTGTGAGCGTCTGATGGGCCCCCAGGCCCCTGCTTCCCTCCTCTCCCAGACCTCTCAGCTCCTGCCTGGTGGCTGTGATGTCACTTTATGTATGCGGGGGATCACCTGGTCCTCACCCAGCTGCCAGAGTGTGTGTGTGTGTAAAGGAACAGAAACCAAGCCATCCCCCTGCCTCAGAGAGGGAAGGCAGGTAGGTGAGGCTCTTTAACATTGTTGAGAGAAGATAGATGGCCTGGAACCCTCTCTGTAGAGATCACCTCTGGGCCCCACCTTGATGGGCGCACAAGAGAGCCCTCCCCGTGCTTAGAAAGGAATAAACAGCCTTTAATGAAGTTACATTGTAACATAATGGGGATCATAAAACCACCGTCATCCTGCAGGGTCCCCGGACGGTCTTTATTATCGACTGTGCCGGAATCGGCTTTGCAGCGCTCAGGCTGCAGCGGCTGCGAGAAGAATGCAAAAGTCTCCTTAAATTACCTGCTGGAAGTAACCGGTGGAACATTCCACGCCCCCCCTACACATGCCCCGGGGATGCTGCCTTCGGGTCGGTCTGTCAGAGTCACTCACTGCAGCACAACAGATGTTCGCCCTGCTCCTCCATCGGCTGTTTGATGAGAAATTTACAGCTCTCCCGCTGGGCAGGCGGCCCCTCTTGGAGGCCTGGGCTATGAGACAGGCCAGCCGCTGGCTCCCGGCCAGGGCCAGGCTGTTTTGATGGAAGCCATGAAAAGCTCTGGCTTGGAAGGCGCCGGCGATAATGCACCGGCTAGACTCTTCTGATTGGCCGATCGATCGGCCTGATTTGATTTATTGATCAATCCCCTCAAATTTGGCGTCTGAGAAGCTGCAGTGATCTTTAACTGCGGTGAACGTCTCCGCCTGCCGGAGACCGAGCCCCCACTAAGGAATGTATGAAAGGAACCGGGGCTTATCTTAATCACACACGGGCCTGGTGCTGGCCGAGCCCCGCCGCGCACCGCCCCATCGCCCGGGCAGGCCTGCACCGATCTATAAATTGATGGAATTCAAAGCCTCCAGCATCGATTACCGTTATAACAAACAGCGGTGCGCAGAATGTCTGATTATTTTTAGACAAAGATTCTGTTCTCTCAGCAGCAATTTTGCTGAGCCTGTCACTGGCTCAGAAGTCTGTTGATTGCAATTAGATGCAAATACAAAAAAAAAAAAAAAATTAAACTCCGCAGCCTCTCCCCTGTTTCCAGTTATTAAATCTCTCTCTTTGTTTGCCGTTTCCTCATGATATCTACAGCTGGGTGAGATACTTGGTTGGCAGAACAAGATCCTTGGGATCCGATGGAGAAGTGGGGCGGGGGTGGGGATGCCCTGACCTGCATACTGGATGATTTCCATGGGGGGGGGGAGTGACTTATCTTGGGGAAGGGGAACCCACAGAAGGTGTGTAAGAATTTCCACTAAAAGTGTGCAAAGGTGCCAGGCAGAGTGATGATGCTTGCTTTTTGTCCCAGCACTCTGAAGGTAGAGGCAGGAGACGATCAGGAGTTCAAGGTCACCGTTAGCCACATGGTAGAGTCAGGGCTAGCCTGGGAAACATGAGTCTGGGGGGGGGGTAGATGGAGAGAAGAGGGGGAAGATGAAAGATAAAGGTATTCAAGGGGGTGGGTAGTGCTTTGGGACAAACTGCTGGCAAATTCAAGACCAGCCTGGACTGAGGAGCTAAATCCTGTGTCAAAAACAAACAACAACAAAAACAAACAAACAACAACGGAAACCAACACAAGAGGCTGCAGGTGTCTCAGTGCCTCCGTGGGTAAAGAGGCTCTTCGTGTGTGCTCCTAGGCAAAACCCCAGCCACTGCAGCACGTTTCTGGAATCCCGCTGCTTTGAGGTCAGATGTGTGCAAAGCCAGGAAGAGGCACATCTCATAAAGAGGGAAAACAAATGAAGAAAATAACCAATGCCGACTCAGGGGTAGGGGGTAGGCTGGGCTGGGTGTAGAGGTGCTGAAACCCAGCTCAGGACATCAAGTGCAGACTCAGAGCCAGTTGAGCATCTCTGATGAGTGGGTGTGGTCTCCCTGTTCTTCATGGCATCTGAGACCTCGCCAGGTGTGCAGGTTCCCCCTCCCCCCCCCCCCCCGTCCTGGGGACCTCTGGGCCTCGGAGGTTGGCACCGCTTGGAATAATGAGTTTCCACACAGGGACCACAGGTGGCACCCTTTCTGCACACCATTGCGCTGGCAGAACAAGCTTCAGGCAATTGTGGGTACAAGCAAATTAGGCACCCCCTGTTGCCCAGCCTGGCGGCCAGCATCCTGGCTCTCGGAGAGCCCATCCGTCATCCTGGCATCCTCTGGTTGATCCGTGTTCTTGGAACCATTAGCCCCTGAGTCCTTGACAGGGGAATAGCTGTGAAGCTGAGCCCATCAGTGGGGCAGCAGAGACTGACAATTCATTACGCGGTTGGATGGAGAGAGGACTCAGGTGACAGTGCCAAGGCCTCTCGGTTCCCAAAAGCCAGCTCCACTCGGAATTGGCAGCCTTGGGCTAATTTTAGAACGCTCGACATTGATAATACAAGAGGAGGGGCTGCGGCTTGGACTCTGGGATCAGATGGACTGGGCTCAGAAAGACATCCAGGCCAAGGGCATCTCTTCCACTGCCTTGGAAGGATCCCGCAGGAGAGCAGGTGGGGAGCCTGAAGGGTCACCCTGGGACAGGTCAAAGGTCAAATACCTGCTCCTTGCATACCACCAGTGGCTACAGATTCCAAGCCAGCAGCCCCTCCTGTACCATCCTGCTCCTAGCTGCCTGGGTTCAATAGACTGTTATACAGACACTGAGGCCCAGAGACACCAAGGAGCCTGCCCAAGGTTGCACAGTAAAGAAATCCAAGAGTAAGCTGGGGTTTGGAGCTGAGGGTCTCACCCCACGGAGGAGAAAATGTCATCAGTGTTGGATGGATGGAAGGAAGGACAGATGGATGGATGGATGGACAGATGGATGGATGGATGGATGGATGGACAGATAGATGGATTGACATACAGACGGACGGATGGATGAATGGTTGGATGGATGGACAGATGGATGGATGGATGGATGGATGGATGATGCAGGAGCCTCCTGTGAGGATCTGTCTGGGCTCCTGAATAGCCAAGGATAACAAGGCTGTCTTTCTACACAGGCCTGGAGTGGGGAACCTGGTTTCTATTTATGGGCATTGGGAGAAACCAGTTTGGTCTCACTCAGAAGTTTCTGTGCTAGGATGCTTCGGGGTGCACCTCCAGGAGGCCCCTTGCACTAGGATATCCAGAAGCAGATGCTCTCACGGGCTACCTGTCTGGGAACTAGACCGCTTTGGGCTGATGATGCTGTCCATGATCAGGGACACCAACTGTGAGGTCCCAATGACCTTGGCTGGGACCCCAGGTTCACTCCATTCTCCATGACCTCGGGTGCATGAGCAAACATCTGATCTGCAGTCCCCTCTCTGTCCAGATGACTGAGGTCACAGGCAGCAGGTATATATATATATATATATATATATATATATATATATATATATATATATATATATATATATTTTACATCCCTATGGTCAAGCCACAAAGTCTGTTTGGTCTGCTGCCCCCTGGAGGACAGTTGTGGCTAACACAGGCATATGGCCTTGGGAGCTCTCCAGACCAGGGCCAGCAGGAGCCAAGTGACTCCGCATCCCCCTTGTTGACAACCAAGGAAGATTGCCTTCTGAGCAATGGTTTGTCTGTGTCTCTCCTATGGCCTCTCTTTATTTCTCTGTCCTGACCCATTTGTAAGACAGGCCTCTGCATGACTGGAAAGAGAGAACCCCTTACAGGTGGGGGCAGTAGCAGTAAAAAACGGGGTCTTTAGAGGAGGAGCCAGGAGCAGCTGTCACACCGACAAACAACCCTGTCTGTCCCCCACAGGCCCACGTTGGTGTCTTTTAAAATATACCCATTTGCGAACACCTACAATGGATGTCTAGGGGTTACTAGAGGCATATCAACAGAGCGGAGGTTGACAGTGAAGTGCGTGTCCCTGCATCACGGATCAGAAACACGATCCGTGTTCACGAAGAAGGAATCGTAAATAACTTAAGTGTTCAGGTGTGGGGGTTTTTAAATGACCTACAAGAGGACCGGAGAGATGGCTCAGTGCTTGAAGTGCTCCTGTGTTCCCATACCGTGTGAAAGGCCAGGCATGGCTACACACTTGTATATCCCAGCATGAGGGAGGCAGCGGCCGATGGATTCCTCGTCCTCTCTGGTTGGACATCTTAGACAAATCAATGAGTTCTAGGTTCCTGTGGACGACTCTCTCTCCATGTGACGCTTGAGATTGACCTCCGGTCTCCATACACGCAAATGTGTATTACATACAGGCTCACACATGCACATACATGCACATTCACACACACAAACATACATACTCTGGCAGAAACACAAAACTGTTTGTGAGCAAGAATAACCTCTGTTTCCAGGCGTGAGGGATTAAGACTAATCATTATGTCCGTGAGGATTGTCCGTGTGTGTTGGGGATTAACCATGATCTACTGTCGGTTGGGGAGCTGAGCTCATGTGTGAAGTCACATCCCCCACAGAATACCCCGTAGCCGTGAAAATGAGAGAGAGAGAGAGACCTTGCTTGTGAACGTGAAGGCTCAAGCGTGGTGAACCTGTGCAGACGGCTCACCGAGTAAGCAGACATGGGTGACACCCATTGCAGGAGCAGAGAGAGTTTTTGCGGAGTGGCTGGGGTGGCGTGGGCATCTCTGAGTGGACATTGATGGTGGCCACATTCAGGGCTGTGTCAGTGACTGTCTCCACCGATGACTTCAGACAGACAAAAAAACCAAACACCGGGTTTTTACTCTTAGAAACCCGTGCAGGGGCATGAACGCAGATTCTTGGCGTCAGCTGTGGGCACAGATACAGGGCTACTACTGGCTGGCTGGGTGCCCTTGGCTCGGCGGTGGCGTCGCCGTGCCTCCGTTGGCTGGCCTGGTCAGCCGCAGCACTGAGCTGTTGGTGGCTAATGTCTGCATAGCTTCGAGCCAAGTCCTGCCATGGCTGAGACTTCATCTTGGGAGAACGGCCATCTTTTGGCAGCTCTAAGCCCGGAGATCTTCCCAAAGGGGCACAGGTGGGTCCCCAAGTCCCTCGGAATCCCACACTTCCTTCTAAGCTCCCAGCCACGGGCTATCCACTGAGTCCAGCTTCTGTCTCTTAAGAGAGGCCTGAGGCACGTGACAGGGCCCTGCTGTGCCCACTGATGTGGTTGGAGCTAGACAGGCCCTGGTCTTCCTGCAGCCTCTTGTCTTCTGTGTTCCCTGATTTCCTGGCTTCCTCCCAGAGATGCCATCACTGCCCTTCGCTCCCCTCCCTTGCTTTTCTCCCTTAGACCTGGCATAGCCCGAACAGTGACAGGGCTTCCTGGAAGCCGTGACATTTGAGCAGAGCTCCCAAGTACACCTGTACCGTGGGATGGTAGCCAGAGTGCACTGTGGAGAGAGGAGCATGTGAAAAGGTCTTGTGGTTGAGTGGAACAAGGGTGAGCTGAGCCTACTGCAGCCACAGGTGGGGGGGGGGGGAGGATGGCACCCCCGTTTGCCAGCTGCACAGCTCTGTGTGACCTTGTCATTCAGTGCCTCTCTGTAGCAACCAGGAGGGCTGCCTCGAGGTGCGGATCACACGCAGTATCTGGGACTGGGCCTGATGTAGAGCCAGGCTGTCTAGGTCTCCCGTGACCTCTGACCTCCCTCGCCCTTCCTTGCTCCTTCCTACCCCAGGCTCTTCCTCAACCAAGTAGACAAGTTCTCCTGCCTTGGGGGCCTTTGTGCTCCCAGCACTTCTCAGTCAGTCTTTCCTCATAGCAGCATAGCAAAAGCCCCTTTCCAGTGAGTGCCCCCTAGTGGCTCTGGGAAGAATTGCATCATCTCCCCCTCCCCCCCTCCCCCACCCCCGCTTCTTTACACTGGTCCTATATTCTCCATTCCCTCCTAAACGCCTGACTGAGATCTGGACTGTGAGTTGTTCCTCAAACATAGCTCACAGAGGTGACAGTTTCCTCATGAGACGGTGACCAGCTGGATTTGACTCGTGGATACTTGCCTGCTCTCCCTGTGTGATGGTCACTGTCCTCACTCCACTCACATTGACTCCCGATAGCCTTAGCAGTCTCTCCAACGGCAGGATAGACCCAGTCCATGTCAAAGTCCCCCTAAGACGTGGTAGACAAGGCCAGTGTCCTGAGCCCGTCGCTGAGGCTTCAGGGTCGGCCCCTGGGTCACCTGTGACACCTATGACACCTGTCACATCTGAGTCTCTGTGTAGGAAAGAAAGCCAGGTACAGCCTCCAAGGAAGCCTGACTCTAACAGTGCCCGCCGCCTCTGGTACCTCTGTCTATACATCATTAAAATGGGCTGAGACAGAGATTGTGTGGAACTGGCAGCAGACGGGGACATGAACCTTGAGCACTGGACCTTGCACACAGGACCTGGTCAGCAAGAAGGGAGTCATCTCCCCCTACCATCATTGGGACCCCACAGGTACAGAGCCTGGGTCAGGGAGGGCCACTTCTCTCTCCCCTTCTCAAAGGAGGCTCATAGGAGCCCCAGACTCCCAACCTTAATGTGAGAGTTTAGGGGATTTTTGGTTTGATTGTTTTGGTTTGGTTTGGTTTTTTTCCAGACAGGGTTTCTCTGTATAGCCCTGGCTGTCCTGGAACTCTCTTTGTAGACCAGGCTGGCCTCGAACTCAGAAATCTGCCTGCCTCTGCCTCCCGAGTGCTGGGATTAAAGGCATGTGCCACCACGCCCGGCTGTTTTGTTTTGTTTTAAGACAGAGTTTCTCTGTGTAGCCCTGGCTGTCCTGGAACTCACTCTGTAGACCAGGCTAGCCTAGAACTCACTGTGATCTACCTGCCTCTGCCTCCCGAGTGCTGGGATTAAAGGTGTGTGACACCACCGCCCGGCAGGAGCTGAGTACTTGAAGGCTACCGTAATCAGGGAGCCCATCCGTGTTACATGTGTGTGTGAAGCTTTTCAAACAGAAAACTAAGAGCTTTGGTTTTATCTCATGGCTCTGTGTGTGTGTGTGTGTGTGTGTGTGTTGCATGTGGCGCTGTACATGTCTAATGTGTAGAGGCCAGAGGCGATATTCATCTCCACCTTAATTCTTGAGATAGGGCTCCCCACTGAGCCTGAGGCTGGTGACCAGTAAGCCCAGCCACCCTCCTGCCTCCACTCCCATGATGCTGGGGTAACAGGCTCATGAACACCCAGTATAGCCCTTTCACGTTGGGGGTTGGGATTTGAACTTGTGTCTTCATGCTTATGCAGCAGTCACCTTTACCCACATAGTACTCCCTCCAGCCCAGGATTTTCTTCTGTTAGAATAGGTTTTGCTGTGTACCTCAGGCAGGTGTAGAACTCAGAATCCTGAGTGCTGGGCTGGTGGGCCTGTATCACCTCCCCTGGCTGGAACATGACATCTTCAACTTGTCTGGGAATCCTCTGGTCCAGTCTGCTGTTTCCAGCCCTGACCTGGGTGCCTGAGATTCCTCCGGCCGTCCCAGGCCCCACCTGGGCCTCCCTGACCCCTGTCTGTGAGGGGCAGGGCTGACAGCGGATACAGGCACTCCTCTGTATCGCCCCCACCTCCTCCAGCCAGAGCCATCGATCGGATGCTTTTACTAAGTCACTTTGATTTTGAACTTGACCCCTCTGTCCATCTCACTTTCTGACGTCCCTCAAGGGCATATTTTCAAAACTGCAAGTGGGCCAGCCAGCCAGCTGCCAGAAATCAAAGACAGCTGAGTATCCAGGGACGCTCGGGGGGGGGGGCGCGGGGGGGGGCAGATGGCAAACACACATCTCTTGGCTCGTGAGCCCTCCTCCCAACTTGATCTGGCGAGCATTTATTGAGCACCCACTGCATGCACTGTACCGATCGAGTGGTCTACTTCAGCTGCTAGGCTACTCACAGTGTGTTCCCAACATCGGGAACGGGGGGGGGGGGGGGGGGGGGGGGGGGAGGTGGGGAGGACGGGAAAGTACAGAGGGGAGGTAAGGAGGGGAGGCTCATTTTCTGCATCCAAGGGGTAGACACTGTGCGCCGAGTGTTGGTATAGACAAGAGGCACAAGCAGAGGGACAGACAGACAGACAACCCTGCCTCAGCCTACCTTGTAGAGACTGCAATGGAGACCAAGTGCTGTGAGGGAGGCCCTGCCCCCCAGACCGGGACTGGGTGGGGGAGGGCGGAGAGAACAGGGGCCCTATCAGGGAAGGGCAGGAGAGGCCTGGCTGAGCCAGTGAGAGTACAGCAGATGCAAAGGCCCTGGGGTAACCAAGGAATGACGGTAGGATGAGGGGGAGAGAGACCTGAGCTGGCCCAGGGACTTCACCCTCCAGAGCTGTGGAAAGCCACTCCCTTCTCATGACAGAGTTTCTGGCCAAGCGACCGGACTTAATTCACACTTCTGAAAGTGTCTCTGAGTGCTGTGGCAGAGATGAGCTGGAGGCAGGAGACTGCCGTGCCCCGTCCGTGTACTTTGTGCGACACCGGAACCCTTGCTTGCTTGCTTGCTTGGCGATCTTTCTGTTGAGTCACCTTCTTGCAAGGGCCTCATAGCAGCACACATAGGGGGAGGTGGGTGGACACCAGGGCTCCAAAACTTGACTCAGCAAAGGGCCACGTTCCCCGTTCCCCGTGGCCTTGTGTCCAGCCGCTGCTGACATCCAAAGACGTCCATCCGCATCCCCCTCTCCTCCCAGCCACGCCCACGGTGGGACTCCAGCCCTGTCTGGGATCTTCAGCGTGTGCCCTCTGGACTCTGGCGCCTCTGCAAGATCAATCCACGTTACCGCTTGTCGCTGGCACATGCCAGAGGCTACGCGGGCCACTCTGTGGGGGCTAAACACATCATAAGGCTCTCAGCCATCCATGTTAATGGGCGTCTGGGTCATTTCCAGTCGGGAGCTGTTATGAATGGTGCCTTGGTGATACATTCCTCTCTGTCTTGAACACATTCATGAATTATCTGGAGAGCTGAGTGAACCACAGGCTCTTGGGGCCTGGCAGGACCAGAGTCGTTATTCTTTGAGAAGTCTTGGTAGTTTCCCAGCTGCTGGTCCACAACAAGAGCATGTTCAAGGGGGCTCTGTGTTGGTGGACAGATTCCTCTGAAATGTGTGTGCCACTGGGGACTTCGGCAATACAGGGTGTGTGTGTGTGTGTGTGTGTGTGTGTGTGTGTGTGTGTGTGTGTAAGGATCTGACACACCCTGTGATTTCCCAGGTGCCAACCGGAACCCCACTGGCAGTGCCCGACATTTAGGTTTGCCCTGTGTCCTTGCCAACACTTGTTACTGTCTGTTTTTACCTTGGCTCTCACCTTGTAACTCTAGACTAGCCTGGCTACTTGAAATGTCACCCAGGCTTGGCCTCAGACTCACAGCAATCCTTCTGCATCGCCTCCCAGCTGTGAGATTATAGGTGCGCACGCACCACCATCACCCGCGGTGGCGTGATTGGTGGATGTGCCATCTTGCATCTTGATGCGGGCATCTTGCCTGCTATTTCTTCACACCCGTCCCTCTATTCATTTGCCTTTCTTTAAATCTTTAAGGGTTTTTTTGTTTTGTTTTGTTTGACGTTGGACATAGCTCTTTATCAAATCAAGTGTGTGCCCCTTCTATCTATCCAGCATGGCCTTCGTGCTTTGATGTCACCTCATAGGTTTGGTTTGATTATTATCATTCATTCATCCATTTATTTAATGTCTCTGTGTATGTGGCAGTCAGAGGGCGACTTCTGGGAATCAGTCACCTCTTTCCCCATGTGGGCACAGGGGATCGAACTTAGGTCATCGGGTTTGGCAGCAAGCCCCTTTACCTGTTGGGCCATCTTGACGGTCCTGTTTTTAACTTGTCTGTTATTTTCCAGGGTGTGGGTGAGTGCAGTGACCCCATCTGCTGTCCTGAGCAGGTAGGGACAGTGCTCGGGGAGTAGCCCTTGGGTGTTTTTGTTTGGTTGATTTCGGGTTTGTTTGGGGTTTTTTGTTGTTGTTGTTTTTTATTGTTGTTGGTTTTTTTGTTTGTTTTTTGGTTTTTTGGTTTTTTTGAGGCATGATCCTACTCTGCAGCTCAGGCTTACAGCTTGTAAGACAGCCAGCTTCTGGTCCTCCTGCCTCCAGCTCTCTCAAGCGCTCTGATTACAGGCATTCGCCGCCGCATCTGGGCATACTCAACAGCGTGAGCACACAGCAGCTTTCTGGTTGTTGCCGCAAGTGTGGGTGTGATGATGTCACTCTGGCAGGCTTGATGATGTCACTCTGGTGGGCATGATATCGCTCTGGCAGGTGTGATGACGTCACTCTGGCAGCGACAGTGATAGAACAAATGCTTGGCTGTTTTTTATTTTGAGTGTGGTTAGCTGTCAAGCCGTATCTTTGTCCCGCTCCATGATCAAAGCTCCTGGAAGTCCTCTGTCACTTTTAAGGGTGCAAAAGGTCCAGAGACAAGAAAGCCTTGAGGGCAGTATGTTCTGTGGCTAGCAGGGAATGGCTGTGGTAATCGGAGCCTAGGAACTGAGACCTGAGTCTTTAAGGATTGACAGTTTGGGAACAACACCCTGGTGGCCATGAGGAAAATATGTTCATGGAGGATAGCAGTAATATTTTCCTGGGGTCACTTGAACCAGGCCACCCTCTCACATCTCGGGCCTCACGGTACCTCCACACATGCCAAGGCTGGCACGGGCACCCCCCAGGTTCGGCCACCGTGGACTGAGAAACCCCGAGGTGTTTTGTGTAGCAGAACAATTTAAAATAATTAGAAACTTTACAGAATGTCTTTAAACACACTGGCGTGGGCCTCGAGAGCAGCTCTTATTAGCAGGGACGGCTGCTGACTGGCGAGGAGCGGCAGCCATAGAAGGCCCTTGATTAAGTAATTTGAATATCTTTTGGAGAACAAATCCCGAATCTCTTTCTATTTTCTCCCATTGTACCGGCTGCACATCTGCTGGCTGGGGTGGGGGATGGTCATGAGCCCCATCCCAACCACTTTCCAGACTGGGATGGGGCAGGGCTCCCGACAGGTGGCCAGCAAGCCACACAGGGACCATTCACGCTGTCCAGAGAGTAGACTTTGTGGCCACGCTTGGCCCTGCT
>NC_034612.1:11897710-11907710 GCF_900095145.1 Mus pahari | reverse complement strand
CTACTATGTGCAGGCAACCTGACATGTCTGGGTGTGTATGGAGTTACAACTCCTCTGTGCCATATGCTTTAGAAATACCCATCACCCAAGAGGTCCTTTGTATTGACTTATGATCCCTCCTGATCTAGCCCAGCCCAGCCCAGCCCCACTGCATGCTCCTTCCGGCCTCAAGGGATTTGCCTTTCCCATCCGCAGAAATGGGGACGGGACTCCAGCCCTGAACACCGTAACCCCAAGATGTATCCTGTCATATCCATGGCTGCCTTGCCCTCTGTGTTTCAGAGTAGCATGTCAGCATGCGGAGGGACCACGTTAGCCATCATTTATGTGTCTGTCCATCCATGTCCGTCTGTCTGTGAGTTTGGCACACAGAGGCCAGAAGCAGAGCGTATTAGATCCATCGGAGCTGGAGTTACAGGCTGCTGCGGGTGGCCGTGTAGGTGCTGGGAATGGAATTCTGGTCCTTTGCAAGAGGATCGAAAGATCTTAACCACCAAGGTGTCTCTCCAGCCTGGGCTCAGGTTTCCGAGACCCCCACCTTGGCAGAGGGGCATTCTGCTCCCTGAAGCTCGCCGAAGGAAGGCTGAGGAATGAGAGTCAGGGGGTAAGAGATGGCAGAGGGGAGCTGTGCTTCTGAGCCCCGTGCGTGGGGTCCCTATTGGTTTTTAAGCCCTAATTATGGAGAGTGCGTGAAACGCAGCACCTTTCCTCCTGTCCTCTCATCAGGTCCTCCGGTCAGGACAAAAGGTGCCCGGCTTCACAGATGAGCAAAACTCACAGGCCCAAAGCATCGGGACTGGACGGGCCACCGCGCCAGCTCAGGCCTGTTTAGAGACCCACTGGCTCCATCCACTTCCTCAGGAAGTTCCCTGCCCCTTCCCGCCCCTCTCCTGTTTCAACCCCTAGAATAAGAAGATGACTCTTTGGCTCTCTTTATCTGTGTGAGGGCTTTGTAGTGCTCAGATCTTTTCTTTCCATATTCTTCATGCGTACACCCGTGTATGACCATGTGTGGAGGCAGAGGAGTGGCTTCCTGTGTCTTCGGCTCTCGCACTCTCCCTGACACTAGAGTTCACACTTCGACCCAGCACCACGACCTCTGCCTGACCCCACCTCCCGCCCCCGGGGGTGGGGGGGCATACCACCATGCCTGACTTTCTAAGTAGGGGCTGGTGCTCTGCTTTACGGGGATGGAATAAGCGGTTCTGCTTTACAGGTGAAGGGCGGGTCAGACCTAGGAGATGCTAGAACTGGTGGGGACCAATAGAGGCCTCGGCAGCAAGAGCTGCCTATGCAAACATCCTGGTGTGGGAAAGGGGGCTGGCACTGTGGGAGAAGGTGTGACTGGAGAGTCAGGGAGAGGTGTTTGCCTCTAAAAGGTCAGGGCCATGAGCAGTGACGGGACCCCAGTGAGCCCCAGAGAGGAACCTGACTCAGTCTGAGACAGCGGCCAGTAGGTGAACTTTAAGCAGAGGCAAAGCAAGAGCGCCAATGGAGGTCTGAGCATCCAACTCCATCGGCAGCACCAGGGTGGGTGCCAAGAGAGGAGGCAGCGGCCTGGAAATAGCCTTCGCTGGGGTTTAGCAGCTCGGACAGAGGCAGGCAAGTGGTAGTGGTTGCTGGGTGGTTAGAAATAGATAAGAGGGTGTCTGGACTGCTCTCCCATTACTCACGCAGAGCTGAGGAGCAAAGATTCGGGAGCAGTGACTTGCCTGAGGCCAACTGAAAGTGAGGTATGAAGCCGGGCGTGGTGGTGCACGCCTTTAATCCCAGCACTCGGGAGGCAGAGGCAGGCGGATTTCTGAGTTCCAGGCCAGCCTGGTCTACAGAGTGAGTTCCAGGACAGCCAGGGCTAGACAGAGAAACCCTGTCTCAAAAAAAAACCAAAAAAGAAAGAAAGAAAGAAAAAGAAAGTGAGGTATGTAGGATTCAAACCCAGGTCTGCCATCCCGTGGTCCCGCCCTCTTCTCCAGGACAATCTCTGGGATCTAAACCTGACCCCCAGCCTCCATCTCTCCAGTAACAGTGAGATCTACTCAGCATTCTCCCCAATCTACAGACCAGGAAACTGAGGCTCAGGCAGCTAGAGGGGGAGCTGGAGACAGGATTCAACTCCATCCACACTCCCAAGGCTGTGTGAGACGCTGGTCAGTGAGCCTGCCCTGTAACCCTGGACTAGCCAGGGTGGGCTAGCCTCTGATCCAGCTCTCAAAGGTGTTCTTAGTCCAGACAGTTCTGTTCAGACTCTGCCTCTGGGCCTGAGTCTCCCATGATTATGTGTCTGTGAACTGTCTGTGTCTGGGTGAGGCAGGGGGTAGCAGGGGAGGGACAGAAAGAGACAGACAGACAGACAGACAGGGAAGGAGGGGATGGAAGAAACCCATGGCCTCAGGCAGAGGGAACTAACTGCCTGTGCCAATGTCCTGGGATGGAAAAGGCCAGCTCACTACCACTAAACTTTAGTGCTGGCCTTCGTCTTGCTGTGTGGGTTGGGGGTATCCCTGTGTTTGTATGTGTTTCCTGTCTGTCTGTGTGTCTGTCTCTCTGTGTGTGTCTGTCTCTGTGTGTATGACTGTCTGTCTGAGTGCCTGTCTCTGTGTGTATGTCTGTCCTGTCTGCCTCTGTCTCTGTATATGACTGTCTTATCTGTCTGTCTGTCTGTCTGTCTGCCTATCCATGTCCATGTGTCCCCATACTCACAGGGAACTTTCCCTGCAGGACAGACTCTCCCTAGAGCTTGCTCTTGGGTGCTGGACACTATCATCTCTAAGCCCTTCAGTGCCGGACGCCATCTCGGTCTCTCTGTTGTGTCTTCACGGCGGGACGTGTGCTTCCTCTCTAGGCTGCTGGCTGAGGGCAAGGGCTGCCTTATAAAGCCTCCTGGGAAGGACAGGGCACTGGGCAGATGGGTCTTGTGACCTGAGCCTTTCAGCTCACTCAGCTACCGTGGTATTAAGGGGAGGCGGGGCTGCTGTTGATTTTTTGGGACCCATCTGGAAACCACTCAAGTGACCCCACAATTCCTTTCAATATAGGCCTCCCTGGAGGAGGTGTCAGCGTTCCAGGAATGGCCTCCGAACCTTAAAGGGCCTGTCTCTAACCTGTGGCGAGCCTCTCCAAAGGCTGGGGGTGGGGCACCCATGGGCCCCCTGCTTCTGTCTTCCTCTTTATCTTCTAAATGGTTGGGGCTGGGGAGCCAGTTAAGATTCAATGGAAACATTTGCATCTCTCCTCTCACCAGCGAGGCTTGCAGCTTGCGGGGGTGTTTGTTAGGGGTGCCTCTGCTGGCTTAGGAAGTTTCATCTGTGGCAGTCCTGCCCGCCCCCATCCTCACCGAGCCTCTGGGGTAGCCTGGGAAACTGTGGACTAGGCACTTGGCAAAGCCACCACTGAATTAGGGGGAAGAGGCTGTGTGGGTCCCAGCTATGGCCACTGCTGCGTTTAGCTGTGTGACATTGGGCCAGAGGTCTGTCTGGCCCCTGTCTGGCCCCTACCCAGCCACAAGGCAGGTGCACAGGGGGCACCTCTGTTCTCCCAGCGTCCCCCTGGCTGTCTCTTACCCAAAGCCCATAGAGCAAGTGCCCCTTCCCTGCCAGAGTCTCTGCAGCCAGCTGTGTTCGTTGTTACACCGACTCTCTGACCCAGTTCCCTGAGTCGCTCCCAGCTGTTCCCAGCAGCCTGGGCTTCCAGCCATCACCTCAGGCCCCAGCCCCAGAGCCACCTTACCTGTCCAGGAAGCCACCATCTTCTGTGCACTGCTGTTAAGATAGCCTGAGTCATCTACCCCATGGAAGCTCTTGGGTCCCCACCTGACTTGGGAAAGTGCCCGATCCACTTTCTTCCCTGTTGGCATCTGGTTGCCTTTCTGGAGCCTCCCATCGCTCCCCCAAGCTTTCTTCCTACCCTGGGCCTCAGGGCAGAAGCTGGTCCAAGTGTGGCCGGAATAGGGTCCCGGATGGTGTAGTGACGGGTAGACGGGCAGACGGTTCCAGAGCCCTATTTGGCCTGTTCCTCACTGTGAGTTTGGGGCCGTGGCATGATCTTGGGGGACTGCAAGAACACTTATTAGAAACGCAGACCTCTAGGTAGCCGAGGTGGTAACGCCACCTCAATTCCCGTGAGGGATGCAGGGCCACCACCTGGAGTCCTAGCGAGTGCCCCAGGGCATAGTAGATGCTTGGTGAATAATGAGTGAATGAAAGAATGAATGGTAACTGAATGACTGCGAGAACAAAGGAAGCGACAGAATGAGAAGTTGGGGAGTGGGCGGGGCAGTGAAGGAATGCATGAGTGAAGGAATGAATGATTCCCCATCTCTTCCCTTGTCAAAGGAAGGGAAAGGGTTGCCTAGCCAACCTCGCCCTCATACCAGCCCTGAGCCGAGGGAGAGGGGTCCCCAGCTCCTTCATTGATACCCTCAGAGGTCCCCCTGGGGGGCGGGGCACTTCCGCCCGGGCTGCCTGGAAACAGCTAGTAGTAATCAAGGCAGGGGGATGCCATCGGATGTGCCAGGTGATTATGGGTTTGATTGGCGCCCTCCCTCCAGGACAGCTACCTCCGGGTCCTGCAGTGGCAGGAGCTGGCTGCTTTCCTGGGGAGTGGGAGTGATGGAGGAGCCAGAGGGGAGCAACTGCCAAGCATGGGGGTGTGGCCAAGACTGGCGGGTCCCCTCTTCCATTTGTCCCTTTACTCACACTGCAAGTAGTGAGCGCCCGCTGTGTACTGGGCACTCAAGGAAGTGACAATCTTGTCTCTGGTAGATGCTGGAGGATTCTGGGTGTATAGATATAATTTGTAAGTAGGCACCCAAACGGGTGAGGGGTGTTCGGAGAAATGGCAGAGGCTCAGATGAGGGAGGAGAGATGAACAGACCTCTGCTGTTCTAAGGAGGAGGTGGAGTGGGTTTTTGTAAGGGCTGAGACTCCCAGGAAGGTGACAGGAAAACCCATGGGCCTTCGGGAGAACAGCATTGCTGACTGATAACCCAGCCACTACCAAGGGCCTAAGGCAGAGTTGTACTTGATGTCCCCAGGAGCCAGGTAGGACTCCGTGTGACCAGAGTAGTGACCCGTTTAGAGCAAGGAAGACCTTCAGCGAGGGGAGCCATGGCCTCGAACCTGCCAGATGGGAAAGGGGCGGGGTGGAGGGCAGTGGGAGCCAGATAGGGACATTCTAGGGAACAGAACCAGAAAACTGGATAAACACTGTTGGGTCGAGCTGACAAGACTTGCCAATTTGTCACCAAGGACACAGCAGGGCAGGTGCTTTCAGAATCTCTGCTTTGGTAGTGGCCCCTATCCAAATACCAGCCTTGACCCCAGGGTACCCTAAGGTTCTAGAGCACCCAGCAAATTCCCAGGTGCCTTCTATGACCTGGGTGGCCAGCCTCTCCTACTTCTGACGCCCCAGAGGGAGATGAGGCTAACTCCTCACAGGTGAATCCCAGCTACTGAGAGGCAAAGGGCTGTCCACCAGCCAGCTAGTGTCATGTGACTTCCTGTCCACCAGCCAGCTAGCATCATGTGACTTCCTGTCCACCAGCCAGCTAGCGTCATGTGACTTCCTGTCCACCAGCCAGCTAGTGTCATGTGACTTCCTGTCCACCCACTAGCTAGCATCATGTGACTTCCTGTCCACCAGCCAACTAGTAGGACATGCCTTCTGGTCTACCAACCAACCATCAGCTTGGGGCCTCCCGAGACTGCAAGCCAGTGCCTCTATGGATCTCTGGAAGTCAGAGCTTTAGGAGCTGATGCAGGACTCAGGAGGCTCCTGCTGTCTTCACTTCCTGTATGACCAGTGTGCCCCATGGGCAGGGCCTGGTCCTGTCCTTGACATTGTGGTAGGGACTGAAAAAAAATAATTGTTGAGTGGAGGATGAGTGAATAAACAATTGTGTGGACGGCTAGATGGGTGGAAAAACAGATGGATAAACGATGGGATGGATGGACAGATGGATGGTGGAAAGATGAATATATGAATGATGGAGGATGGATAGGTGGACAGTTGTCTGGATGGATGGGTGGGTGGGTGGATGGATGGATGGATGGGTGGGTGGACTGATGGATAGATGGGCAGATGATAGATAGATAATGGATGGATAATGGAGAGATGTTGGCGAGGTAGGTAGATAGGCAGGTGAAGGATGGAGGAGAGGCAGATGGACAGAAGGATGATGGGTAAGATGATAGACGTATTATGGATGGGTGGATAGATGATTGATAGATAACGAATAGATATTGGATAGGTGGGTAGATGGATGGCTAGACGGGTGGAGGATAGATGGTGACCAGATTATAGATGGCAGAAGCAGGGACAGATGGGTTGATGGATAGATGAACAGAAAGTTAAGAGAAGGGCTCCCCTTGTCAGTGCCCGATGCTTTTCTGCTTCTCCCGATGCAGCCTAGGAGAAAGAGCCAATGGGCACGTAGCCATATCTCCTTGCAAGTCCCATGTGTCAGTGTGCCCGACAGCAGTTACACTAGGCCAGTCGCCATGAGGGCAGTGGGCAGCCCACAGTTTATACCCAGGCTCTGGGGTTTGGCCTCATTCTGAACTGTCCCAGGGCACTGCTGGAATGCAGTAAGTTCAGCCTGGCTGAGACCCCCTTCTCTCAGGCTCCGCCCCTTGCCCCAGCCCAGATAATTGGCCCAATACATCTTGGTGCTAGAAATTTACATAAAGCACAGGAAGTGATGGATGACTCTAGTAAACCAGTCTGTCTCCGCCTGGCGCAGCTATCCATCTCAGTGGGCTGCGAGGCCCATCTGTCTTTCTGTCTCCTTGATGGTGGCAGGCCAGCGGGTGCCCTCCATCCTGGGTCATCCGAGGCCCCCTCTGCAAGGCAACCTGCGGCTGGCTGGCTGGGCAGCCCGCAGAGCTTGCTCCTCCTCTGGTGTGCCTGGGCCTACCTTCTCCTGGGTCACGCTCGCTGCCATTGCCAGGCGCAACTCATGGCTGCTCCTCTACAGGCCTGAAGCAGATGTTTGAAGCCCATTTCTGCACCAGACATTTACAGGTACTGCGGTGCCAGCCCAGTCAGTTAGCTGAGGCACACTGCCGAGCTCCCTGGCCTTTCATCAGAACGGTGACACTGGCTGCTTTTATCTTACGGCTCCATTGGTTTTGTGTCACATGGTATAAGGCAGGGTTTCATTGATTGACTAGACAAGCTGGCCATGAACTCCCAGGAATCACTGGTCTCTCCCCCATCCCCCCCTCCAGTTTGGCTGTTGGCGGGGAGGTGTTAAAGAAGTGCATACCTATAACATCTCACTCTCTACAGGTCACTGGAGATCTGAACTCGGTTCCTCCCTCATATGTGTGTTGTGTGTGATATGTACAGGTCACTGGAGATCTGAACTCGGTTCCTCCCTCATATGTGTGGTGTGTGTGATATGTATATGTAAGTGTGAGTACATACCAGGAGTGGTGGCGCACGCCTTTAATCCAAGCACTCGGGAGGCAGAGGCAGGTGGATTTCTGAGTTCGAGGCCAGCCTGGTCTACAAAGTGAGTTCCAGGATAGCCAGGGCTATACAGAGAAACCCTGTCTCGAAAAAAAAAAAGTGTGAGTACGTGTTTGTGCATGTGTGTGTGATATATGTATGTGTATGTATGTGGTGTGTATGTGGTATGTATGTGTGATGTGTGGTGTGTATGGTATATGTATATAATATGTGTATATCTGTGTGTGGTGTGTGTGTGGTATATAAAAGTGTGAGCGTATGCCTGTGTATAGTTATGTGCATGTATGTGAGAGATATGTGTGTGTTTGTGTATGCATAGGTGCATATGTGTGTGTGCATACGTGTGTGTGGTATGTGTGTGTGTGTGGTATTATGAGGGTGTGAGTATATGTGTGTAGTATGTGTGTGTGTGTTTGTGCATGCACATGTATGTATGTGTATTTGTGTGTGTGTGTGTGTGTTACCAAGCACTCTACCTACCAAGCCATCTTCCCAGTAGCAGGTAGTGGAGAGGGATGTCACTATTCAAAGACTGGGGACAGTCAAGCTGTGACACACGAGGCCAGACACTCCTATTATAATCTCAATACTTGAGCGGGAGGCTGAGGCAGGAGAATCCAAAGTTGGAGACCAGCCTAGAATACATAATGGTTTCCTGTCTCAATAAAATGTCAAATCAGAGGCAACCCCGGGTGTTCAGCTGTGGGGTCACACACCTGTAATCCCAGCTGTGAGGAAGATGGCAGCAAGGAGGTTAAGAGTTCAAAGCCATCCTGGGCTACAAAGACAGGGTAGTGGGAGGTCAGTTTGTGTGTGTGTGTGTGTGTGTGTGTGTGTGTGTGTGTGTACATATGGTAATTTGAGTAGAGTAGCGTTGTGGTTGAAGTTATGCCTAGGGACATGTTTCTAACCTCCATCCCATGAAGTTGGTAGGGGCTCCTATGTTCTGAGGCCTGGGAAGTCCCAGGGCTGAGGAGCTGGACTACCCCAGAGCTGAGGCAAAACCAACCCCAGAGAGAGCAGGGACCAGTGGCAGAACCCCTGCTGGTCCGACAGCCCCCCAGCCTCCCCTCTCCCTACTTGCTGGCTCCAGCCTCAGCTGCATCTATCATCTGCTCGCAGCAGCTCATTAAAATTATCTCTTTTTAGTTGCAAATGGGTCGTTTATGAGGGATCATTACTTGAATGGTCTGCACAGGGCTCCGGGCTGTCTGTCTGCTGTTGATGGCTAGTTAGGTTAATTGCATGTGTCTCCTCCCTGCCTGGGTCTGGCCCAAAGTCTGGGACTGTTTAGATCATGGCTCGAGTCGGACATGAAGTCTTGCAGGAGCATGGCTGGCGAGGCTCGCTAGCCGGATACAGGGTGCCTCTGAAGCTGGACTTGAGAAACGTGGCTGGCTTATGTTTCGGAGACGTCTTCTGTTCCCTTGAAATAAATATAGTTCCGTGGGCTTTTCTGAGTGTGTTTATTTTAAAAGAGCCCAGTTGTCCATTCCATCTTGGAGTTTGTTGATTTTCAAATGCCCTTTCTTTGAGGGTACAAGGGGATCAGTTTTAATGTCTCTGCTTGGCACCCTGTCCCTGTGTGTGTGTGTGTGTGTGTGTGTGTGTGTGTGTATGATATTTTTACTGACCTGTGAAAACCTACAGCATTTGGATATAGCAACGTGTCCTCTACACCCAGTGTGTCTAAGGAGGAGATGAATATCAGCCAGTGTTTATTGAACTCCTGGCAGGGTACATTATGATCTTGAATTATTTAAAACAATCTCCCCTAAACACCCTCAGCGGAAGGAGAACGGGAGCCGAGGAGAGCTGAAAAGCCAGGCATTGAAAATTTGCCTCCAGAGCCCACCAAGGAGCTGCCCCCACCTCAGTGATTAGGGCCGCCTGTAATTCACCTCCTAGCCCCTGGCTGAGTCCTCTCACAGACTCACGAGCCCTCCATAAATGGTAGTTACCATAATTGTATTTATTATTGTCACGGCCATTGTCGCCTGCATATTTACCGTAGAAACGCTACAAGCATCCTACATGCACCGAGGCAGAGTTGAGGAGGCCATGGTTCTCTTGTCTGTGTCAGAGACAACGTCTGCTCCATCAGGACTGGGCAGGAGAGCTGGGCCTGCAATGGTCCAGAGCTGAGAGGTAGTCATGTCTCCTGCCTCACCTTGGTCCTTGGACTTGGTGTGGTCAGCAGGCACCCTGTCAGTCAGATCCGTACCCATCAGCAACCAGCGAGGTACAGATAGAGGGACAGCCCTGGGGTATACCACACTGGCAGCTAGATGTGTTCTGAATGACTATTTTCTGTATGGGCAGGCGGGGAGCATTCTTCTATGTATGCAGGTTCATATGTGTGTGACCTTACATATGTCTTCCGTTACTCTCCACTTCGTTTACTGATACATAATCTCCCGTTGATCTCCCAGGCTTACACACTTGAATAGTCTGCCTAGCCGTCTTGCTCTAGGAAATCCCCCATCTCTGCCTCCTAAGTAGTGGGGTTATCGGTAGAGCACCACACCTG
>NC_034612.1:11887710-11892710 GCF_900095145.1 Mus pahari | reverse complement strand
GGAGTTCGTGAATTCAAACCAGCGTGAGCTACATAGCAAGACCCTGCATCAAAATGTTAAGGTCAGGGGCTGGAGAGATGGCTCAGTGGTTAAGAGCACTGACTGCTCTTCCAGAGGTCCTGAGTTCAATTCCCAGCAACCACATGGTGGCTCACAACCATCTGTAATGAGATCTGATGGTAATGTACTCACATATATAAGATAAATAAATATTTTTTTAAAAAAATACTAAAGGCGTAACACCTTAAAGGCTCAATGGCGGGGCGGGGCCTACTTGATTCCATCCCTAGGACCACCAAAAAGAAAACAGATGTACATCTAGGAAAGAGCCTTCCTTGCCTCCCTCTCCAGAACCGTGTGTGTGTGTGTGTGTGTGTGTGTGTGTGTGTGTGTGTGTGTGTGTGAAGGTTGGTCCCGGGTGGGCTTGGGACACTCGCTCTGTGGTCGACCCTCTGCCGTCTCTTTCAGGGAATCAGAGCGATGGTAGCTCCGGTGCTGAAAAGCTTCCAGGCTGAGGTAAGAGCCAATGAATGATATTACACTTGGGGCGGGGGTGGGGGGGTGGGGGTGGGGGGGTCGGTTAGTTCGCACTGGGCTTCCCTCCCTGCAGGCTGTAGCTCACTTCCCAGGCTCTTCCCCCCACCTCAGTTGAAATCTGAGGTCTGCAGATTCTACCCTCCCTGCCTACCATCACCCCCCCCCCACTGTCCCAACTAGGGCAACCTTTCAAATAAGTCCCAGGGGCGACCAGCCCTTCCTGCATATCTACCTCCCACCATTCTCCGGGTGAAGCAGACTTTGTGACCCTTGCTGCAAGCCCACGTGGCAGCTGCTGCTCCCCTGCCTGCCCATCCATCCCATGACAGTGGAATGTCATACCCTCTTCTCTATGGCATTGATAATGTGCCTTCACCTGCCTGAGATGCTGCACCCATGCTGGGCTGAGGGAGGGGAGCATCTCTAATGCTCCCAATGGGCAAGGGCCCCTCCCCCGACAGCCCTGAGGTGGAAGGGAGGGCTCCTTTGCACGCCCCACTCCTCACAGCCGGCTCCCCCTCGGAACCACCTATGAACATAGGTGCAGTTGAATGCACAGGAATGTTGGTGTGGGCATGGCTTCTCTAATGCCGGGAATCTCCGTTTCCCTCTCTGTACCCTGGGGATTGAGAGACTTCGGGTCCTTCTGTGCTGTTTTGGGGGTATGGATAAAGAGAGAGGATGCAGGACAGGGGTGGGTATGCCCGTCTGACACTCAAGTGTGTCACAGGAATGAGTAGTTGGGGTTTCTGGCTGTGGGACCTTAAGGTGAGTTCCTTGACATCTGTGTGCCTCTTGTGTCCTCGTCCTGTCAACTTGGTGATGGTTTTCTCCCTGTCATAAGGTTGAGGCTGAGGGAGAAGCCGTGTAAATATGAAGGAAGTATCCAGAACACCGCCTTGGGTGTTAGAAGCCTTGGCTAGCTAGATGTGGTCCCAGCACTTGGGAAGGCAGAGGCCATCCTAGGCCGCGGGGAGAGCCGGTGTCTCCCCTTTTCTGCAGAAGAAAGACTCAAGTGTTACAGCTCTCAGTGATAAGAAGACCTGAGGCCCAGCCTCATGGATGGCAGGTTTGGGATTTCAGTCCTGCTCCTTCAACTGTGTGGCCCTGGGGAGGTTCTTCGACCCCTCTGAACGTCAACCCTCCTCCTGTTTCGTGCAAAGCCAAGCTTACAGATCCAGAGGAGAAGGAATTAGCTGGGCAGCCACAGCCTGGTGCAGTTGACGTCCCTATTGGAGTTCACCAAACAGGGAGCTGCCTTCCCATACACAACGTGGGTGGACAGTTGTCCGAGGCGCCTCTCCGGCCGCGACCCACGGGACTTGACTGTGTCCCCCTGCCTTCCTTATGATCGCTGCACTGAGCTGCCATGGCTCAGGTTCCTTCAAAAAGCAGCCATGGAACCAAATGAAGGTCACTCTCAGGAGTGGCTTCATCAGGTCCATCCCTGCCTTCCAGTCCAGCAGCCTTGGTGTGCGCAGTTGGGGTCCCCCCCCACACACCTCACATCAATTGTCTTTCCTGGGAAAGGTATGGTGGAGAGGAAGTGGGCTCTCCCCCACCACAAATCAAGGCTTCCTCCATCCCCCAAAGGATAGTTTAGGCCCTCCCAACCCACCCCCTTACCCCACCCCCACCCCCAGGAAAACAAAAGCCAGCCAGGGAAGGTGGCTTCTGGAACCCAGCTTGAAATGGCCAAAGTTTGGAACATCCTTGCACGGAGCAAGGGAGCCAGCCTGAAGGCCCTGCTAATTATAAAAGTTGCTTTTATGAAAGATAATTCAAAGCAATAATTTAGCAAACATAATCAAGCCACACAGATGGGGCCGCTGATGGATGGATCGCAACATGCAATTAGCGGCTCTCACAGTTACATGTCATTAACCCTCCACGCGCAAAAATTATTTTCTCATTATTAGTTGAAAAGGTAAAATTAAGCTGACTAGACACTAAAGGAACAAACCACAATTAATTACCTTCATTTATTACAGTCATTATCTTAGAGTTATTTTTGCTTGGAGACAGAGAGATACAAACATCTAAATTAAAAGTTTTGTTTTGGCTAAATCTGAGGTAAGGCATCTCCAAGCAGTGTGTGCATCGGCCTGCCCCGTAGACCTCAGGACCACACTACTGGGCCTCAGCTTCCTCTTCTCAGGGTGGCCTGTGGGATGGTGGAAGCCCTTCTGGCTGGCCTGGAGCAGGGACAGTCCCCTGAGCCTAAGAGGACCAGTGGGTTGACCCCAGTGATGGAGCCTATGTGGCTTTGGCAAGTGACTTTGTCTCTCTGAGCCACACCGTTGAGTTCTGTGTATGGGGACAATGACTCGGAGAGCCAGTGAGTTGCTGAGGTGGCAGGCGTGTCACTAGTTCACAGCGTGGCACCACAGCCTGCATGCCGATGTCCTCCTCCCAGGAACTGAGGGAGCCTCAGAGTCCTGGAGAATGTACCAGGAGACTTAGGTGGCTGGTTAGGTCCACACAGTCATTTACCATTCAGTAAACACTTAGCTGGTCTGGGACAGTAGTTAAGCGTCTTGGGAGGAAAAAGCTAAGTATGGTGACTCACTCTTGTAACCCCAGTGTGGAGGAGGAGGAGGAGGAGGAGGAAAAAGAAGAGGAGGAGGAAGAAGAGGAAGAGGTAGATAAAGATTTCTGGGGTCACTGGCCAGCCAACCTAGCCTGCTTGGCAAATTCTAGGCCAATGAGAGACCCTGTCTCTCCTCAGGAGCAGCTGAGGAGTGAAGTTCAAAGTTTCTCCCTGGCTCTGTGTGCACACATACCACAGGCACACACACAGGCACACAGACACACACAGACACACATACACACACACATACACACACACACACATGCTTTCACAAACACATATAGTAGACACTGGTAGAGTGTCAAAAGCAGTCGGGCTGTCAGCCTTGGGGCATCACGCACCGGTACCCTCTGCCCCTCTTGGCATGGAGACAGCACAGCAGGCAATTTTGCAATATACTCAAAAGACTTCCCGGGGAAGACAGACCACTCTCCCGTGTAGCCCTCTGCAAACGTCCTTGGATGGGACTCTCTTTGCTGCGTCAGGCTCCTGTGAAGCAGGACCAAGCTGAGAACTGGTGGGATATGGTCCCTAGCCCTGGGGAAGTCCTGAGCACCCAGTTCTTCTTCCACGGAGAAGTTGTCCCGAGGCCAACCTAGTGTGTTCTCCCTGAACCTGTGTTGCCAGATTCAATGGTCTTGTCCCGTGATGGTCATGGCCACCCATACTGACCTCATCTGCCCACGTGGGTCCTTGAGCCCCCCCCCATGGAGCCATGACTCCGCGTCTTTGTCTTTCAAACCTGGGCCTGCTGTCACAGGAGCCCAAAGTGGCAGTGATATGGGGGCCAATGATCTGGTGGCCCTTAGTTTGCCTGGTAGTTCCACTTCCTGGCATGTCCTGCTGGCCAGCACACTCCCTACCGGGAGAAACGAGTCACAGGGCTACCCAGAGAAGCAAGGCCAGAAGCAGGCCTCCTAAGAGACACCAAGAAGAGCCCCGTGTGCTGCAGAACTGTGCGCGATCGTGGCTTAGGCGTGTGGTTGCTCCAAAGATAAAAGGAGACCCCCATATTTGCAGCGAGCCTCCCCTCCCCTCTCCTCCCTTCTCCCTGCTCATCCCCACCGAGCCCCTTTGGCAGAGTTGATTCTTGTCACCCGTAGCCAAGCCTGCAGGTTTCTTTCTGCACAGGACCACAGGTTTCTCCTCCTGGCTCCAGAGAATGGTGGCAGGTGGCTGTGGTAGACACAGAGGTTCTGCTGCCCTCAGAGTCACAGGAAAGGGGCATAAGTTCCCAACGCAGGCTGTTGGGAACTCAGGAACTTACCCTTTGAGTATCTTCTCAAGGGTTTGGGGGCAGCTCTGAGTCATGAGTGAGTTAAGGCTAAGAGAGTCGGGAACGGGTCTGATAGCCATCCTGGACTGAAGGACAGATGGTTGAGGGGAGTGCCCGGGTCTTGCTGTGGCCACCTTCGTAGCGCTGAGCCTCACATATGATGAAACACATATGCCCAGCCCTGGCTGAGTCACTCTCTCCGCACTGTCTGAAAGACGGGTGGTGACAGCTGGCCATGTACATTTTGGTCATCCCCTGGTTGCTGATGTAATGTGTCGTGATGTGTTTGTTGTCTTCCGTGGCTTTCTAGAACCTCCTCTGTAGACTTTGTCCAAGCAGACATATCCAACAGTCTACTTTGGTGCTTCCACTTGCAGGTGGCAAGGGGCTGGGACACCCCCTCCTCTGCTTGTGTCACACAGTATGCCACAGACTAACCCCTTCTGGGTCTCCTATCTGCGCGGAACGGGTTCTGGTTGTAGGTGGGCAAAGGAGTCGGCGAAAGTGGGGTGACAAACAGACTGGACACAAGAGAGAGTGCTGGATCTGAATGTAATTTGTCAACTCGAGCATCAAACTTTTTATACAGAAGAAAAT
>NC_034612.1:11841324-11887395 GCF_900095145.1 Mus pahari | reverse complement strand
AACTCACTCTGCAGACCAGGCTGGCCTCGAACTCAGAAATCCGCCTGCCTCTGCCTCCCGAGTGCTGGGATTAAAGGCGTGTGCCACCACGCCCGGCTCAGCTATTTATAGTTCTAAGTATCTACTCTGGTTTCTCCTTAGATCACAAACTTTCTTCTTCCTAGAGAATGGTAAATTCCTGAGTAGGGCAGTGACTTAGCTACCCATGCCCAGGGTCGGCTCAAGGACTGCTTAGAATCTAACTTAGCTAAATGTCAAATAGAGGCACGTATAATAAAGCAATATTAAGGGAAAGCACACAGATCCGTTTACCAACTAAAGCAAGGACATTGGAGCGTTCGTTGTACAGGATGCCACAGTTCCAGGAGACTAAGTTTCCGTGAACTTTTCGCCTCGGGACTGCACCCAGGCTTTCCTGCCTGTCAGGCGGGTCACTACTGGAGTGGATGTAGCACACTACCATTGTGGTGTGTGACACAGGCCAGCGGGTTACAGAGTCAGTGTGAGCAAGCCGAGACCCTCAGACTCTACCTTCCAGTGGGCTCAGTGTTGCCGCTAGACACATGGCCAGGCATGGCTCAGAGGTGGGTGGACGCTGTCTGTCTCATAGCTGGTACCTGTGGCCACTTCGACTGTTCAGTTTGTTACAATTGTCCCAACTGCGGAGAGTCTGTGGTTAGTTCTAGTGGGGAAACTGAGGCTCAGAGAGGCGAGGTGGTAACTGGTGTGTATCAAGGGCTGAGGGAGGGAAAGAACAGAGAGAATCTGAGTGTTGGGGCCCCATTGGCTGCCCAGGCTGAACCCACCAGGTATTAGATGGAGGATGCCTTGAGCCAAAATTCAAGGTCACCAGACACCTGACTATCTGACCATGCCCCCCTCTGCCCTCAGACAGGCCTGGCCTGGTTCCTCCTACCCCAGGGAAGTCCTTTATTTCCACTGTCTGTGCCATCTTCTTCCTCCCCAGGCTCCTTTCTGTGGCTCTCCCTGCACAGACTTGACCACCCCCCTCAGGCCCCACATTCAGCCCTAATGAACAGACAAGGCCAGGAAAATCTGGCCCTTGCATGTTGGGACCTCCCTCCCACCTAGGAGGACAGGAGACGGGAAGCCTGGGATGTGGAGCTGACGGGCACGGAGTTTCATCCCAGCGTATATTTCCTAGGCTGTGTGATATTGAGCGAGTCACTTATCTGGGTCTCTGTCCCTCCCCATCAAAAGATTTACATTTATTTGATATGTGTGTGTGTGTGTGTGTGTGTATAAGTGTGTGTGTGTGTGTGTGTGTGTGTGTGTGCACAAGCATTATAGCTCATGTGTGTAAATCAAGGGACAGTTTGAAGGGGTCGTTTCTCTCCTTGCACCTTGTGGGTCCTGGAGATTGAAGTCAGGCTTGGTGGCAAGTGTTTGTACACACTGGCCTCTGCTTTAAATGAAGCTCCTAATGACTCCTGCCTGGTTAGGCTCATGGGAAGCTCAATGAGCTAATACTGGTATAAGGAGACTCAAGGACAGGAGGCTGGCACTTGTGCCTCCCACAAGTCCTGTGTGGGAGACGCCACTCACCCATTTCTCAGGTGAGCTCACTGAGGCTCGGCCATGGCCTATAAGACCCGACTCATCAGACTTGGACCAGTAAGGCCTTGTGGCTTAATATTGCAAGTGAGGCACAGCCTAGACTCTACTCTTCTGTAGGTCTTAATATTCTCAGACAGGGCAGAGTACTTGCCCAGGCCCACACAGCCATAACCCTGAGACTGGGAACTACAGCTCCTACAAATCCTCCATTTGGAAAGCTAACTGCGTGCCTCAGCATACAGGGGAATCAAGGTGCTGAGAAGGCCAAGCTGGGGAGCCCGTGACGTGCACAGAAGTGAGATTTTTAGCTCGGGGCCTGGTTATGTGATAACTAAGTGCTCAGTCGCCGTAGTGGCTGTGCCTGGTTGTCAGTGTGACTATATCTGGAATGAACTCCAATTCAGAATTAGTAGGCTCACCCGTGATCCTAATCTGGAAGCTGGGAGATACAAGTTTCTGACCTGAATCTTGGCATGGAGATCTTGAGGCACGGTGGCTGCGGATTCCAGACAACTAAGGCAGGGAGAGCTCCGAGTTCAAGGTCATCTGGGATTAAAGGCGTGGTGGCACACACCTTTAATCTGGGCTACACCTTCTCCTGGAGACCAAGGAAAGGACAATAGAAGAAGGAAGATTTAATGTCTCTCTCCTTCGCCTGCTTGCCCTGTGGGACTGAGCAACTGCTAGATCCTTGGACTTCCATTCACAGCTGCTGCTGGCCATTGTTGGGAGTTGGACTGCAGACTGTAAGTCACCAACAGATTCCTTTACTATATAGAGACTGTCCCTAAGTTCTGTGACTCTAGAGAACCCTGCCTGATACAATCGTGTACTTAGAGTGTCTCCCGCAGCGTGAGTCAGATACAGGCAGCCGGCCCACGACCTCCCTGCTGTCAGAGCCCCCGTCTCTGGTGGTATCACTAGCCTGTCCCCCTAGCTGTCCTGCCAGCTGGGGGGAGAGGGAGGGGGAGGCTCCTGCGAACTCACAGGTCCGTCTGGATCTGCAGTGAACCCACCAAAGCTTCCTGGGCTGCGATGCCAAAGTTACAACCAAATTAAGAACCCACAGCCTCCCTCTTTGATCCTGCCTTAGCAAATAAATTATTAATGCTCCTGTCCCCGCATTAAGCAGATACTTGCAGCCATTCCGGGTCCTTCTCATTAGAAATAACATCATCTAAAGAAGGGTATTGATTGCTTTTTTCTTTCTTTTTTTTTTTTTTTTAATCTTGGTATCATGGACGTGAAGCACGTATTTACATGACGTTTCCTTTAACTCGCCTCCCCGTGCTGTATTTTTATGTTATCGANGAAGCACGTATTTACATGACGTTTCCTTTAACTCTCCTCCCCGTGGTTTATTGTTTTGTTTTTTTTTTTTTTTTTCTTTTTTTTTTTTTTTTTTTTTTTTGACACGGAATTGCTTTCTGGCCTTGTGTGTATGTTGTAAGCTTTCCCCATCCAGCAAAGGAATGGGCTGGGCCCGGCCAGGAAGAGAAGAGCAATGGCTCTGGCCGCGCGTGTGGCAGGAACAGTGCCGCGCCTTTAACAGCAATTAGTCTACCCTGCAGCCCAGACGCTCACGTATGAAAATTTACAAGGCTTTTAATAGACTGAGTTCTGGGGCCGGGCGGGCTTGGCGCCGGGTGTACGAGGCCGCCGGCTGTGTGTCCATCAAGCTGCCTCCGGGTCAGACAGGGGTGGGGTGTGCTGTGGGAACGACTGGAAACACAGACCGCCTACCCCAGCAAGGGACATGTGGCCCGGCGCACAGTCACACATTCAACTGTTCGGTCTGATGGTTACTGAAGGCCTACTATGTGCCAGGCAGGGAGCTAAGTGCTGGAGGGACGTGTGAGAGTTCAGATCCCTCCTAAGCCTGGTGCCTTGGATGGAGGAGAGTGGGTGTGAACCCTGCATCATACAAATCTAAGTTCTTTTGGTGGCCCTGTTTGTGGCTGTGTTCCTAAATGAGACTCAGTTTCTCTGGCTATACAATGGGGTAATGCATTTAGCATCTGCCCCTCAAAGGTGGGGAAGATTCATCAAAATAGTAATGGCTTGGGACCTGGTTATTCAGCCTGTTGCCCACTGGGTTCTACATACCTTCCCTGGTATCCCTAGAGAAGAATGTTCTAGACTCAGAGCCAGCCTCCCTGTGGACTCCCAAGATGGGGCTCCCCGACCTTTCCCTGTTGCCCACGGTGGCTCTCAACACCGTTCCATTGTGAGGAGGCCCCTTCTTGTCCCCTAACCCTATCAGACCTCATTCGGCCAAACATTGATTTGGCACCTGCTGTATACCAGGTAAGTAGCCATCTACAGTATATATATGTGTAGGTGCACGTGTGTAAGCCTACAGGTGCACACAGTGTGAACCCGTATGTGGGAGAGCCCTCCTGGGATCTGGAGCTGGCCAATTAGGCGAAGCCAGCCTGCAAGGGCGCGTCTGAGGGCTGCCTGGCTCTGTCTCCCCATTGCTGGGACTCTGACTGTGTGCTGCCTGCTTGTTTTCATTTTTATCTTTGTTGTTGTTATTGTTGTTTTGTTTTGCTTTGTTTTTTTCGAGACATGGTTTCTCTGTGTAGCCTTGGCTGTCCTGGAACTCACTTTGTAGACCAGGCTGGCCTCGAACTCAGAAATCCTCCTGCCTCTGCCTCCCGAGTGCCGGGATTAAAGGTGTGCGCCACTATGCCCAGCCTATTTTTATCTTTTTGATGTGCGTTTCTGACATTAAGCTTAGGTTCTTATGCCTACAAGAGAGCCATGCCACTGCCTGAGTCATCTTCTCAGTCCCCAAGGTCACTCCTCCTTCCCCTGTGGCAATGTGACCTCATGGGGCAGGGCAGGTGCAAGGGCAGGTGCCAGCAGTGTGCACTGAGGTTTCTATGGCCTAGGTGGGGTAGGGAAAGACTAAACAACAGGTCCATGGGCCCTACTGTGCGCAAACCCCGCTGGGGACCATGGGGATACCACGGGGTACCAGATGCAATCTCCAATGTCCAACAGGCTAAGCCCCCTTTGTGAGAAAACCAGGGAGGGAAGATTCTTTGGGCTCAGGGCTTTATTCATTCACTCATTCATTCATTCATCTGCAGTACAGGTATTCCCAGGCGCTTGCTGCGCATCAGGCATTGTTGCAGGTGCAGGAACAAGTAAGACTCAGGATTCTGGTTCCCCTCATGACACCCAAAGCCAGCAGAGACAGAGCCGGGGCCCAACTCCTGGAGCAGAGCAGGGACCCAGCCCCAGACACAGAGACCTCCATGGTCCTGCTGTGTGTCCCACCTAGACCTGGTCCTCCGACATCTGGGAGATTGTGGAACATTCTAGAGAATCCTCACATAGGGGCCATGCTGTTTCTTTACAGATAAGGCACTGAGGAGGCATGGAGAGGCTGAGAGTGGGGGAGGAGTCAGGACTCAAACCCAGGTCTGTCGCGTCGGTCAGAGCAGTGGCCCCTGCAGCAGCAATTTTGTGTGCATGTGATCTCGGTGACATCTTGCTCTAGGCAGTTGCGGGAGGGGGTGCCGTGTTCAGCTGTGTGCCGCAGAGCCCCCCTGGGGACCAGCGTCACCTGTCACCCTGGTGTCACCTACTCTCAGCTGCTTCGTGGATGAGAGAGACTGAAGCAGCATGTATCATGTCTGTCCCTGAGGGAGGAAAGCCACTGGGGCCAGGAGAGCCAGGGGCATCTGTCAGCCCAGTCTGTTGTGTGGTAGTCCCTGGGGGACAGAGCACCTCCCTGCTGCTGCTGGTAGGAAGCCTGGTGCCCTAGAATCTGTCTTGAGTAGTCACAGGGAACATGCCAGGCTGGGAAGTGGCAATTCAGTAGGGGACAGCTGGGCATGGTTGGTTCTGCTCTGTGCAGGGCCATGAGGAAAGGGGGGCTCAGCCCCCATTGGCAGTCCTCAGGGTTCACCCAGAAAAATGCAAACAAACACTAGAGTCCTGCCATCTGCACCGCACCAAGGAGGGGCTGGTTGGTGTTTTGGCGGGCAGTCAGGGAGGGCTTCATGGAGGGGGTGAGGTTCTTTTTTTTTTTTTTTTTAAGATTTATTTATTTATTTATTATATGTAAGTACACTGTAGCTGTCTTCAGACACTCCAGAAGAGGGAGTCAGATCTCATTAAGGATGGCTTGAGTCACCATGTGGTTGCTGGGATTTGAACTCTGTACCTTTGGAAGAGCAGTCAGGTGCTCTTACCCTCTAAGCCATCTCACCAGCCCCGGGGTGAGGTTCTAACAAGGGGTTTGTGGAGGTTGGATTTGATGAGAGAAGCAGTGACCACCGTGGCCTTGGTCTCAGCAACCTAGGTTTTTGAGCCCAAATTCGGTTACTGGTCAGGTGACCTCGGGCGGGTCACTTCTGAAACAGAGCCTGTTGTGGACAGTTACCCTTATGCCACCAAGAGAGACAGAGTGAGCCGTGAGGACTGGGCAGCAGGAGGTGTGCCTCAGTTTACCCAAGTCTGCCCGTGCAGATGGATCCGTGTAGCCCCGTGTCTGGTGCTGTGAGCTCAGAGAGGACTCGGGACTGTAGGCCACACAGCCTGTCTCTGGCTCAGAAGGGTCCGTAGCATGGTGACACACCTGCTGTCTCAGCACTCAGGATGCTGGGGAAGGGACCATCGCTAGTTTGGCCAGCCCTTGCTAGAGTAAGACCCTGGATCACACCGTGAGTCAAGGGAAGGAAAGACTCTCCGCCCCTCTCCGCCCCTCTCCGCCCCTTTCTGCCCCTCTCCAGCATCCCAAGGTGAGTTTCATGATTCTTGTTTTTCATGATTACAAAGGCCTAGGTTCTATCTGCAGTACCCACACTGGGGACAGTGGCACTGGCGTCACCCCAGAGCTTGGGAGACAGAAGCGGAAGAGTCAGTTCCAGGTCATCCTCGGCTACGTAATAAATTCAACGCTAGCCTGGACTGTGAGACCCTGCCTCGATAATATGTGTTTTAAAAACCTTCCCCAGCATCCAAGGCGACCCAGGACAGAGAGGGGTGGCGGTGCCAGACATCTGAGTCTTTACACATTCTGTTCCTTGTCCCACAAAATGCTTTTCCTCCCCCCCCCCCAGATGTATAAGTCAATGTCCATGTGTCCTTTGAGGATCCATGCACGCACGTGCCTTGGTGTGAGATTTTCTGTCTGTCTTGAATGACATGTGACTCATCCTCCTGTGGTTCTCAGGATCAGCCCCTCTGCCTCTCTCCAGGGCTGATAGTGTACAGTAACACACACACACACATACACACACACACCCCACAACCCTCTGACAGCTTCCAGCAACTCCTAGAATGGAATCCAGACACCTAAACGTCCATTTGAGACTTTGTACCACCTACCCCGCCTGCCCTCTTCGTGCCCTCCCGTTCCTTTTTTCAAACACTTCTTGATCGCTCACCCCCTGCCTCAGGACCTTTGCACGCTCTCTGCCTGTATAACCCCTGTCGCTTGGGCATTTTGCCCACCACAGGCAAAGCTCACAGTCTGGGCACTGTAAGGATCTGGATCAGGTGACTCTTGGTCACAGGCTGGCTGACCTCTGCCTGAGTGTTCAGCAGCCTGACTATAGAGTGTCCCCACAAGTGAACCCATAGCATCTCCCTCGGTGACAGCCAGAAGCAGCTGAGGCACCACCAGGCATCCCTGACACCCGTGGCTCCTCCAGAGTTCTGGTCACATGTCACTCTGAAATGTTACTCTGACCATGACTCTGTCTCCAGAGTTCTAGTCACGGGGAATCGCTGAGGCTACCAATCTCTTTGATGGGCCCTTTCACACAGCTACACACACACACACACACACACACACACACACACACACACACATATACACATGCACATGTCTAGACTCCTCTGCTCCCTGGCAGTCCCCACTCAGCAGGAGCTGGAGAGGCACTGATGAAGCAAGTATTGATTGATGTGTGATACGATTGGCAGGCAAGGTTCTTGGTGTTTCTGTCCCAGGCAGCACTCTGGGTACTCTGCAGTTCCCAATTCATTATTCCCCGTGACCTGCGTGTGACCTGGGGACTGTCTTTGTCAGCATCTTACAATTCAAGCAAGAGATGAGCACAGGGGCTAGGGACCTGCCCAAAGCCACGCAGCTGCTTCTAATTGGCAGCCATGGCCTTGAACCATGATTTATTGAGCACTTACTATGTGCCAGGTCTCGAGGGATACAATATCGAACAGGAGAGCCCTAGGTTACACACACACACACACACACACACACACACATTTGCACGCACATATGGAAAAATATGTGCTCCTTTGTCAGGCACTAAGATTCCCCCAGACGTTAAACAGGGTCACACAGCCAGCTGGTAGCGCAGACCCTCCTTCTTCTGGGCCTTGTATGTTTCCCACTTCATACCCTGTCCACAGAGCAGGGACACTCTTAACAATCTAACCAGTCAATTATAATAATATTTTTCTCTCCAGATGTTAAAAAGGAGCGAGGGGGTTGGCATGCTAAGGTATAATCATGGCTCAGAGCCCGAGCTGACGTTAGTTATTAATTAGGCCATTATGCATTCCACGGTGATAATTGCTTTGCGGTGGAGTCACCAAGCATGAAACGGACCCTGCAAAGGAACGCAATCTATCAGTCCTTGGATTCCCCAGTGCAGCGCAGTCGCTCACCTTGAGCTGGTGCCTCAGCGGGAAACAAAAAGAAATTAATGGTGCCAGTGAGAGACAAGTGCGAGCCAGACCCTTCCCTCATCCCAGCCCTGGGAGCGGTCCCCGCCTGGCGCCCCAGGGACAGCACTGAAACCAAGTGAAAATGGCCTATTTGTCTTGGGGACGTCTTTCCCTGTCTTCTCTTCCCAGCTTTGCCGTGTGTGGGGAGATACTAATGCCTTCTCCGTCTCTGCTCTTGGCAGTGACGGGCTGGGTGAGTCACGGACACAGCCTCTCTGCCTGGGCTCTGCTTCCACCCGGGTTCCAACCCTGGCCTCAGTGGATGGGAGATGTACCAGCCCCGTATCTGCTCGGAAAGCCTGGGGATGGAGGGAGGTATCAGACACAGCCAGAGTCCAGTCTCGGCACAGGAAACAGAGATCGGGCGAACATGTGCAGCGAGACCCAGCTGACAGCAGCCGTCACGTTTACAGGGTACCCAGCATTTGCTAGACGCACCCATTGCTGTTTGGTGTCTTGGTGGTTGGTCCTTGGTGGCTGCCCGTTTTACAGATGAAGGTGGGTCGAGGTGATCCCGGCACCGGGCCTACAAGCTGCTGGTGTAGCTGGGCTTCGAACCCGGAACCAAAACAGGCATCTTCCCACCTGGGACAAGACAAGGTCATCCTCTGCCCGTTTCCAGGCCAACTTCCTCCGCTTCCAGGTGCTTCTGGATGGACCAGGTTTGCCTCAACTGGGACGCATCAGTCGTCCAGGTCTGAGTTCAGACCCCATCCCCTTCCACCCCCCCCAGGTAACGGATGCCCATGGCTCAGCATGAAGCCTGCCCGGTCCATCAGCCCTGATCCAATCAGCTACAGAATAGAAGTCAAACTCAGCACAAACATGGCAATCCAGCTTACCAAAGGGAGGGAGGAAACCTGCAGAGCCGGGCCTGGCCCTCGGCCTCGCATTGATTATGTCTGCCTGGCATAGAAGTTCCTGAGTATCCTTGATGAACTCCATCTTTCCCACAACGCTCCTCGCTCCTCCTTCCAGCCTTGCTGTGCCTGTTAGCTCCCTGCAGGAAACCAAGGGGACACTGTCAGCAGAGAGTGACAGGCACAGTCCGTCTCCGGGGCTGAATTGCTATGACAGGGAGTGGATATCCTCCGGCCCCCACAGAAACACTTGAATACAGAGAGGTGGTTGGAGGCAGCCACCCTGGTGGCCTGACAGGAGTGAGCGCCAGCACACGAGAGGCTAAACCAGAGGATTAATGGAGTTCAGGCCAGCCTGAGGCTGGAGAGATGGCTCAGCTGAGCTCTTGCAAAGGACCGGGGTTCAGATCCTGGCTTCGACATCAGGCAGCTCACAGCTGCCTATAACTCCAGCTCCAGGAGATCTGACACGTTCTTCTGGCCTGTGTAAGCTGGACTCACACACATGCACACACAAGGCCTCTTTGAAAGGCCCACACACCAAGGCGCCCCATACCATTGACCCCCGAGTTCATTTCCAAATGATATGCCACTGGAGACTAGACAGAACCTCCCCAACATCTGCCCTGTCCCCCGACTTCTCTAAGCCAAGTTCCCATCTCTGGCTAACCCCGAGACACTCCCTCTGTTGCTCTGACATGTCACTGGCACATTGGACTCGGCCTTGTACTGCATTTGTATTGGTAGTCGCTGTCAGTACCGTACTCCTCAAAGTGGGAAGAAAGGACTTCCGTGTCTGAAGTTGTCCCATCAGGCTACCAGGTGGGGACATCCTGCTCTTGGGGCAGCAGAAAGGAGACCATGTCTTTCCTCCATGTGCTTCCTTCTCTAGCTGGGCTCAGGCATCATCATTCATCATTTAGGCAAATATTTATTGGGCTTCTCCTACAAGCCAGACGCTGTTCAGAGTGCTGATCCCCAGGTTTGCGGATCGATGGCCTTGTGGCCTGCTGGGTTTTGAGGTTCACTCGCTACTGGGGCACCCTCTGCCCATTCCTCACCCCATCATTCCAAACCAGATATAGGGCTATTCTTTTGTTCCTTCCATTTGATATGGGGTTTTGGGTAACCCAGGCTAGCATGAACTCCTGATCCTCCTGCCTCCACTTCCTAAGTCCTGAGGTTATCGGTGTGCCCCATCGCACCCAACCAAGACTGTCGACAGCCGGACAGTCCAGTGGCTGCCCTAAGGCATAACAGCATATAAACGTTATGGGACCGAAGCGACTGAGAACCTTCTAGATGGAGGCAGGGGACAGACTCTGGGCTGAATTCCAAGATCACTGCCTGCCCTTATAAATAAAGCTTTATTAGAATCCAGCCTCGTGCGCACATGGTTGCCACCAGTTTTGCAGGATCTGGGCCGGGCTCAGCGGCTGCAGGCCAAAGCACTTAAAAGGATTTACTCTGGCTAGAGCCGGGCACCTCCTCTGTGCCCCATCCCGCTAAGGTTCCCTCAGGACTTCCTCAGCCACTCAGAAGAGGCTTCCCAAAGGCCACCGCTATATTTAAAAGCCTGGGACGGACGGCACTTTGATGACATTTGCGTGGCCACCATTCCTTAAAGGGCACACATGTCCCTTTAGCTTTGTTCTTCCAGGCTGGCATTTTGGAAAATGCACCACAGTGGCTTCCAGAGGAAGAAGCACTACCTGGAGTGCCCCCCCCCCATTGCCAGCTTCCCAGGGCTGGGCCATTGTGCGTGTAGCCGAGAGAAGGTGAGGTCACTAAGCTAGCGTGGACATGAGTCCTGGAGGGGACAGCTGAAGGATCAGGGCAGGCCAAGGGTTCTGACCATCGCTGACTCTGTGCCCTCACCCTCGTCTCCAGGTTCTGGCAACTTCCACCTCTCAGATGCCGACCTCTGACTTCACCCTTGTAGTCCTTTGGCCAGAAATTCTAAGCGCTGTCTAAGCCTTAGCCAGTGTTCCCTCACGCTTAACAGCGACAGGCCTCTGGAGTGGGACACTTGCCTAACATGGGCAGGGAGGCTCTGGGTTGCGCTCCCAGCACCGGAAGAGGAAAAACAGCAAATAAGGCCTGGCTTTTAACTGCTAGTGTCAGACACGCCCATGGGGGCTTGGTGGCTCTGTGCTCTAATGGGGAAACGGAGGTGCAGGCAGATCAGAGACAAGTCACTGATTCCCCCCAGCTGTCCATCCCCTGGCATTCACGGGGGCTGGCCAGGCTCCACAGCTCTACCTCACTTTAAGGAGCTTCACCCATCGCCCGCCGCACCTCACAGGGGAGATGGCTAACAGTATGCGACTACATGGAGACACACTGCTTCAGACTGGAGTTCGGATCTCAGTAGCTCAGAGCTGATTCTGAAGCCCACAGGGCCCTTCCTCAAATCTCTAGGCCTTTATTAGGCACCAGCTGCATGCATGCCCCGTATTCTCCTGACCCTTCTCCCAGGCCCCTCTCCTCAGAGCCAGTCACTCCTCCACCTCGCCAGGACTTGACTTGCATGGGGTTATCTGGGAGCCTAGAGGGATGGGTGGACAGGGCTGGCTCTCCTGGGTCAGGGATGAGGTAGGACAGAGGGCTTGCTGTTTCTCAGGGAGGCAACCTGCTGGATGTGCGAAGCACCTAGCGAAACAAGGTGACAGTTGTCCCTGGGTTCCAGCCCTTGGTCACCTAGCTGCACCTTTGGGGACATGGGGTATACAGGAACAGTGAGCTTGAGGAGAATGTGGGGATATGGACCCGAGGTCGTCAGGGCTCTGGGGCAGGTGCACACGGGTGAGGTGGGAACACTTCAGATCGTGGCCAGTCTGAGCAGATGGCTCCAGGTGGCTGCTGTCGATGGAAGCGTGGGCCCCGGGTGGCCAGATCCTCCGACTCCCTGGAGAAGCTGGCAGTTTGGCACTCTTTTGGTTTTAAAATCCTGGATCCCTGTAGATGCACATATTTACATATTCCAGTCCTTTCTGGGGTGTCATTTACATACCACAGTCAAATGTGCAAATCCGGAGTGTCTGGCTTGACGGGTTCTGACAGCTCCAATATTTTTTAAACACTGGCATATCCAAGAAAATAGGCTCGCAGGGAGGCTCCAGCCCACCCTTCACAGCCTTTCCCGACTGTCAGGTGCCACGTGACCCACGACCACACACGTGCGGCATCCACGGGGCAGGGCCTGGCCTTGGGAAGATACAGACGATAACTAAAAGTCTTGATGTACGGCAACAGCATGGGCTCCGGGACCCCGGTTCAAGTCCCCCTTCTGCTACTTGCTGTGTATTTTTTTTCACAGCTTGCTCCGCCTCTCTGAATCCTGGCTCTCACTGTTGTTAACATGGGGAATATGACAGTGACCTCCCAGGACTTTGGTCCAGGTTGAGGAGGTTCATGTGACGACGAGGCCTTAGCAAAACTTCAGATGTATGGTAAAATCTTGAGACGTGGTCTTCCAGGTTCTTTTTTTTTTTTTTTTTTTTTTTTCTTTCAGAGTAGTTTGAGGTTGAAAGACAATTGGAACCAGGGCTTCAAAGTCTCCACGCATCCCCATGGCCCCGGCAGTAAGCTTTATGTGGCCTGCTGCAGCCACATTGATGAGTGTAGTGCCTGCACTGTGTGGCGCTGTGTGGCACTGTGGGTTTGCATAAGTCCATGACACCAGGAAAACCTACCTCAATCTTCTGAAGGACAGACAGTGGAAGCCAACTGGCACATCCAACACGGAAGCCGCCATCACCCACTTAGGTTGCTAGGAGGCCACACAAATTCCAGCTCCTGTTCCCTGCCACATAACCAGTTCTGCATCTGTAGTCTCCTACCACCTTGACCCTCCTGTGTGGCTTGCAGCCACTGTCTTGGGCTCTCTGGACCACTCGGGAACCAACCTCTGGTCCTGACAGCTATCAGTGAATTCACCCTCCTGGGGTAATGTTATGTAAGGTGCACTATGGGTACAGAAACAAAGTCACACTCCGAATGGCCACTTTAACTGTTCCGGTGGCAAGGCCAGCAGGCCATGTCCCAGTCAGTAGAGTCACCTTCACCCAGCTAAAGGACACTCAGACAGGACCACAGGTTTTCTCAGTACCCTGGACAGGGCTCAGTCCATCCTCGGCCACACCTTCACAAAGCCAGAAGCCGTTCCACCTCCAGACACAGTCCTAAGGAATTCCTGGCTTCTCCCAGCCCAGAGCCAGTTTTTTGTTTTTTTTTTTTTTCCTTCTCTTTCTCTCTTTCCTTCCTTCCTTCCTTCTTTCTTCCTTCTTTCCCTTTTTCTACCCTCAAAGCAAAATTTATTTGTAAGCTACTAAAGGAGGCCCTCCCGTCCCTTTCGTGCTGGCAGCCCTCAGCCGAGAAGCGAAATCATGTATTTCGCTGCTAAAAAAAGCCCCGGCTTATACAATTTTAACAATAGAAAAATGATCTTTGCGCTCCAGTGCGCGGAGGCTTGGAGGGAAACCGGCAGCGTTCAGGTGGCTGGCGCATTACAAATGAGCAGTTCTGCTTTGTTTTGAGTGACAGGCAATTTAAATATATATATGGAGGCCAGGGTTGGCTGTTTTGGGTTTCTTTTTTTTTCCTACCCCAGAATTGGGAGGGGGCAGAAATGGGGGGGGCAAGGAGCACTGAGACTCTGATGAGAAGTTTAGCTTGGGCTGTTTGATTAGAAGGACAGGAGTTTCCGATTGGAGTAATTGGTAATTACGCCATAGCTAATAGCAGCCGTAGCCTGGCAGGGGAGGGGTGGGGTCGACCTTGCTAAGTCCCCAGAGCCTGGCACAAGCAAATTAGGGGCCACACTGTGTCGCTTGAAAAAGTGTTCTTAGCACTAATATCTGAAAACGGGGCCCTCTACAAGGGGCCCTCTACTTTACTTTTAACCTGGGGCTAAGAACAAATACGGTAATAAAAATTTCCGGTGGTTCCGCCTGCGCCCAGCGGATGGGCGTCCCCCTCAGCCTTTGCATCAGGCCTGGTGACAGAAACACATGGCAGAAGGGGCACACATGCAGAGGAGTGCACAGCACCGTCTTCCCCCCGGGTGATTAGAATTGATGCACCCGAGGCAGGGTAGGCATTGAGGGCCTGGGAGGATGGCTCAGTGGTTAGAGAGTGCTAATTTCTGTACAAGCATGGGGAGTTGAAATTCCTAGCACGCATGTAAAAATCCAGGCATGGAGGCAAAGACTGGAGGAGCCCAAATTTACCCAGCTTTAAACCCCAGCAGGCAAGAGCCAGAGAGACCATCGTGTGGCAACAGGTCTCTCTTTCTCCTGATTTAACTGCTGCCTCGCTGTCAGGATCACCAAGCTATTGCTGTTTCTAATGGTGAGGTTCTGTGGGGCATGAGGCTGGCCACCACTGACTCCGTGTCACCCATGTGGCCTCCAGACGGCTGCTGTCACAAGCACAGTCTGGACACTTTTTACTCCTCACCCTTCTTTGTGACCAGGTAGAGCCATATGGGTGTGGCCAGTGCTTGGGCAGATAGGGCATGAAAGAATGGCCTTGGCTGTGTGTTAATAAAACTTTATTTACAGCTGGGCGTGGTGGCACATGCCTTTAATCCCAGCACTCAGGAGGCAGAGGCAGGCAGATTTCTGAGTTTGAGGCCAGCCTGGTCTACAGAGTGAGTTCCAGGACAGCCAGGGCTANACAGANAAACCCTGTCTCGAAAAAAAAAAAAAACCAAAACTTTATTTACAGGAACAAATGAAGGGCAGGATTTGGCCTACAGCCTGTAGTCTGCCAACCCCTTCTGGATTGGATTGGCACTCTAGCAGGATGGGGGGTTGGAGGGGGGGGAGAGAGAGCACAAGCCAGCCATGAAGTTGTTTGGATTTTTCTAGAAGGTATATCACATTTTTAAAAATAAGAAGAAACCGATGGATTTCATTTTAATAATAACTTTGATTTCACCTAATCTGTCCTCAGCAATGTCCTGTCAACAAGCGGTAGATATAAAATGATTATTGGGGATTTTTTTTCATTTCCTTTTCTGTGCTACAAGTCAGAAACTCCCTTTTTCTTACCACTCATCCAAGTGTTGAATGACCACGGTATTTTTTTTTTTTTGATGTGTATGTATTTATATGTGAGGGAGACACACCTGTTCCACGGAGTACATGGAGAGATCAAGGGACACCCAGCAGAAGCCAATTCTTTCCTTCTACTAGGTGGGCGCAGGATATCAGACTCAGGACAGCAGGCTCTATGGCAAGATCTCTAGCCACTGAACCATCCCACCGGCCATGGAATGGCCACCATTGAGGGGCCCATGGCATGTGAATAGTGAGCGTATTGAACAGCTCAGCTCTCAGGGGCATTATACAAAGCCGGTCATAGAAATAAAGGCACCACTACAAACTGGTGGGCGCCTTGACAGGAGAGCAGGGGGTGCCACGGGTGACGCTAGGGTAGCTGCAAAGGACTCGGTCAGCCCTCGTCCCCTCTCCCGCTTTTATGAGTTATAAGAGCGTTCTCACCGCCCTTTCTGCAAACCCCAGTCAAGACCACCCTCAGTGTGGACGATGAGAACCAGAGGGTCTGGCATTTTTATGTATTCTCCAGCTCAGAATGGAGCAACATTGTTGCTTCTTATGACCATTAGCTACAAGATAGTCAGGCAGCAGCCTCTAGCCTCAGGAAGCTGCAGGACCCTGGGGAGACAGCGGTATCCAGAAGGGGTCACAATGACCACCTCCTTGCCTGGGGCTCTTGCCTTCCTAGGGACAAAGGGTCCCAATTTGGCCGCCCACGCAGACAATGGCAGAGGTGACTTGCTTTGGTGACATGTCTTTGAAGACAGATGTTCACAAACACGGAATGTGTGGTCTGCCTCTGCATGTTATTGGCATTGCCGTCCTCTTGGGGACACTCCCAAATTCGCTGCCCCCCAACGCATCCAAGTCCCGCTACCCTGCTGTGGCTCCTGTTCCTGTTTGCTTAGAATGGTCCATCTCCTAGGGATGGCAAATCCACCTGATTGGGTGACCCCACTTTCCTGTGCTGCCTGCCCTTTTCCTTCCTTGGCACACCTTCCTTCTCAGCGAAAGAAGGGAATTCACCAAGTGCCCTCACCGAAGTGGTCGACTTTCGCCCATGTCCACCCTGCCCCCGCCAGCCCCGCCCCCACCAGTGCTTTGTGCTTTTTCTTCCAAACATTTAGTGCTTATAACAAAACATGGGGGGTGGGGGGAGTCGCCTTGAGTTTCATGTTCCCACTGGTTTATGGCTATTCTTAATCCTCAGGACTGGGCATATGACAGGGACTCTTGGGAAACGTCGGTTGAATGAATAATAAAAAAATCATCCCCCTGGTAGGTCGCAGAGACCAGGGTCTGTTCTCAGAACACTGAAATGAACACTGCTGTTCTCCGTGGCCTTTTAAGTCCTCGTTCCACACTGACCTCGAAATTCTCTCCACTTCTCTAAATAACTCCTTATTCCGAAAGGCCTCTGCGGACCCCCTCTGTCAGATAGAAACCTAAGGATCACAGACAGAACCTGACACTTTCCCATAACCACATTGTTAAATGGTAAAAAGCGACGACACATCTTCACTTCAGAGTGTAGCTCTGTTGTTTGTTTGTTTTTTAATGGCAGTGAGCTATGCTGTCTTTTTTTTTTTAATTATTTTTATTTTTTTTATGCTAAGTCTTAGAAACTCTGTGTGTATTTTACGCTCATTACATACTTTGATTTGGATTCCCCTTGGTTCAAGTGGTCAGGAGCCACGCGTGGCTTTGGCAGCCATATTGGGCAGCATGGCAGCCATTTTCAGAGTGTGAACCTCTACGTTGAATGTGGGTTTGGTTTTTTTTTTGTTTTTTTTTGTTTTTTTTTTTTTTTGGTGTGTTGTATGTTTTTCTCTGTGCAAGGCAGGTTTTCTCTTAGGTTGTTTAAAAAAAAAAACAAAACCCACCAGAGTGACAAACACCATTGAGATGTTCACTCAGAGATGACAGCCAAGGAAGAAATTGGTCACCCTTGGGGATAAACATATCCATGAAGCCCCGGGCATACCAGGAGCTAAAACACTGGATACTCTAGGACCCCTTTGAAGGAGTTGTGTTATTTTTCTTTATTTATTTGTTTATTTATTGTGAGCACATCGCTGTCTTCAGACACACCAGAAGAGGGCATCAGATCCTATTACAGATGGTTGTGAGCCACCATGTGGTTGCTGGGAATTGAACTCAGGACCTCTGGAAGAGCAGTCATTGCTCTTAACCGCTGAGCCATCTCTCCAGCCTGGAGTTGTGTTGTTAACTTCTTCCCTTTACAAACAGCTAACCATGCCAGAATTGCGTTTTAAACCCCTGGCGTCTACCATTCTGGACAGGTTTGCCTCAAATGGCCTCTGCCATTGGAAAGCAAAAGATCGCCAGATGCCATCGTGGCTGGGCATAGAGTTGGTGCGACGCACTCCATTTGTTGATTCTGGAAATGGCCTTGAAGGGCTGGGAGTGGGGCTCAGTTGCCAGAGTGTCCGCTTAGCATGCATGAAGCCCTGGGTTCAATCCCTAGCACCGCATAAACTAAACAAGGGGACACACGCTTGTGACCTCAGCATTTGAGGTGCAGCAGAAAGGTCAGGTGTTCAAGGTTTCCCTCAGTTACAAAGTGATTTTGAAGCCAGTCTGGACTATGTAAGCTCCTATCCTGCCCCACTCAGAAAAAAAAAAAAAATTACATTGGGCACTGACTTTGTGCCAGAAAGAGCTCTGAGGGTTGTGTTTAAGGAAGACTTTGGCCGTAGATCTGTCCCCCTGTCTCTTAGAGCTCATCACTGAGAGTTATGGGAAACACCCGCACACAGAGAAAACTAACAGTCCGCACAGGAAGTTGGTTCCAGGAGGGATTCATATCGCACTGGCAGCATGTGGCCCAGACAGACAGGACCCTGAAGATAAGCGGCTGGCGTCGGTGCCTGCCAGGGGCTAGCCTCAGACACGGAAGGCCCAGGACTCTGCATCACAACCAGCCAGCAAGAGCTGAGATCAAGGCAACTGGCTTTCACTGCCTGAACTGGGGAATAAGAGGGTCCTGAGCCTAGAAGTCCTGCTGCGGCCAGGACCCCCGGGAGTCACTGGGCCACGTGGTGCAGGTGACGCCCATCTTCCACAAAGACTCAGTGTCGGCCAGGAAGCATTTATCGAGCACTGTCAGTATACCAGGAAGGCTCCCATAAAGTCGATTACTCTGATGTTGGCTGGAGCCGTCAGTGTCTTCTAAGAACTGACAGTTTCACAGTACTGGGCAAACATGCCCCACTTCCTCCCAGTGAACTCAACAGCACTGCGCTCCAGTAGAGATGCACAGCCAATATTGTTAATAACCTACTGTTTACCTTTCTGTGTTTAGATCTCTTAAGGGGGTTAGGAAGTGGATCCTGTTATGATTTAGCCATCCCACACCACACCGCCACCATTTTACTGCTAAGGAAACAGGCGGAGAGGGGGCAAGGTCACACAGGCGGGAACAGCACAGCTGGGCTCTGAGCTCAGATTTCTCAATGTGTGTGTGGAGGGGTGCTCAACTTGTAACCATCTTCAGTGCTTCCGCCCCCACACCCCCTACCCAAAACCGTTGCCCAAAATGATACCGGTCTCCTTGCAGGTCCAGGGCCACGGCTCCACGTGACACTTTTCTCTTCTTTCCAAAGGTGGTGGCTCTCAGTAAGAGAAGTCGGGAGGCAGAGGTGGCGTTCCTGAGTGTTTATAAGCAATTGATTGAAGCACCAGGTAAGAGGCTCTCGGGCTCCGTCATTGAGTCATTACCATGGAGGAGCAGCGTCCCGAGTGGGTGCCACGGGTGCCACGGTGGCTTCGTGGTGCTGGAGTCTGGGGACAGGCCTGAACCCAGGGGAGGCCAGGCCCTCTGGAAGCTGAGGATGGGGTGGAGGGAGTGCGTGTGTGTGTGTGTGTGTGTGTGTGTGTGTGTGTGTGTGTGTGACTTGACCAACCTGCTCTGAAGTTACCTGTCGGCTCCGGCTTCATTATCCAGCTTTCTGCCTGGTAGATGGGAAGGCAACTCTGATATCTTGCCATTTTGCCCCGGGGACCCCTTCCAGGGCCACAGCTGACTCTTCCAGCAGGGGGCAATAGAAAGATAGTGTCATCTTTCCTACAGCCAAACTTGGAATCTCAGTATTGAGGGAAGCCTGGCCCCAAAGAACAAATACCATACCGGGGGTAGTTCCCCTCAGTGTGAACACAGCAGGAGTCAGCCCCTTAGCCTGCTTACCATGGTTAGAGCTGAACACCACACATGCACGCACACACGTACATATACACCCACACCCACACACATACACAGATACACATCCACACATATGCACATGCATGCACACATGCATACACAGACATATATGTACACATGCATGAACAGAGACACACATGCACACATGCATGCATACACAGACACACATCCACACATATATACATGCATTCACATATGCATACACAGATGTGCACACATATACACATGCATGTACACATACACAGACATACATGCATGCATACACATACATGCATAAACATGCATGCACACTTGCATACACCAACACACATGCACACATACACACATGCAAGTGCATACATGTGCACACATCTGTTGTCAGATAAACAGATGTCCAAAGCATGTTCCATCCACACTGGACCATGAGTCAGCCATGAGAAGGAACGCAGAGCCCATGTCACCATGGCAGCACGTGACTCTGTTCGAAGGAAGCATCTAGCTAGAACAGGCATCTGGATCAACCGTGAGAGACTGCAGGGGCCAGAGTCAGAGTACAGGGTTTCCTGTGGGGAGAGAAGATTCTAGAACTCCAGGGAGGCAGGGCAGTCGTGCTCTGTAGGTGAGCTGAATGCCACCAGATTGTCCTTTCAGCAAGAGGCCACCAGTGCCAGGCATGGTGGTGCACGCCTTTAATCCCAGCACTCGGGAGGCAGAGGCAGGCGGATTTCTGAGTTCGAGGCCAGCCTGGTCTACAAAGTGAGTTCCAGGACAGCCAGGGCTATACAGAAAAACCCTGTCTCGAAAAACCAAAAAAAAAAGGAGGCCACCAGTGAGGCGAGCATCACCTCAGGTGCACACGGCAGCCTTCCACTGTTGGGAGTCAGCTGTCTCTGGGTCAGGGCTCTGGGTGTGAGTCACGACAGTGTGACCCTTTCGAGAATGTTTGCCTGAAAATATACAGCCCCTGCCGCTTGCTTTCCCTTTCTTTGGCCCATGCCCACCCCTCACACAGCAGGTGTCTGGGGTCACAAGGCCACCACTCCGTCAACCTGCCATGCTTAGTCCCAGGCAGCCATTCCAGTGCTTGGGGTATCCAGACTCAGGTCACACATGAGACTTCAAGTTGTGTGTGGTAGCTCACACCTGTGATCCCAGCTGAGGCTAGCCTGGGCTACACAGTGAGACTCTGTCTCAGCTGGGAAGGTGGCTCCGTGGGTAAAATGCTTGCCTGGGTTCCACCCCAAGCACCCTGTAAAGTGCTGAGTGTGGCGGGGGATACTTGTGACCCCGGGGAGGCAGAGCCAGGCTGATTGCCAGAGGAGAGGAAAGGAGCTCCTGGACAGGAGACCTGTCTCAAAAGACAAAAGCAGTAGGCGCCTCATGAGGACTAACGACCTCCACAGAGCACACACATGCATATACACCCAGGCATGCACACATGCATATACACCCAGGCATGCACACATGCATGGACACCCAGGCATGCACACATGCATATACACTCAGGCATCACACATGCATGGACACCCAGGCATGCACACATGCATGGACACACACACACACACTTGCACACACGCACAGAAGAAACAATACTTCATTTCTTGAAGCCACCATGGGACCCTCATCTTTCTGGACCCCAGGCTGTTTTTTTTTTTTTTTTTTTTTGGGGGGGGGGTGGGGGCAGTGTTCGAAACTGAGTTACTCTGTGTATCCCTGGCTATCCTGAAACTCACTCTGTAGACCAGGCTGGCCTCGAACTCAGAAATCCATCCGCCTGCCTCTGCCTCCCAAGTGCTGGGGTTAAAGGCATGCGCCACCACTGCCTGGCCCAAGGCTGTTTGAACTCTCTTATAAGCCCGGCCGAGAGGCATGTGAACTCCAGAGACGGGCATGGAACCTTCTGGAAACCACTCATTGCTTTACACACTGTCTGTCTCCAAAGCCTGGGTACTCATAGGTCACAAGGAGCCTGGAGAGCCCAGTGCTGACTTCCATGGCTGTGACTTCCCAGGTCTCCTCCTGTGAAGGAGGGAGAGGGGAGGGAGGGAAGAGAGACAGGAATGCCACATCCCAGCTGTCACGGAGCTAGAAAACAAGGAGCCTTAACGGATGGAGGCCAGCCACACAAACGGCCCCTTTAGGGGCTCTAATTCATTTTCGAGACATTTAAGAATAACACAGTGTTTTAATGATTTCTTCGGGGAATCAGGAAGACTTATTTTTGTGCTCATTAAATGTTATCCGCAGACACGAGAAGCAAATGTCAGATGGGGAGGTTTTGGGGGACTCGGAGCGCGAGTGAGTGTATGTATGTGTGTGTGTGTGTGTGTGTGTGTGTGTGTGTGTGTACATACACGCACACACGCACATACATACACACACACACACTCCTATGCAGCCGGGATGCACTGACTCTCCTTTGGTCTATGTCTTGACAGGCAAATTATTTGTCGCAGTCCCCCCCCCCCCAAATCCTGATTCAACATTTCCGTCTGAATGAGTGGCTCCTGCCAGCACGAGTCCTTGGCAGGCAGCGAGACGCAGCCTGATTGCTCAGCAACTATTTTGATAAGTGCGCAGTCCGTGTATCTGTAATTACGGAAGAAAACCGTAAATCTTTTGGATATTGTTCGCACAGATGTGGCACGAAGTGAGAAGAAGAAAAAAAAAAAAACCCCAGTAAAATGTGTTAAAAGCGTAATTAATGTCATTGTTGTGAGAGAAGACTTGATTTAAACCCCTTGGCTTCGGCGTGCCGTGTTGACAGCCGATGTCTTCACTGCACACGAGCCAAGTCGTGGGGGGGACCCGGCCCGGCCTCAGCAGGAGAACTCGGGGACCTGGTGACTAGAACACAGGAAAAAGAAAAGGGGCACAAAAGGAGAGAGAGAGAGAGAGAAAGTGAGAGTGTGAGTCAGTCAGAGAGGCCGAAGGGGACACGAGGACACTCAGCTGAGTCCGCTACAAGGCAGGTGAGTGGCCCAGATGGCTTCTTGGATTTTGTTGGGGACTCTAAAACTCCCTGCAGGTGCCTCTTGCTCCATGGTATCTTCCGGGATGAGACTGAAGGCAGAGGGAGAAGTTTCCTCTGTCCTCAGTGACCTGAGCCCGGATCCTCGCCCTCTCTGCTCTCTGGGTCTTTAGAAAAGACTGGTGGACTGGTGTGAGGGTTTGATGCTCTGTGCGCGAGGGCGTTTAGGGAACATCCCATAGCCTGTGGACGTCGGAGTCCAAGGGATGCAAGCATCTGTTGTGGATCTCACAGGGTTGTTACCTGTCTAGCACTTGGGGAGCTGGGTGGGTGTTGCTGAGTCTGGGCCGGAAGGAGCTGCCTGGCCAGGTTTCGGTTTTTTGTTTTTGTTTTTGTTTTTTTAATGCGTCTTCTCAGCCTAAAAGAACAAAAGGAGAAAGAGAGTAGCTTTTGCTTTGTACACCCTCTGCTCAGAGGACAGGAAAGCAGAAAGACAGAGAGCTGCCCTCCGTGGGTTGCCTTATCTTGTCCTGTGTTGACTTCTGTGGAGTGGCGTCTGAGCCCCCGTGTGGCCACACCTTCCCAGGCATGCCTATGGGTCCTCCCTGTGAGACTCCAGACACAGCAGCCTCGGTGTGATTCTTTCTTTTCTGTGGGTGTTCCTGGGCATCCTGAGCTCCTCCCCACACTGCCCATGTGCCGAGGGCTCAGTGCTGCGATACAGGCAGGGTTCCTTGGATGAGAGAGAAAAATGTGGGAAGGGAGGTACACTGCAGCCTTGTCTTGATCCCAGACCCTGTGATCAGAACAAATGAGGTTGTTGCCCCTGGTTGGTCTGCCCAGCTCTTCTTTACTCTTTACCCAGGGTGCTGTTTGACCGACTATTTGCGCCGTCTCCATTTATAGCAGGACTGAATTATTATTGATTTGTCGATGCTCTTTGTATATTAGGGACAGGGGCATTGGTACCGGTAGACATGTTTGGCATCTTCTCTGTTAAACGGACCTTTGCTTCTTCACTTTGTTCATAGCCTCTCTTATACATCGTACCTAGTAAACGACATTCAAGCAACGATTTCTAGAAAGTAGAGAATCTTACCAAATCTTTCTTTCTGTGTCCTATTTTTAAGCACATTCTCACCTGAAGTTTAGAATTGGGTTCTTTTTTTTAGTATTCTTGCTATCTTCTTTTAAATGTTTAAATCTAAGCCCTGTGGAATGTATTTTTGATGAGAGCAGGAGGCAAAATCACTGGGTTAGGGTTTTGTCCCAAATGACGAATGTTAGCGCCATCTAGTGAGCAAGCCTCCTTCGCCTCCGTGGGGAGAGATTTTAGTGTAACTGGGAACAGTGATGGCCCCTGCTGCCCCTACTTACACCTCCTCCTCCTCTTCCTCTTCTTCCTCTTCCTCTTCCTCCTCTTCCTCCTCCTCTTCCTCCTCCTCCCCCTCCTCCTCTTCCTCCTCCTCTTCCTCTTCTTCCTCCTCTTCCTCTTCCTCCTCCTCCCCCTCCTCCTCTTCCTCCTCCCCTCCTCCTCCTCCTCCTCCTCCTCTTCCTCTTCCTCCCCCTCCTCCTCCTCCCCCCTCCTCCTCCTCTTCCTCCTCTCTCCTTCTCTCCTTCCTTCCCTCCCTTGTGTTCCTAAGGAGTCATAAGAACACAGAGAACTACTTCACTTGAGCTCAGACAGAAGGTCCAGTTGCCATCTTGTCCGGACATTTCTAGGTGTTGTCTGTGTGACAGGCATCATGCCAGCTCCTCACAGGCACAAGCTCACTGACAAAGGCCCCCAACACACACACACACACACACACACACACACACTCTCTCTCTCTCTCACTCTCTCTCTCTCTCTCTCTCTCTCTCTCTCTCTCATACACTGTGGTTCCCAGTGTCCACCCTCGCTGCAGAATTCATTTGAAAAATCACAGGACTTTGGGAAAATGGCCATCGGAGATTTGTGCTGTGGAAAGGCGGGGTGTCACAGCCAGCCCTTTAGGAGCACTGGCCTGGGAGATGGGGAGTGCCGGCATCTCTCCCGGGTGTGAACCCTCAGAGCTGAGGGAAGCAAAGAGCTGCAAATGTGTGGGGAAGGGGCAGAGGAAGGGCAGCTCTGGGCACCGGGATGGGCCAGGCCCCTCTCTGCCATCTTGTCTTACCGCTTCCTCCTTGCCTGCCCCTCCCGAGGCCCGTGGGACACACAGCGGAGAACACCCAGCCGGCTGCCTGGCACACACTCCTCCCCCTGTGCCTCTCATTCGACAAATATTCAGCACTTGCTGCTGATTGTTGGCCTCTCTTCTACTACAGGGGCATGGTGCTGAGCAAGACAGACCTCTTCCTTCCACCCCAAGAGGTTCCACGCCCCCCCCCACACACACACACAGCCGTGTATGCATTACAACACACGTTTTGTGCCCTGGAAACTGACTCTCCCTCTCTGGGCTGCTGTCTCTTCTGCACCGCTCAGCTCCTCCCCTCCCACCTTGAGTGAGACAGAGCCTCAAGCGCTCAAGAGCCTGGCCCGTAGTAGCTGCTCAGCTAACAGTGGCTGCTGCTGTCCCCATCAGTGCCAGAGAGGGAGACCCTCATGCCAGTCGCCTCTGCGGCCTCTGAGCCAGCCAGCACAGCCAGCCGGCCGTTGTGGGGAGAAGGAGCCAGCAGGCTCCTGGCTGTCCTAGAGGAAAGGGTGTGTGCCCATCTGCTAAGGAAAAGTTAGGACTCTGGATCGAAGTCAGTGTCTGTGCCACCCACACGGCCTCCGCCCAAGCCCAGATGGGAGCAGGCTGCTGCTTGGGCTCAAGCTTGGGGGAACGTGCGCATACTTCTGCATATTTGTTCCTAAGGAGCCTCGTGGCCAGCCTTCTGGCTATGGCGTCCCAAAAAATCCTCAGTGTGCCACTTCGGGTGGACGCAGAGGGAGGGGAATACCACGGTTCTCTCCCTGTCTCTCCAGCTCCTGCCTCCCACCCTGAGCACCAGCAGGTGACCAGGTGACCATGCCAGGCCTTCCCTGTTATTTCCAAGGGTGCCCCTACCCCAGGATTAGCCACCCATCAATCAAAGGCGAGCTGTGGCCCTGAGCCACCCTGTCCCCTTCCTCACCTGTGGCCACCTCAGCCTGTGGTCCCTCTCTTTAGAGGTCCAAGCAGTTTTGTTTGTCCACAAGCTCCTTCATTCCTATACTTTGGGCTAGGGGGCTCCCAAACCCAAGATTTGGATTTGAGAAATCTCAGACCAAAAAGCTGCTGTGTCCCCAGGGCTGCTGGGAGAGGCAAGCAATCCCGTCTGTCACTTACTGTATCCCTGGCCTGGCGTCCCAGGCTGAGAGGAGTCGAGGGGCCTTGCCTGGGGGCTGGTGGCCTCTCTGAGCCCCGCGCCCTCACCAGTAACTGGGGCCTGTGGACATGAGAATCCAGTGATGCCTTGTTACTGGGACAGCAATTCTAGTGGGTAGTGTGGGGAGGGGGGGTTGGGCAGGAATGGGGCGATGAGTGGCCTCCCTTCCTCACCCTGCCCTGGGCTGTTTCTCCAGACATGTCCTGTTGACTAGAACATTCTCCTTTGTCACCATGCTGGTGGCTCTGCTCTACTGTCACCCCCAAGACAGGTCTTGCCTGCCCAGCCTATACAGGAGCCCATTCTCTCTGACATGGCCTTATCTCTCCCTTGCCTCCTCTGTCCCATCTGAGTGGCAGCTGCAGGGTTCTCCTCTCTGCCACCGTTCCTACAGCCCAAACCGTCCTCAGCACCGCAGTGCCTGGCATGAGGAGGAGCCATGCCTGGCACTTAGTTTGGGAGCAACAGCTGAGTTCGTGGCTGCTGCTGTAACAAGCTTGCACCCCACAGTCCTGGAAGTCAGATGCCACTGAGGCCCAAGGCTCCCTAAGCTACCTTCCTAGCCAATGTCAAAGTCAGGATTGGTCCTTGAACTTCCTACCCTGGCCCCTCTGCATTTCCTCTAGGGTAGCCTTGAACTGTGGAATGAAGGCGTGAGGAATTTAATGACCCACCCCACCCCTCAGCCAGTTTTGACAGTACCACACGTTTAGTCCCAGCACTTGGGAGGCAGAGGCAGGCAGATCTCTGAGTTTAAGGTCAGCCTGGTCTACAGAGTGAGTTCCAGGACAGCCCAAAGCAATGCAGAGAGACCCTGCCTCAATCAATCAGTCAATCAATCAATTAGCCTTTCTCAGAGTGTCTGGCTCAGGGTCCTGCCCTGGAAATCTACCTTGGGCTAGGATAGGTCCCTGCCCCATTCTTCACTCTGGGGAGGTACCGTCACGGTGCCACAGTTATTCCATCTGTGGAAAAGAGATACATCGTTACTCACCTCCTGTCACAGCAGTGAGAGTCACAGGCCATTTCTCCCAGGAAGTGATGGCAACAGCATGTGGGGGGGGGGGTCACCCTCTGTCCCCAGACTTCACAGAACATTGCTCTAGGCTGACTGGCCCCCAGTGCTCCTGAGCTTCAATGAGCACTGGGCTCTTGAGGTGGCCACGACGGCCTGCACCTGGCCTTGCTCACCTCTTTAACTCCTGCCCTCCGGACTCTGAGGAGTAACTGTGCAGACCACATGAGAAAGGGGGAGCCTGTTCCCACCCTGAGTCATGCACCTCTCTCTCCCTGTCTCTTATTCATTTATGTAGGTTGTGCTAAGGATCAAACCCAGAGCTTCATGCCTGCCACATCCCCAGCCTTTTTTCCTTAGCTGAGGTCTTATATAGCCCAGGCTGGCCTTGAACATGTGTCGTTGTCGGCACTCCCGGTTTATGGGAAACCCGGGTTGAAGCCCTTAGGCTCCATGCACACAAGGCAAGCACTAGACCAACTGAGCCATAACGCTAGCCTTTCATTTACCAAGTGGCCCAGGCGGGCCTTGAACTTGCAATCCTCATGCCCCACCCAGCCTCTAGAGTAACTGAGCTGAGCAGCCTCGCCAACCAAGCCCAGCTCAGTGTCTTGTTTTTAACTCTCCCCATTAATGTCTCCTGAGAAGGAAGACCTGCCCACATTCCTTTCACCTCTGGCTGACACACAATCCAGCCGGGAGCCTCTGGAGGAGGGCAGAGGGCTGTCCTTGGCCTTTGTGAACAGCAGGTAACAAGAACCTTTTCCCGCCCTGGTATGGTCCTTTGGCCTGGCCTTCAGGGCCCCTGAGCCCACAAGCTGGAAAGGTCCCCACTCCTATGGCTTCCTCGGCTTGTGCTCCCCCCATGTTTATCTAACTTCCCTGACCCTTGCAAACACCCGGTGCCTCTTTTTCTTCCTTCCTCAAAAAAAAAAAAAAAAAAAAACAACAACAACAAAAAACCAGGCCACAATAGAAAGCAATTCCTTGAACTTATTAAAAAATCTAGACTTGTAAATTAATTTGTTCGTGTTGTACAAAGGCAGTGCAGATGGGCCTGTTAGCACGCACACAACAAATAATTAGAGATGAATTTTTAGCTGGCCTGCCTAATGCGCTTGCTGGGTTAATTATGTCAATGTATAATTACACCAGCCCGGGGAGGCATAATGGCACACCCTGCTGAGCAGGCCCGGCCTAATGACAGGCGTCGGGGGTGGGGGTGCTGACAGAGGAGAGCCATTGCCAAGTCCCACACACCTGCTCACCTCCGTACTGGTCCAGCCTCCCCGCCACCCAAGCTAACGGGAGACAGAAGAACAACACAGGAGCCACCTTGTTCCAGCCAGACCCGAAGGTGCCCCCATGCAGGCACGGCCCAAGCCTTTCTGCAAAACTGTATCAGACTCAGCTTTGTCAGGCTTCAGCCTAAGAAGAGGGAGGCAGGGATGGGTGTGATCCCAGCATCCTTTTCGGCCATCTGTCCACTAAGGGATAAGGAGATGGACTTACAGACGGACGAGGCTGACCACAGTAGACTTATGAAGGATGCACGGGTTCTGTTCTTGAGAGCTTAACATCTTCATCCATGTGCAGCAGACAGAGCATAAGACTGGGGCTGGCAGCCGGGCGTGGTGGCGCACGCCTTTAATCCCAGCACTCGGGAGGCTGAGGCAGGTAGATTTCTGAGTTCGAGGCCAGCCTGGTCTACAAGTGAGTTCCAGGACAGCCGGGGCTATACAGAGAAACCCTGTCTCGAAAAAAAAAAAAAAAAAGACTGGGGCTGGCGTCTGGACATAGTGGCACATACCTTTAATCCCAGCACTTGGGAGGCAGGAGCAGGAAGATCTCTGAATTCAAGGCCAGACTAGACTACAAAGTAAGTTCCAGTTCTACATAGAGAGGACCTGTCTCAAAACGATGGATGGATAGACGGACGGACAGACAGACAGACGGACGGACAGACGGATGGACGGACAGACAGATAGACAAACAAGGACGATTGAGCCTAGCATGGGCTTTAGAAACCTTAAAGCCTACCCCTGTTGGCACAACTCCTCAACAAGGCCACATCCCCTAATCCTTCCCAAACATTTCCACCAACTGAGAACCAAGCATCCAACCATATGAGCCTAGGTGGGTCATTCCCATTCAAACCACCACAGGCGGCTCGGCATGCACTGCCCTTGCAGAGGACCCTTGTTAGCTTTCCAGCGCCCTCAGAAGATGGCTCACAACCACCTAGAACCCCAACTCCAGAGGTTCTGACACCTTTGGCCTCTGAAGACACCTATACTCATGTGCGCACACACACACAGTTTTAAAAAAAATTAATCTTTAAGTTTAAAAAGAAAGAAAAAGTTGTCTGCTTTCTGCAGCCATCAGAGTGACTCCAAGTGGCTCCTACAGACTGTGCCCCCAGCTTTCTGTGGAAGGGTGTCTTAGCCCCAGCCTCCCCCACATCCTCCTACCCCTCTCTCTCCCTGTCTCCTTGCAGACCCTGTCCCGTCGTTTGAGGTGGCGCGGACTCTAGACGACAGACTGCAGCGTCCCAGCTTCGACCCCAGTGGGCAGCGCCTACAAGACGTGCACATCGTGTGGAAGAGGTGCCCAGAGCCACCCAGTGCCAGAGGTACCGATGACGCCACCGCGGGATGTTGGGGACAAACCTAGATGTCAGAGCTGCAGCCAAACCTGAGCAGCCTTTGGGGATGGGGGATGGAGGGGTGGGCGGAGGGCAGGATATGGGCGTCGCAGCCTCTGGGGACACTGAATTATGGTAGCAGGGCCACGGATGCTGGTATGGTTAAGGAGAAGGTCTTTATTGTAGAGACAAGGGAGAGAGTGGCCAGGGACAGCGAGAAGAGTGCAAAGCAGAGAAAGTAATAGATTGGATATGGCCAGTGGACTGGGCACGGCCAGCGAGAAGCAGGCACAGAGCAAGGGAGCCCAAGGTGGGGGGGTTGAGAGGGAGAGAAAGAGAGTGGGCAGAAGAGAGAGTGGAGCCAAAATGGCAGGGTTATGAAGAACATGAGTGACTGGGAGCTGGGGACACGGTAGGGGCTGTGAAATGTGTGACAGGTACGTGTGCTAGTACAGGAGCTCAGAGGCCAACGTGCCCCCCCCCCCCCGCTGTGGTAACATGCACTACAGTCGTCATTCATCCCTTCAGCCAGTGACCAGGGAAATGGCTCCTTTTGGTGGAAGGGGACCAGCTCCACAAGTTCCCGAGGAAACACTGGCTTTTGTCTAATCCCTAGGATTTGGGGAAACGGAGTCTCCCTTGGACCCGACACACATAAGCATACAACGGATTCTATTGTGGTGTCAGTTGAAAATGGTTTGGGTGGTAGATCTCACGTATATTTTAGCATAATTTTAAAAGTAATAAAGATGACAGGGGTGGGCATGGATGGTTAAAAGGGGCCCAGGGTGTGCCAGCTAAGGCTGGAATGTTGAGAGCTTGGCTTTGTGTCTCAGTCGGGATTATGACTGCTATGACGAAACCCCACAAAACAAGTTGAGGAGGAAAGGGATTGTTATTTGGCTCACACTTCGACATCACTGTTCATCAGCAAAGGAAGTCAGGACAGGAACTCAAGCAGGGCAGGAACCTGGAGGCTGGAGCCGCTGCAGAGGCCATGGAGGGGTGCTGCTTACTGACTTGCTCCCCATGGCTTGCTCAGCCTGTATTCTTATAGAACCCAGGACCACCAGCCCAGAGGTGGCCCCGCCCACGGCGGGCAGGACCCTCCCCATCAGTCACTAATTAGGAGGATGCTCCACAGGCTCTTCCACAGCTTTGTATTAGAGAAGCATTTTCTCAGTTGAGGCTTCCGTCTCTCAGAAAACTCTAGCCTGTGTCAGGTTGACATAAAACCCAGCCAGCACACCTTGTGAGCGTGCCAGCCTGCAGGCCAGCGGGTCCCCGACTCCCCCGCCCCCACCCCACTATCTCTAATGCACTGATCTCAGGAGTCCAGGCAGGCCTCTGCCTGCAGCTGTCCCGGTGCCGAGTGTGGTCCTCTTGTCTCCCGCAGAGCAGAACGAGGGGACGTGTCCCACTGGGCACACGCCAGCCAACGGTAACCACCTGCCAGGTCCCGAGGACACCCTCGTGACAGACACCTTGCTGCAGAAGGATGAGGCCGAGAGACAGAAGTGAGGAGAGGGAGACAGGGTGGGCTGCCCTGGGGCAGTCACTGGCAGGAGGGAGATGGGAAAGGGTGAGGGACTCTGGGGCCGGCCCTACAACTCTCAGCTCACTCTTTGAGCCTCAGTTGCCCTGTCTGGGGAATGGATACATTCATCAGCCTTATCCAAAAGAAAAAGAAAGGTAGAGCAGGATTTTGTTGTTGTTGTTGGTGGTGGTGGTGGTGGTTTAGGGGTTTTTTGTTTTTGTTTTTGTTTTTTTTTGTATGTGTTAAGACACCTCTCTAGGGTCACAGGGTCATGGATCTCTTGTCCGTTGTGACAGTAACAGAACCCAGGCATGGCTCCAGCTCTCTGGGAATGTCACTGCTTTTGTCACCTTGGTCTTAAGATTGTCAGGAGGTGCCAGACGTGGTGGTGCACCCCTTTAATCCCAGCACTTGGGAGGCATAGGCAGTCAGATTTCTGAGTTCGAGGCCAGCCTGGTCTACAGAGTGAGTTCCAGGACAGCCAGGGCTACACAGAGAAACCCTGTCTCAAAACACCTCCCCCCCCCCAAAAAAAAAGATTGTCAGGGGGTTACGCCAGGCCCACCGGCCTCATCAAGGGCCTTCCCCTTGATGCAACATGAGTGGATGGTAGCCATCAGTCTCACCCAGAGAGAGTTGGCCAGAACCTAAGCTCACACAGAGTTGAGCTGGCAGAAAGTAAGGGGACAGAAATAAAAACAAGCCACATCAATACAATGGTGACGGAAAGTCTGACAAGAGCAGGGAGAGCCAGTGGAGTGGTCTTTCTAGTGCACCATGGGGGGTGTGAGGAGGGACATGGGGGAGGGGTGGGTAAAGTCCTCTGTCAGCGAGACTTGCACCAACGGGAAGGGTGAGACTGGCTGAGGGAAGAGGCCAGGCAAAGGCCCTGAGGTCGGAGCTAGCCTGGAGCAGCCAGAAGGTGAGAGTGGCTAGCGAGGAGGAAGGAGGGAGGGGACAGACGTCTGAGTTCATGGGTTCATCTCCTGTTAGGAATGAGGCCACCAGCTCTGTACATGTAACTTTCCTCCAGTGCTGCAAGGGCCCCTGAGCATCCTAGCTCTGGCCACAGGAATGGGAAATAAAACCAGGGAGGCTTGGGGGGGGGAGGGGGCGGTGTGACACACCCACCGTGGCGGGACCAGATGGGTCCCAGCACGCAGCCCGAGCAGCCCCGTGTCTCTCCAGGGGCCTCCAAGAAGTCCACGTCACCTTGGCAGCCAGGCTGGGGGAGGCAGAGGAGAAAATCAAGGTGTTACATTCAGGTATGAGCCAGGGCAGGGGCGGGGGCGGGGCAGGGCGGGGTAGGGGCGGGAGCCCTCAAGTGGCTTGGAGCAGCGTGGGGATGGGGGACGGGGGTGGCCAGTGAAACAGTGAACTTGGCAGGACATAGATCTAGTGTGCCCAAAGACAGGGGTCAGAAGCTGGAGTGGAACCAAATGGGGGGAATCTTTGACAGCCACGCACTGAGCCATAGAAGCTGTGTCAGAGACTAGGGTACCTAAGTAGAGCCGGATTGTCAGAAAGGTGGCAGGGTCTGGTGGCCCCCTACCTGTCAAAACTTGCAAATGTAACTGGCAGGGAGCTGAGTCAGGAGAATTAAGGCTAGCCTGAGCAACCTAGTGTGTCCTCCACCGGCCTTGGCCACGTTCTGAAACTGTCCCTAAAAAACCAAATCAAACGAACAAGCAAACTGGAATCTTTCAAAAAATCTCAGCGGCAGGGTCACAGACCCGGAACTGGCAAAGCTCTACGAGTCCCCCTGCCCCAAACAGGAGGGTCCCCCCACCTTGCCAGGCCTTCAGCCCCCTCTCCCACTGAGACTGCCTCCCAGCTTGGGGGAGGGGCGGGACAGGGAGGAGGAGGGGGTGGAACAACCCAGCTGCCCCTCCTCACCTGGCCTTCACCCCTTCCAGCGCTAAAGGCCACACAGACAGAGCTGCTGGAGCTGAGGAGGAAATACGATGAGGAGGCTGCATCCAAGTAAGTGAGATGGGGACACCGCCTCCTCCCTCGGGCTGCCACACGCAGGCTGCCTCCTTCTGACTCTGAGCAACTCACCCCCAGGCATGCACCTGACCCATCTTCCCTTTCTGTTCACATACCAGAGTCACAACACTCTTAGACCCACCTGAGCGAGGCCACTGGACAGCCTCACCCCCGACCCTGACCCCGACCCCTGACCCCTGACCTCTGGTTCTACCACAGGTGCCCTAGACATTCCTCCGTTTCCCAGTACAAGCAATGGAGTCCAAGTGACGGCATCTAAACGACTCAGAGTACAGTCACTTCTTCCGCTTTAAGACATCACTCATGTCATAAAACACTTATTGAGCACCAACTGTTTACCTGGTGCTGCTGAGACCCTGGAGGGAACATGAGCTCTTCTTCACCCTGTCCCTAAAGCAGACACAGCGAGTAGCAGGCGATGAGGAATCCACTCACAGGACTACTGAGCACTTTACTGTGTGCGGTCACCGTGCCTAGCATGAGATTGGTTTCTCCAAGGGAAGAGCTGGAGGCAGGGGTGGCCCAGGCAGGCAGCCTCAGATGACACACACTAGGAAGTGCACCTCAGGCAGTACAGACAGTGTATGCCTGCGAAGGCCTCAAGGATGTGCAAGGACGTGACCAGTTGTGTCCCTCAGGGTCCCTGGGACCCAGCAAGCTAGGCAGACTTGTCCTAAGCCCCCAGTGTCACAGTCTGGAGGGAATGGCACCGTAGACAAGGGACCCCCTTGGGGAGTCCCTGCAAGAGCATCATCTGATTCTTTTTTTTTTTTAAAGATTTGTTTATTTATTCTATGTAAGTACACTGTAGCTGTCTTCAGACACTCCAGAAGAGGGCGTCAGATCCTGTTACAGATGGTTATGAGCCACCATGTGGTTGCTGGGATTTGAACTCTGGACCTTCGGAAGAGCAGTCGGTGCTCTTACCCACTGAGCCATCTCTCCAGCCCCCATCATCTGATTCTTAGAGGGAAGGGCTAGAGGGGAGGGGAGGAGAAAGCCCCTGTTACAGCTCCTCAGAGATTGGGCCCTGGGCTGCCTTTAAGAAAAGCTTTGTGCCGGGCGTGGTGGCGCACGCCTTTAATCCCAGCACTCCGGAGGCAGAGGCAGGCGGATTTCTGAGTTTGAGGCTAGCCTGGTCTACAGAGCAAGTGCCAGGGTAGCCAGGGCTCCACAGAGAAACCCTGTCCTCAAAAAAAGAGAGGCGTGGAGAAGGAGTTTTGAGACCCAGTCCCCGGTTCCCAGCAGTCGGGATTTTTTTTTCCCCACCTATGTGTTTTCTCTCTGGGGAGCATGGAGGGTGGCTTCCATGGCTCTGCACTGGTGGGCAGAGACCCGCGTGGAGGCCGCCAGCCTGTCTCAGGGCCTCTTTCCTCTGTGTCCCAGGGCCGATGAGGTCGGCTTGATCATGACGAACCTGGAGAAGGCCAATCAGGTAAGCCATGAGCAGGGGTCTCCTGTGGGGGTGGGGTGGGAGCAGGGCTGGGGTGGGAGAGTGGGCCACCCAGCTGGGTTGTGGCCGTTTGGACCCAAGGGCCTACAACACCCTGATTACCAAGTATCTCCCTGTCTGCCTGTGGGTATAGAGATATCCCCAAGATCAACAGGCCAGTCCTGTGGCAAGGCACAATGTCATTTTGCTTGGTGTATTAGTCAGGGTTCTCTAGAGTCACAGAACTTGCAGATAGTCTCTATATAGTAAAGGAATTTATTGATGACTTACAGTCTGCAGTCCAAATCCCAACAATGGTTCGGTAGTAGCTGTGAATGGAAGTCCAAGGATCTAGCAGTTGCTGAGTCCCACACAGCAAGAAGGCAAAAGAGCGAGAGCCAGACTCCCTTCTTCCAATGTGCTTATATGGTCCCCAGCAGAAGGTGTAGCCCAGATTACCTTGGACTCAGNGATCTCCCTGTCTTAATCTTCTGGATTCAATCACCACTGTGTTTCAAGATCTCCATACCAAGATCCAGATCAGAAACTTCTATCTCCCAGTCTCCAGATTAGGTTCACTGGTGAGCCTTCCAATTCTGGATTGTAGTTCATTTCAAATATAGTCAAGTTGACAACCAGGAATAGCCACTACACTTGGGTCCCTGCAGGAGGCCCTGGGGCAGAGTCCCCTCAGATCACAGGCCCTGGGTCCAGTCTCTGTGGGCATAGTGCCAGGCTACTGATAACCTCCTGCGCCTCTGCTCTGGCCCCCGTGGGAGCCGTGGGCACCCAGGAGAAGCAGGGCCAGGGTTGTGGTGATAATTTTCCTGGCTTCTGCTCCAGTAGTTGGCTGGAATTCTTTGTTTGTTTTGAGGCAGGAGCTACTGTTATCTCAGGCTGGTCTCGAACTCCCAGTGTAGCTGAGGGTGACTTTGAACTCCCGATCCTCCTGTCTCCACCTCCCAAGTGCTGGGATTACAGGTGTGTGCCACCACACCAGATTTATGTTAAAAGAAACTGTGTTACTGATTGGAACCGGGTGGGGCTTCCTTCCTGCTGAACAAACACTCCCAACTGAGCCCTACCTCTCCAGCCAGCTCCTGTGTTACTTCAGTGATCATTATGCTGGTGTTTGCTACTTTGGGGGTTCTTCTTTCTTCCAACCTTCTCCACCCTTTTTTTTTCCCTTTTAACCCCTTAAGACTAAATAGAAGAGAAAAGAGGCCAGAAAGAGAGGGACCGATGTTATTGTTAGACCACTTCCTGCCAATTAGGGCTGTAGAGTTCCTTGGGATAATTTTGATCTTCACCGTCAGGGTATCTAATTTCTTCTTGTTTCTTCTTTGCACATGATGACTTAACATACCGTGACCAACAGCAAGCAACCAACAACCCACCCTAATTCTCTGGGCTGTAGCATTATATATCCTCTGAAAAGCCCCCAGAATTCCAAATGTCACACAGTCACCGAAATTATCTGCAGCTGGCAAAATCATGCCCCAAAAGAGCACTAGGCAAATCATAGTTAGCTGCTGTGGACAGTCTGAAACAGCCCATATTCCACACCTGGGGTTAAAATGAAACCATATTCTTACAGTACTTCTGTATTTTATTTTTCAAAGAAACCAAAATGCCAAAATTGTCACTACAGACCCCCATTTATATCAGTTGCATAGCATTTTTAGTGGTTTTGGTTTTCTGCGAGAGGGTCTCACTGTAGCCTTGGCTGGCCTGGAACTTGGCGTATAGACCAGGCTAGCCTTGAACTCATGGAGCTCTGCCTGCCTCTGCCTCCCTCTGGAACTAAAATCACCATCACCCAGCCCTGTCTTACCCTTTCAAATAGGTGATTCACTCACATAGTTCAAAATTCAGAAAAGACAAACCAGGGCAGATCCAAGACCCCTTGCCCCAGCAACCTGGCTGACCAGTCTCTGGGCTCTTCTTTCAGGGATGTCTACCCATTTACAAACCAGCCAGTAGACCCACATGAGCCTCACGGGCTCTACCCGCCTCTGGTGGATGTACCCACCAGCACACCAAGACATTAGGTTCTGCTTCGCATATCAGCAAACAGATTTTTTTTTTTTTTTTTGGTTTTTCGAGACAGGGTTTCTTTGTATAGTCCTGGCTATCCTGGAACTCACTCTGTAGACCAGGCTGGCCTCGAACTCAGAAATCCGCCTGCCTCTGCCTCCCAAGTGCTGGGATTAAAGGCGTGTGCCACCACGCCCGGCTGCAAACAGATATTTTAGCTCTGTGAGAACCACGTTTTGTGTGCCAAAGAGGCAACTTTGAAACTGCAGCAGGAAAAGCTGTGTCCACCACGAGTGTGCACACCTGTATGCCAATAAAGCTTTATTTAAAAGAACAGTTAGTGGGCTATAGATTGCTGAGTCTGCTCTAGCCAGACCACTCTAGATGACTGTCCATAGTTAATGCCCAACCTTTCCCCACTCCCAACCAACGCCTTCACGATTACCCTCGGGCAGACACCATCTCACATGTGCAGGAGCTGATGGGTGGGTCCAGTTCCCCAAAGTGGGATTACTGGGGCAAGGGTTCTGTGCCCTCCGGACATGCAGATGGGGCCAAACTGATCCTGCCTTTGCAGGGTCCAGCCTGGCTGTCCGATGAAGAGGCCAGTACCGTGTGGCCAAACCCCCAGCAGGAGGTGTCTTAGCCAATGACATGGCCTTGAGAAAAGAGATTTATTGCCAGGTGTGGTAGCACAAACTTGTGGTAGAGACAGGAGGACCAGGAATTCCAGGTTATCCTCGGCTACATATCAAGTTCAAAGCCAGCCCAATGATAGAAAGACCCTGGAATACATAGCCAAGTAAATGCGTGAACAGAGTTAAGCCCAACCACAGAATCTGTTTACAATGTGCCCCACTTGCCCTTCGAGCACGAGAGCCTCCTCTGACGTTTTTTAATAATACCCCCATTTTGTAAAAGGGAAACTGAGGCTCTAGAAAGCCAAAGGAGTCACCGGAGGCTGTGACAGCCACTGAACTGGGACCACCTCCGCAGATACCCACCCCCTCCAGTGTACAGTCTAGGGCCAGAGCCTGAGAACGGACACAGGCCCGAGTGTGGGACAGAACCCCCTGGGGACGGGTGCAGACAGCCCCTTCTTGCCCTGCCCTCCATGGCAGAAGGAGTGTTCTCACTTTGGGGGGTTCTCAGGTACCCCAGCATCACTTAATCACTTAGAGCCATCCCCGGCAGCCTCTGTTCAGTAATAGCATCTCACTGGGAAAGGTGAGGTGAGGCATCTCTTCCTTTGTACCCACCGTGGGGCTCAGTGACAGGGCTTCCCAGACCCAGGCCGGCCTGCATTCAGGACTGTGGGAACCTAGACCCTTGGAGGTCCAGGGTGGTACAGGTGTAGTGTTCGTTCTCTCTCTCTCTCTCTCTCTCTCTCTCTCTCTCTCTCTCTCTCTCTCATCTACTCTCCTTTCTCTTCTTCCCCCAGCGAGCAGAGGCTGCCCAGCGTGAGGTGGAAAGCCTTCGGGAGCAGCTGGCATCGGTCAACAGCTCCATTCGCCTGGCTTGCTGTTCCCCCCAGGGACCCAGTGGGGTAAGAAGGGTGCACCTGGGACCATGTCACTGCACATAGGGAAAGTGGGTGTCACGTGCGAGGACCGACCGACATGGATGTGAGTGGGGACACACGGGGTCTCTGAGTGCAGAGAGCATCATGAAGGTCAGCGTGGTAAAGGCTTACTGTAACCTATAGTAGCAAGCTTCCAGCTGACTATTGGTTAACAAACTGCCTAGTGTCTTCCTTTGGATGCCTCCCTTGCCTTGCCTGGGAGTGCCCGAATTGTTTCCAGGCCAAGAAGGTTCCGCCCATTGCAGGGTGCGTCAGGATTTGGACCACGGGGCATTGTGAGTGGTGGCCACCAGAGGGTGCTGTTGAACACCTGTCTCTCATTGCCTGGGAACTTTCAAGCCCTGACTGTAAGAAGGCTTGTATTTCAGCCCTTAAGTCCTAAACCTTACAGGTGACTCTGGTAGGACCTGCCCCTTCCTCCAGTGCTATAAAGAGCCAGTTCCAGCTACTAACCCCGAGGTTCCTAAGTGAAATCAATCCGTCTTTCTCTTTTTCCTGGCCAGCACCCTCAAGAGTCCTGGGATCACTGCCTGCCTAAGGACTTAAGTCACAACCCACAACCCACTATTCTGCCATTATGTCTTGTACACCGTCGGCCTCCTTCCCGGGGTTCCGCACACTGGATGGTTAGAGTCACGATTCCTTACATAATCCCAAGTGGCAGCTGTGGCTTCTGCCTTCCTTAGCACACGGGCGCTGACGTCACAGCATTCTTTCAGTTTGTATGTTGGGCGGCGTTTCAACCTGTAGCAGTGACTGTATGCCTGCATGTGTGCACCCTCGGACTGTGCGCCTGCATGTGTGCACACTCGGACTGTGCCTCAGTTTCCTTCCTATCCACACTAGCTTACAATGTGTAGAGAGAACTGCTTGGGTCAAAGATTGTGCTGGGAAAGAGCCAACGCTTTGGGCCGGTACCTTGAGCAGAGTCTGGCTCTGCTCCTCAGAGTTCATGGCCTCTTGTGCCCACAAGTGTGTGCGTCTGGTGTGATGTGTATCGGTCTTCAATGGCCGAAAAGGGGTGTGTGTGTGTGTGTGTGTGTGTGTGTGTTTGCATGAGCATCCAGGAAGGTAAATGTGATTCTGTCCCAGGAGTCTTCCATGATTTATCAGGTGACTGTCCCACAGAAGCAGGTCTGTCTGGAGAGACAGGGGAGCTGTGGCCACCTGGGGAGGAGTCGCCAGTGTTTCTTAATTAACCCCTGAGGAACCTGCAAATGACTAAGCAGCCACACTGGCATCCCTGGCTGGTTTGGGAGGCAGCTTTTCTGAGCACAACAGTGGCACTCAATGCTAATTAATTTAATGTATTAATGGCATCCGCTTCCTGTTTTAATTGGCATTTATCTCCAAGGAAGAAAGCTGGATTAATAGTGGGGTTGTTTTTTTGTGTGTGAAGAGTTTGTTGCGGTTTTTTTTTTCTTTCTTTCTTTCTAAGTACTGATTAGATTGTATTATAAAGCCAGAGAGCTGCCTGACCCAGGTCCCACAGAACCTGTACAAGCCTGCACCTTGTCGTAGATAGAACGGAGACTCGGGGGCAGTTTCCAAGAGCCCCAGATGGGTGAAAGGCATGGAAGAGAGCAGGGGATGCCGCAGAAACACCGCCTGTGGCTGCGATGTGGCTGCTCTGGCCCTGAGGGTCAATGGTTTCCTGGATGGGTCATTGTGTGTGTGTGTGTGTGTGTGTGTATGCATATACATGTATACGTATGGCTACACACATGTAGCTGAGTGTTCCCGTGTATATTGAAGCCAGGGGACAGACAGCCTTGGATGCTGTTCCCCTGAGGCTGTCAACCTTATTATCTGAGATGGGATATCTCAGTGACCTGAACCTTGTGGACTAGCCTAGGCTCACGGGTGAGCTCCAGGGGTCCAGTTGCCTCTCCTTCCCGATGCTGGGGTTATACCTGGAAACAACCGTACCCAGCTTGTTCCAGAGATGAAATTCAGGCCCCTAATTTACCAACAGACGCTTTCTTTTTTCCCTAGGTTTGTTTGTTTGTTTGGTTGGTTGGTTGGTTGGTTGGTTGGTTGGTTTGGTTTTTCGAGACAGGGTTTCTCTGTATAGCCCTGGCTGTCCTGGAACTCACTCTGTAGACCAGGATGGCCTCGAACTCAGAAATCCGCCTGCCTCTGCCTCCCACATGCTGGGATTAAAGGCGTGTGCCACCACTGCCAGGTTAGGTTTTGTTTTTTGTTTTTTGTTTTTGTTTTTGTTCTTCTGGGGGTTTATTTTGTTTTGTGGTTGTGTTTGTTTGTTTGTTTGTAGGCAAGGTCTCAGGCCGACCTGGAACTTGTGGTCACTCTCCTGCCTTTGACTCCAGAGTGCAGAGGTCTTTGCTGTTACACCCAGCCATAGTTGTATTTTTGACAACGCAAGTCTTGAATGGAGCAAGGCTTCTTTCTGTAAGGGGAACCGTGCAGGCGGCACAGCAGTGTCAGATCGCCAGACGGAAAGTTCCCTTCCGTCTGAGGTCCAGGGGCGGCATGCCCTGCAGGCGGGGGTTCAGCCCCTCAAAGCCACTCACTGAGAGCCCTCCCTCTCTGTCCCCAGGAGAAGGTGAGCTTCGCCCTGTGCTCAGGGCCTAGACTGGAGGCCGCCTTGGCCTCCAAGGACAGAGAGATCCTGAGGCTTTTGAAGGATGCCCAGCAGCTGCGGCACTCCCTGCAGGAGCTGGAGGAGGTCTCAGCCAACCAAATCGCAGACCTGGAGCAGCAGCTAGCGGCCAAGTCCGAGGCCATAGAGGCAGGTTCCAGGGCGGCAGGGGTGGGCGGTGGTGGGCTGGGAGCACGGGGCCAGCTTCATTAGACCCTTTTGTCTTCCAGAAACTCCAAGAAAAGCTCGAGGCCCAGGCTGACTATGAAGAGATTAAAACAGAGCTGAGGTACCATGTTGGCCGGGACTGTTCAGAAAGTTCCTTAGTTCCTCGCCCAGATGCCCGCTCTGGGGTCCACATCTCTCTCTCTGTCAACACGGGTCTGGTCGGAGCTAGGTGTGGTGACGAAGGCTCACTAGTGCAGCCAGCATGACGAGGAGGTCGAGCCAGGAGACCTGGCAGCCCAGCCTGGACCTCCACAAAACAAACTGGTTGTCCTGACCTGTTCTGTTGCTGTGATAAAGCGCCAACATAGGTCATCTTGTAGCTTACTGGTTCCAGTCCTTCATCCAGGGAAGCCAAGGCAGGAGGCACCTGGAGGCAGGAGCTGATGCAGAGGCCATGGAAGGATGCTGCTTACTGGCTTGCTCCCCATGGCTTGCTCAGCCTGCTTGCTTAGAGCACCCAGGACCATTTTGGTTGCAGAGGGGCTGGGCCTTCCCATAACAATCCTTAAATCAAGGAAACGCCCCCCACAGACCTGCCTACAGGCCAGTCTCATGAAGGCATTTTCTCAGTGAAGACTCCATCTTCCCAAAAGATTCTAGCTTATGTCAGGTTGGCAGAGGAAGGAACCAGCACACTGGTCCTTTCCCGTGAAACTGTGGAGATAGTCACCTTGTCACCGTGGTGTGGAAACTGGGGACGCACTCAGCAGCCAGATAAATGCAGGCCGTGGTGGGCATGCAGAGCTCACCAGACCCAGCTCACTGGAACACGTGACTTCAGGCCTGCAACTGGCACAGTTCTCAGATGACGGTTGACCCTTGGTGGCACCAGGGTGGGATGACTAAGCCCGGACCTGATAGGACAGTGGTAGTGTCCTCCATGGAACCCAGGTGCAACCTCCTGTGACTTCATCTTTTCTCCCATGATTCCTAGCACAGTGACTGTACATCCCTCCCTTGCTGTGGGGGCCATGTTAGTACTCAGTGTGCAGCTCCAAGGCAAATTCAGTTTTTGCATTTTGGAGCTTTCTGGAAAAAATATATATTTGATAATTTCTACCTATGTCCAGCCTAAAACCACAAGGCAGGGTGGCTCAATGGTAGAGGATGTGGGTGGTGTACAAATGGCCCAGGGAGTTCCTTCCCTGGAACACCAGAGGAAAGGAGAAGAGGGGGTGAGAATGGGAGGGAAAGCAAGGAGGAAGGCAGAAACAGGAGACAGAGGGAAGAACAGATTGGTGGTGCTCCAGTCCTTGGGAGGCAGAGGCAGGAGAATCAGGAGTTCAAGGCTAGCCTCTACTACATAATGAATTTGAGGCTCGCCTGGGCTACATGAGACCATATGTAAAATAAATATAGAAAAAAAAAAGAGAGAGAGAAGAAGAAAGGCAAGTATGGCTTGGTGTGGTGGGTGTGGTACAAGCCTTTAATCCCAGCACCCGGGAAGCAGAGGCCAGCCTGGTCTACAGGACCCCACTTGGGGCCTCTCCTCCTGCCAGGGCCTGCTGACCCCTGGCCCCTCTTGTTTTCTCCCGGCAGCATCCTGAGAGCCATGAAGCTGGCCTCCAGCACCTGCAGCCTCCCACAGGTACACATCCCTGCCACTGCCGTCCCTGTCCCCCAAAGCTGGCCGCCCCCGCCCCCAGCCTGCACCAGCCGTACCTTCTCACCCGTGCTTCTCCCCACCCCCCTCAGGCGCTGGCCAAGCCTGACGACCCGCTGCTTGTGGTCAAGGATACCTTCTTCCCCACACAGAAGTTCCTGCTGGAGAAGCCTGCGCTGCTGACCAGCCCTGGTAGGGGACGAGGAACACCCCGAGGGGACACTTGGGATGAGGGGCTGGGCAAGGATGCTCCTGGACGTCTTCATGCCCCCGGGGTCACTGCAATCCATGAGGCAGAAGAATCTAGACCTGGGATGTGGGCTGGGCACCTGCTGGGTGATGCTTCCCAGGTTTGAAGTCACAGGTAGACCCGAGGTTCCCGGTGGCTTCCCTGGACCCCGACTCTAGCCGGATGCTGGAGCTTTAATAAGAACTCAGGAGCCGGGAGGGGGAGGTGTCTATACCCTACCCTACAGCCGACCCCCGGGGCATGGTCCGCAGCTTAAAATTGCCCTTCTTCCCTCAAGTGGCTCAGTGGCCCTGTAGCCTTGTGACCTTTGCCAAGGTGGCAGGCTCATTATGGGTCTCTTAAGTGGGAAGTGCTGGGTGGCCTGAGTGACTAGGCACCGGAGCCATTAGACCCCCAGGGTCACCTCGAATCCCTTTCTGCTTGCTAGGGTAATATTCCCAGTGGCTGCACATGGGTCCCACAAGCTAGCATTTGAAGGGGGTCTGAGGAGGTGGGGTTCGGGAATGAGGGGCAACAGCAAGCATGGGTATTTATGGCTTCTGAGGCCTATAGCTGGTCCCTCATCCTGTCCCCCCATTATCCCATATCCTCTGTCCCTGCTCTCTCTCTCTCTCTCTCTCTCTCTCTCTCTCTCTCTCTCTCTCTCTCTCACCATCTCTCTTGCCTCTGCATATCCCTCCCTCCCCTCCATCGCTATTGGCCCCTCTGCACCTTTGTCTGTCTGTCTGTCTGTGCATCCCCCCCTGGTGTTCTAGAGGAGGACCCCTCGGAGGATGACTCCATCAAGGGCTCACTGGGCACCGAGCCCCCCTACCCTCCTCAGCTTCCACCTCCGCCAGGCCCAGAAGACCCGCTGTCCCCAAGCCCTGCACAGCCCCTGCTGGGCCCCAGCCTGGGTCCTGATGGGCCAAGGACTTTCTCACTGTCCCCCTTCCCCAGCTTGGCCCCGGGGGAGAGGCTGGCTGGGGACTCACTGCTGTCCAAGCATATGATGGGCCCAGCTGCCTTCAAAGGGGAGACAGGCAACCTGCTGGCGTTCCCCCCGGCTTTCTACGGCGGTGCCAAGCCTCCATCGGCTCCTGCTGCCTCCTTGCCCGGCCCTGAGCCCACGGGGGCCCCGGAGGCTGTGGACGGGGCTGGGCCAGAGGAGGAGCAGCTGGACACGGCTGAGATCGCCTTCCAAGTGAAGGAGCAACTGCTCAAGCACAACATTGGCCAGCGTGTGTTCGGCCACTACGTGCTGGGACTGTCGCAGGGCTCGGTGAGTGAGATCCTGGCCCGGCCCAAGCCGTGGCGCAAGCTCACAGTCAAGGGCAAGGAGCCCTTCATCAAGATGAAGCAGTTCCTGTCGGATGAGCAGAACGTGCTGGCCCTGCGCACCATCCAGGTGAGGCAGCGAGGTAAGCCACGGAGGAGCCCCACCGCCATCCAGAGCCGTGGGTGACCCCGGGTGGGTGAGCTGCCACCCTGTGCCTTGGTTTCCCCATTTCGAGGGACAGACTCCCGACCTTGGTCCCTCCTGCACTGGGCCACCCCTCCCTCACTCTGCAGCTCTTTCTGGGCAGCCAAGCCAACGCTCTGGGCCGATTCCTCAGTTGCCCCCCCTACTCCCAACATAGGCCTGCGGGGAAGGGGCTAAAAGGGCCCAGAGCACCGAACTGCTTCAGAAGTGTCCTCTGTTGCCATAATCATCCTGGTCCGTTACTGTTAACGCGATTTAGCGCTAACCACTGACCTAGCACGCACAGGGCCCTAGTTCCAGCCCCAGCCCCAAAACCGGAGTCACTACACCACCTACCATTTGTCACCCTCCCTGCCCCACCCCAGGACAATCTGGTCCATACCCTCCTGCCCACCTCCAGGGCCTGACCCCGCCCCCTGCAGGCCCCACAGCCGCCACCTTCGTGCCCCTCCCAGGCAGCATCACCCCGAGAATCCGCACACCCGAGACAGGCTCGGACGACGCCATCAAAAGTATCCTGGAGCAAGCCAAGAAGGAGATAGAGTCCCAGAAGGGGGGTAAGTGTGGCCTCTGCCCGTGACCTCTGGTCCTTGCCTGCATCACTTCTGTCATCACAGGGTGTTCCAAGGCCAGTTGTCACCTCCAAGGCCCCAGAAGGGCCTGCCTGGAACACACACACACACACACACACACACACAGGTATGCCACAATCTCAGCTGTTCAGCAAGACATCCAGACCCTGAGACTATCCCCTTACCCAGGACCCCGTAGCCAAGTGCCACTCTCTTATGTGTCACCTCCTCCAGGAAGCCCCCCACCCTATTCTGGTATGCTTCCCACTGTGACCTACAGTACCGAATACAAAATAGGGGGACTGGCCATAAATCCTGCTTCAGCTGTTGATTAGCTGTGTGGTCTTGTACTGATGACTTGGCCTCTCTGTGCTTCCCTCTTCTCATCTTTAATACGGAGAATGATATTAGCTCTCCTTTCTGAAGGCCATGGGAGGGGGGGTCACCAGTCAGGAGCAGAAGACTGTGGGCAGAGCCTTAGAGTTAAAACCCGTCTTCTTTGTTGTGATCCTGCCTGCTGTCAGTGGCTCTGGCCGTGTCACTATCCCTTACACCCTGCCATGTTGGTTGCCTGGGATCCTATGACGCTGGGCTCAGTTCTCCCACCCCACTGTGCGGTGTCTGCTGCCCCCTGCTGGTGGATCAGTGCAGGTGTTCCAGTTGCAAAGTCCTATGAGGAAAATGTTATCAGTGACTATGGCCCTCAGTGGAGACCCCCCCCCCTCTGTCCCTAGGAGAGGCCACAGGAGAGGGAGTTTATACTGCCCTACCAGCTAATCCTCTGAGCCAGTCATGATTTTTTTGTTTGTTTGTTTTTAATGACAGGGTTTCTGTGTGTAGCTTTGGCTGTCCTGGAATTTTTTCTGGAGATCAGACTGGCCTTGAACTCAAAAGAGGTCTGCCTTACTCTAACTGGGACACCTTAGCCTCCCAGTTGCTGGGATTAGAGGTGTGCACCACCACCACCACCACCACCACCACCACCAGGCTCCCACTGAATGCTAGTCCAGGGCTACAGATGTGGGTGAGGCGTAGTAGCAAGGCCTTGAGTTCAGTTACACAGACCCTGGGTGTCTGATGGTCTCCGCGCTTCCTCCAGGGTCAGAAACAGACTCGGAAGCATTAAAGTCAGCGGCGGCAGCGGCGGCGGGGCTGAAGGGAATGTTCACACTCAGTACTAAGCTACAAGGGTGGCCACCCCCACTTCCACCTCCCCCACCCCCCATCCCCCCTGTATGCGCCAAACAGCTGGGAAGCACAGGGCACCAGGCATCCCTGAAGATGAAGGATGTGTGGCTGACTGCCAGCTCCTGGCATGTTCTTGACAGAACCAAAGGATATGTCCAGAGTGGGCGTGGGCTTTTTTTTTTTTTTTTTT
>NC_034612.1:11815293-11840243 GCF_900095145.1 Mus pahari | reverse complement strand
TCCAGGACAGCCAGGGCTACACAGACAAACCCTGTCTCAAGAAAAAAAGAGAGAGCGACAAGCCTGTCCCGATAAGCAGAGCCACTCCCCAGTTCAGCCTCCCCAGCCTGTTGCTGGACTTTGAAGTCATGTGACTGGCACTTCCTGGGTTCTCATCCCTTCCTGTTTTAAATGGTTTTCTAGGTTCCAGCTTGGATATACGCTGGGTTCCCTTCCGAGACTCAATACTGGTCTATTGCTTTTAGTTTGAAAAAAAAAACAAAACGTTATTCTGATGGCTGTGTGGTGGGCCCTAGGGTGGAGGCTACACAGGAGGGTCGTGGGGGAAGGTCATGGTGACCTGCCTGGCCCAGTCATCAGAGCATACTGCCTAGAAGGGAGAGAGAGGCAGCCCCTAGTCACACCCTGATCCATTGCTGTCCTGAGACTCGGCCCAGGTCTATGACCCCCTCTCTGCTTACTCCTTGTGTGCACTTCTTTTTTCTTTTTTTTTTTTTAAAGATTCATTTATTATTATATGTAAGTACACTGTAGCTGTCTTCAGACACTCCAGAAGAGGGCATCAGATCCCATTACAGATGGTTGTGAACCACCATGTGGTTGCTGGGATTTGAACTCAGGACCTTCGGAAGAGCAGTCGGTGCTCTTACTCACTGAGCCATCTCACCAGCCCTTGTGTGCACTTCTTGTTTGTCTCCCTTCGCTTATTCATAGAACCAACTGAGCCCCTGTGAGTTATGGCCCCGACGCAAGAATCTGTGTGCCTCTGACCTGACACTCCCCACCTCTTCTGTCCCCTTCTCTTCCCTCTCAGAGATAGCTGTCAGCCTGGCTTTCTCCTGTCAGTCCATTGATAAGATTTTCCTTTGCACCTTCTTGTTTAATTAGCTTGCTTGGTAGCTTGTGGAGACTTAGACTTGGGATCATCTTCCCTCCCCCCCCCCCAACCCGGAGACAAGCTTTCTCTGTGTCACCCTGACTGTCCTGGAACTCACTCTGTAGACCAGCCTGGCCTCGAACTCCCAGAGACCCTCCTGCCTCTGCCTCCCAATTGCTGGGATTAAAGGCGTGCCGGGCCTCATCAACCACTGTTTTTTTCTTGGTTTGGGTTTCCTCCACGGTTATTGCTATAGAATTCATGAGAGCATCTTTGAGTTACTGTCTCTTTCTTGATCTTAGACTTAGGTTGGTTCGTATAAACATATAAAAGCATGTATAAAAGGTGTGCTTTTTGTGGGGTTTGGCTTTGTTCTTAACACTATCTCCTCTCCTTGTTCACTTTTTTCACATATACTAAGATCTTGCTATTGGCCTGATTTTTTTTTTTTAATGCCTGCCTAAAAGTGCACCAGACGGACAAACAGACCGACCATGACTTACTTAACCAGTCCTCCCATTGTAGACCACCGAGGCTGCCCCACGTTTAGATGGTATAAACACAGATGTCACATACACGTACACTGTGTTGTGATGATGGGCCCCTGTCCACCCCATCACAGGTGAATCCAAGAATTCTCCAGCCTCCGTGAGCATCCCCAACGGCACAGCCTCCTCCAGCACCTCGGAAGACGCCATCAAGAACATTCTGGAACAAGCCCGCCGCGAAATGCAAGCCCAGCAGCAGGCCCTGCTGGAGATGGAGTCGGGTCCCAGGGGCCGCTCAGTGCCTCCCTCTCCTCCGGAGCGGCCCTCGCCAGCCACTGCGAGCCAGAATGGGGCCCTGGCCTGTGTGAAGCAGGAAGATGGTGGTGGTGGTGGCGGCGGCGGCGGCGGCGGCGGCGGTGGCAGCAGCAGCAGCAGTGCGCAGGCGCAGCCCCTTGCTGTCCTGTCCCCCGCTGCATTTGTGCAGCGGATCATCCGCAAGGTGAAGTCGGAGATCGGCGACGCCGGCTACTTTGACCACCACTGGGCATCAGACCGCGGTCTGCTCAGCCGTCCCTATGCCTCCGTGTCGCCCTCCCTCTCCTCCTCCTCCAGCTACTCGGGACAGCCCAATGGGCGAGCCTGGCCCCGTGGGGACGAGGCAACCATCGCCCCTGAGGACGAAGCAGCTATGGGCGAGGACGAGGCCCCCAGGGTGGGAGAGCTCAAGGCCGAGGCCGGAGCCCCCGAGGTGGGCAGCGGGCGACTGCCCTACTACCCAGCGTACGTGCCCCGCACACTCAAGCCCACTGTGCCGCCCCTGACACCCGAGCAGTATGAACTGTACATGTACCGGGAGGTAGACACGCTGGAGTTGACACGCCAGGTCAAGGAGAAGCTAGCCAAGAACGGCATCTGCCAGCGCATCTTTGGGGAGAAGGTGTGGACCAGGGGGGTGGGGGTGGGGGACCCAGGAGCAAGGCCCACTGAGACCTTAGCCCTAAGACCTATAGACTGGAGGGTGACCCAGGTAGGAAGCCATTCTACTGGAGCCCAGTCAGATGTCTCTCCGGCGTCTAGCCATCCAGTTAACAGCCAGTCCCCTGCCCTTTACAGCCCTTTAGCGCCCACGGTCCAGCTGGAGGAAGAGACTTAAGGGGAGGTTCGGGGTAGCATCCTGTGGGGGGGACCTTCAGGGTCATTTGCTGACCCGCCCTCCACCTGCAGGTCCTGGGACTGTCGCAGGGCAGCGTGAGTGACATGCTGTCCCGACCAAAGCCATGGAGCAAGCTGACACAGAAGGGTCGGGAGCCTTTCATTCGGATGCAGTTGTGGCTGTCGGACCAGCTGGGCCAGGGCCAGGGCCAAGCCCCAACCCAGCAGCCCAGCGCTAGCCAGGGTAAGTGAGGGCACAATGCCTTGACTCTACCCCAAGTCGTGCCCACCTCTGCCCTCTCTGCATCCCAGACACCATTCAACTGCCATAACCTGAATAGAGGTCCCTGGCCCACACCCCCTCTCTCCCTCCTCTGTACCCCACGGAAGGACATTTCCACCCAGCAGAGGTGCAGAAGGCCTGGACTCAGGCAGGACAACAGCCAGCGGAGCCCTGTGCCCCAACATGATCACACTCGCCAGCTCCCTAGAGACTCCATGCTGTTCCTCAGAATCTTTCTTAGCACAGGCCTGAGCCAGTCCTGTGTTCATAGGTGACGTCATGAGCAGGGTGGAGCCTGAACTTGGCAGAGCTAGAAACGAGAGAGGCTCAGAGAGTTACCTGCAGTCACAGGGCCCGCCCATATGCAGGGCTGCTGGGGTCCTGTGGGTGACATTTATTTCAGAACACGTGGCTTCAGGCAGGATGGCTCACCTGCCCCAGAGACCACAGAGAGGCAACGATTCCGGCCAAGGGTCGGTAAAATGGGGATCCGGTGAAGCGATGACTCAAGTCCCAGAAATGAGCCAGGACTTCCAGCAGGGTTACAAACCAGAACAAAATTGCAGGTGCCACCTTAGCAATAGGACTGGAGCTCCCTTTGTGGCTACAAAACAAGGATAGGCTGCTAGACAGGCAGAAGGGAGAATGTAGACAGACAGACAGACAGACAGACAGGCAGGCAGGCAGGCAGGCAAAACAAACGGCAGACAAACATCCAGCAGAGACCGATAGGCAAGAGAGGTAGGCAGGAGACAGGCCAAACAGGTGATGAACAGGCAAGCAGCTTTCTGGGGGCAGAGGCAGGAGGACTGTGAGTTCAAAGCCAGTTTTTGCCATGTATGGAGAGGTCCATAAAGGAAGGGCTATATGACCATGAAGACCTGACAGGTCCCTTCCTGGGGTGCAGTGTGGTGGCTGCGGGTGTCTTGGTACCAGCCTCAGCTCTGGCAAGCCACCCTACCCAGCCACGCTCAGCACCGGTGACCGCTCCACCGTCTCTTGCCCGCAGCCAGTCCCACGGAGCCAACCTCCTCCCCATCGCCTCCCCCAAGCCCCACGGAGCCCGAAAAGACGTCCCAGGAGCCTCTGGGCCTGTTACTGGAAAGCAGCAAGGAGAATCAGCAGCCCGAAGGCCGGGCCAGCTCCTCCCTGGGTGGGAAGCCCTTCTCAAGCAGCCAGGCTGCGGGGGGCATCCAGGAGATGGTGGCCATGTCCCCAGAACTGGACACGTACTCCATCACCAAGAGAGTCAAGGAGGTCCTCACTGACAACAACCTAGGTATGTGGTGGGGGCCTAGAGTGCTGCTCCCTGCAGACCGGAGTGCTCCCTGCAGCCCTAGGCTAGCTCTTCCCAGCTTTGAGCACAGCGCCAATGGGACTTCCCAGTGATGTCAGGGACAGCCTGGAGGTGCCAGCCAGCCCCAAGCATGCAGAACCACATGCTAGACACATGGCTCTGACCAGGAACCCCTGCTGAGGAACGAAAGGGAGATAGCACAGCCGGACTCTCAAAACTGTCTTGTAGGGGCCTTAAGAAGCCTCAGTCACGGAGCTGGAGAGATGGCTCAGAGGTTAAAAGCACTGACTGCTCTCCCAGAGGTTCTGAGTTCAATTCCCAGCATCCACATGGTGGCTCACAACCATCTGTAATGGGATCTGATGCCCTCTTCTGGTGTGTCTGAAGAGAGTGACAGTGTACTCACATACATAAAATAAATAAATCTTTAAAAAAAGGAAAAGAACTCATTTAAAAAAAAATAAGCCTCAGTCACTTCAGCACTGATGCCCCCCCGCCATGACCAACTGTTGCCGTCTTGGGAAGCCAGCGAGCAGGGTGGCATGTTCCTTCGATGTTTTGTACATCCCTCTGAGTCACAGATGCATGCCAGCTCCGCCCCCAACCAGGGATGCAGGCAAACCCGACAGCTGTCTTTATGATTCCTATTATGAGAGGAACAGTGTTGTCTAAAATTACCAGACAGGGGGCTGGCAAGATGGCTCAGTGGTTAAGAGCACCGACTGCTCTTCCAAAGGTCCTGAGTTCAAATCCCAGCAGCCACATGGTGGTTCACAACCATCTGTAATGGGATCAGACGCCCTCTTCTGGTGCGTCTGAAGACAGCTACAGTGTACTTAGATATAATAATAAATAAAATCTTTGAAATTGAATCCTACAGGAGCTGGGCACTGTGCTCATGTAGTAATCCTAGCACTTAGAAGGCTGAGGAAGGAGGATTGCCACAAGTTCGAAGCCTGCCTAGGCTACGGCATGAGACCTTTTCTCAAAAACAAACCACCTAACAAACCCTAAAGTTAAAAGTCAGACTTGGCAAATGGCTTCAGTTCGAATCCCCAGCAATGCTTTAAAAAAAAAAAGCCAGGCATGGAGGCTGGAAAGATGCTTCAGGGGTTAGGGGCACTGCCTGCTCTTCCAGAGACCCCGGGTTCAAATCCCAGCACCCACATGGCTAGCTCATACCCATCTCTAACTCTAGTTCCTGAGGATCTGATGCCCTCATCTGACTTAGTAGGGCACCAGGTCAGTACATGGTGTCTGGACAGGCCAGAACACGGAGACACACACATGAGGGAAAACACAAAACAGGTGGGCATGATGGTCCATCCCAGTGTTTAGAGGCAGAGAAGAGACAGGCAGGTTCCTGGCCACCGGGAAACCAAGCTCTAGACCCAGTGAGAGATCCTGTCTCCAAAAAACCGAAGTTTAGAGAGGAAGACAGCCGAGGTTGACCTCTGGCTTCCGTGTGCAGGCGGCTGGAGCCAGGTGGATCCCGCACCTCTGTGATCACCGCCCTTGAGAGCCTGGGGCAGCAAGCTTGAGGCTAGTCTCGGCTACAAAGATTCAAGTTTCTTCTCAGATGGAGTACATAAATCAAAAGCTATAGAGGAGCAAGGCGGGCAGAAAGTAGGGCAGCATAGAGCTTGCCCGGATGCACGGGATGCTTGGGTACCCTGGCACCCTCACCACCAAAGAGACAAGACTCCGCCTGGTGCACTTGGGCAGGTGTCCCTCTAGTCTGATCCTGAGGGGACAGATTACTGGGTCATCGGTCAGACTGAGTCTGCTAGGTTATCCTGGGGGGGGGGGCAGGGAGCGAGATACAACAGGACAGGGTATTTGCTGGCAGGGGTGCTCCACTGGGAATAGAGAGAGCAATTGTCTGTGTCACTGTCCAGTGCCTGCCCTCCCCAGTCTCTTGTGCAGGGTTAGGGTCCCAGGCCCACCTCCTGAGAGGGGGGTCTCTGTGCTGGCCCTGGGGTGACAGTTGACTTATGCCCGGTCCCCCAGGGCAGCGGCTGTTTGGTGAGAGCATCTTGGGGCTGACCCAGGGCTCCGTGTCGGACCTGCTGTCGAGGCCCAAGCCCTGGCACAAGTTGAGCTTGAAGGGCCGGGAGCCCTTCGTGCGCATGCAGCTGTGGCTGAGTGACCCCCACAACGTGGAGAAGCTTCGGGACATGAAGAAGCTGGAGAAGAAAGGTGAGAGCCGGCCCGGGGTAGGGTGGCTGGGTAGCCGGGGGTCTCAGCCATGCCCCGAAGACGCCCCGCTGGCAGCAATCCAGATACCCACATCCCACCCCCACCCCCACCCAAATCACAGAGGGCTCTCGGGCCTTTCACACATCCAGAGCTGGCGCACAACCTCGCCTACCTCTCAGGCCTCCCCCTCTCTCTTCAAGACAAACTGCCTGCCAGTTAGGTTACCCAACCTCTGCCATAGACAGCAGGCCCACCCGCGCAAGAGACTAGGGTCCCAGTAGTTCCTTCAAGAGCATGCTCCCCCAAGGGCTGGGGAAGTGTCCAGTGCCGTTGGTGGAGTGCTTTACTTAGCAGTCATTCACAAAGCCCTGGGCTCATTCCCCAGCACTGCATGGTAGCACACGCCTGTGAGTTCAAAGCCAGCCTGGGCTGTGTGAGACCCTGTATCAAACAAATCAAAACGAGAGAGAGACACCTGCAGTGACCTAAAGACTCCCCCTAGACCCCACTCCTTAAAGGTCCCAACTCCTCTCAGTATCGCTTGGCTGGGTCTAAGCCTTCAACTGAAGGCACCTCTGAAGAACCTTTTAGATCTAAACCGCAGCAGGCTTTTTGTTCATATTTTGTAATTGTGAAGATACCATGCATCCTACACGAAGTGGGTTCATTCAGATTAGCCCCACCCACAGCAAACTGTTCTGAAACTCAGTGGCCCCTCTGACAGTCTTGATGGCCACAGAGTGCCCCAGTTTGAGAGCCCCCCCCCCCNCCTATAAGGCTACCTGGCCACTGTCCCTGCCGTTCTAGCCATCTGTGTGCAAGCAAGTGGGCCCGTGGGGTGGCGATGGCCCCTCAGTCTCCCCCTCCCTGTCCCCCCCAGCTTATCTGAAGCGCCGCTACGGGCTCATCGGCACCGGCTCGGACAGCGAGTCACCGGCTGCGCACTCCGAGTGCCCCAGCCCGTGTCTGCAGCCCCAGGAGTTGAGCCTCATGCAGGCCAAGAAGCCCCGGGTGGTGCTGGCGCCCGCCGAGAAGGAGGCTCTGCGGAAGGCCTACCAGCTCGAGCCCTACCCCTCGCAGCAGACCATAGAGCTGCTCTCTTTCCAGCTCAACCTCAAGACGAACACGGTCATCAACTGGTTCCACAACTACAGGTAGCCTGGCGGGACCCCCGAGGGGCACAGAGGGTCACAGGAAGCCCTGAGGCTCATGGGGATGCCCCGAGGGCGGTTCCAGCCTTGGGGGCGGGACGAGGGGCGGGGCTATAGCTGGGCGCTCAGGGTCCCTTAGCTGTCATCCCCAGCTAAGGGACCCTGAGCGCCCTCTTCCCTGAGCCCCAGGTTGTAAACTGTAAACAAGGACCCTGGCGCATTCCCTAGCCAGGGTCCACAGGATGTGTTTGTAAACACGTGGCACAGTCAGCTCTGGCTGTGTGACCCTGTCACTCCCACTCCATGCAGTGGCCTCAGGACAGGGCCTGAAGTATCTCTAGCTGGAGCTAACTGAGACCAAAGGAAATACCTGTCTACCACAACAGGCCTCGGGCACAGGGGTTCCTCTGTGTGTTGCTCCTTTCTTTTGTTAAAGATTTATTTATAGCTGGGCATGGTGGCGCAAGCCTTTAATCCCAGCGCTTGGGAGGCAGAGGCAGGAGGATTTCTGAGTTCGAGGTCATCCTGGTCTACAAAGTGAGTTCCAGGACAGCTAGGGCTACACAGAGAAACCCTGTCTTGAAAAAAAAAAATATGTAATGCATATGAGTACGCCACCATTGCTCTCCTCTGAAACATCAGAAGAGGACATCAGACCCCATTACAGATGGCTGTGAGCCACCCTGTGGTTGCTGGGAATTGAACTCAGGACCCCTGAAAGAGCAGTCGGGTGCTCTTAACCGCTGAGCCATCTCTCTAGCCCGCATGGCTCCTTTCTTAAGCCTTTCCATTCTCCAGGTCAGCTCTCAAGAGGTTCCCAAGTGCTGTGGCTTTTGAGAGGCCACGGAGGGCTTCCCGAGGCTGGGCCAGGACCCCATGAAAGGAGCCTTGGAGATTGCAAAGATCTGAGCCCTGCCCACTTTCCAAGCAAGAAAGAAGTGTCACCAGTGTCCGTGTGGCACTGTGGAAGAGTCTAACCATCCATTCTGGGGCAGAGGGAAGTTCCAAGACCCCCAAGAAGGAGAAAGGGAGACAGGGGTGGCCACACATATCCCCCCTCCCCAGCCTGCGTCTTAGCTGCACACACCCCGTAGCTTTGTGGCCGTGGGCAGGTCATTGACCTCTCAGAGTCTCACAAATGAGTCTGCAAGATGAGACATGTCGCCCCTGCCCCCACCACCACCCCCCAGCGCCAGATGAAGCAGCCGCGGGAGGGGACAGCCTCAGCCGAGCTTTCTCCCCATGCAGACCCAGACCTTAGCGTGACAGGCAACGTGGTCTCCTAACAGCTTTCTCTCCCGAGTGACAATGGGGACATCAACTCTGCTTCTAGAAGCTGAGCATTCTATCACAATCTGTCACATTCGTTCAAAAACATTTGTAACATAAGCACCGTGAGCTGGGCTCTCAAGTGTTCAAAGCCGCCTGCCTGGAGTCATTTCACTTCAGTCTGATTAATTATGGCCAAAGAGGAGGGGCTTGGAGAAGTGGGGGACTTTTGCCTCTAGGCAACGTGAATGAAGAAGAGAACCTTGATGTGGGGTGTATTTGCTTGTTTGTTTGTTTGTGTTTTGTTATTTGACACAGGGTTTCTCTGTGTAACCCTGGCTGTCCTGGAACTCACTCTGTAGACCAGGCTGGCCTCGAACTCAGAAATCCGCCTGCCTCTGCCCCCCACGTGCTGGGGTTATTGATGTGGGTTTTGAAGGATGATTAAGAGTGTTGTTCTCTGTGAGTTTGAGGCCAGCCTGGTCTACACAGTGAGTTTCAAGCCAGCCCAGGCTGTATAATGAGACCCTGTCTCAAAAAAGAAAAAAGGAGAAAAAAAAAGATAGATTGGATGCAGGGCAGTGGTGGCACACGCCTTTAATCCCAGCACACTGAATACATAAATGTAATTTAATGTCCTTTTTTTTTTTAAAAGAATTTTATTATTATACATAGGTACACTGTAACTGACTTCAGACACCCCAGAAGAGGGCGTCAGATCTCATTACAGGTGGTTGTGAGCCACCATGTGGTTGCTGGAATTTGAACTCAGGACCTTTGGAAGAGCAGTCAGGTGCTCTTACCCACTGAGCCATCTCACCAGCCCAATTTAATGTCTTAAAAAGAAAAGACAGGTACACCCGTGATCCCAGAGCTGGGGAGGAAGAGGCAGGCAGTTTCTGGGGCTCACTTGACTGTCTCAAAAGCTGAGGTAAAGAGCAACTGAGAAAGATGCTTGACGCCGACCTCTGACCTCTATGCCACATCCCCATCACGGTTAAGAGGAAAAAACGTGTATGACGTTGATGAAGGCACCCACCTACTCTTGGTTTCCTTTTGCTGTGATCAAACACTGAGCAATGATAGCTTGGGAAGGGAAGGGTTACTTGACTTATATGTCAGGTCACGGGAGGTCATGGTACTTTATTGTTGAGGGAGGTTAAGGCAGGAACTGAAGCCAAACCCGTGGAAGAGGCTTATTGGCCTGCTCAGGCTTCTCTAGTTCATTTCGTAAGGCATGTGCTGCCTGCAGTGGGCAGGACCCGCCTACGTCCATTAACGGTCAAGGCAGTCTCCCACAGACACGACCAGGGGACAGTCCGATGGCTGCAGTTCTTCAGTTAAGGCTCCCTTTACCCATTCTTGGCTGTGTCTGTTGGACAATAAAAACCGCACATCACCCGGGGTTGACTTCTGGCTTCCGTGCACACTCACGCGACACACGCACTCACACATAGAGCTCACACTAAGTCCATAGTGTTTGCCTAGCACTTGGTGTGTCCTACCACTAGAGGGAGGGAGGGAGGGAGGGAGGGTGGGAGAAGCTGCCCTGAGCACCTCATGATCAGCTGCTGAGGCCACAAAGGGTGGCAGTCTGCACCCAGCTCTGGGAAGGAAGAGCAGTGGGCAGAGAACATGACTGTAGACGTGACATGACGTAGACGTGAGTGTCACTTGGGGAGGGGGAGGGGTTTACAGCCACTGTTCCTGTGGGTTGAGTCTGGGGTCAGCAACCCCACTCAGGCCCCAGGCTCTCACCCCCCCCCCCGGTCTCTGCCACAGGTCCAGGATGCGCCGTGAAATGCTGGTGGAGGGGACACAAGATGACCCCGACTTTGACCCAAGTGGGGGTCCCAGTGTGCTGACGCCAGGCCACACCCACAGAGAGCCCACCCCGCAGAGCCCTGACTCAGAGACTGAGGACCAAAAGCCCCCCATGAAGAGCTTGGAGCTGCAAGAGCCTGAGGGTCCCCTACAGCGAGCTGCCCCAGACAGGGCTATGGTGACGATCAAACAGGAAGAGGGCTTGGAGGTGGACGGACACAGTCAGCCCCAGGACGTGGGGGATTCAGACAGAGGGCAAGATGGCCCCAAAGAGGAGCATACCTACCCTCTGGGGAACAGTGACCTCTCAGAGCTAGCCCCCGCACCCTTCCTTTCAGGCACACCCAATCCAGACTGTCCTTCATTGCACACCCCACAAGTAAAGGGGACTGGGGAACAGGTTCACTCAGAGCCTCTGAGTCTCAAGTCCACCTCCGAATCCTCCTGCTGCAGTCTGGAGGGGCCACCGAATTCTCCCTCTGCCATCTCCTCGCCAGACCTCACGACGACGTGTGTGTCACCCGCCCCTTCCTCCTCAGCCCCTATCTCCCCATCCCTACCCGGTGCCCCACCTGCCAAAGTGCCGAGTACCAGCCCCACTGGTGACACAGCCGCAGCCTTGCACCCCAGCACTAAGGTGAACCCCAACTTGCAGCGGCGGCATGAGAAAATGGCCAACTTGAACAGTATAATCTACCGGCTGGAGAGGGCTGCCAACCGGGAAGAGGCTCTGGAGTGGGAATTCTGAAGCTGGGGTTGAGGGACATAATCCCAGAGATTACCTTCCCTCCCTCCCTCCCTCCCTCCCCCAGATGTGGTGAGGTCCAGAGAGGCAAGAACTCAGCCGTGCAGATGTGGACAACAAAGTTAGGCTGTTTACGTTTATTGTTGTATCACTAGTTACCTGAAGTTGTGTGTGAGCAGATGCCACCGCCTCTTCCTTTTGACAGCCCTGCTCGGAGGAGGCGCTGGAATCCTGCTCTCATCCTCTCCCCTGTGGGAAGGCAGGACCCAAAAGGTACCACATTCTCACTCAAAAAAAAAAAAAAAAAAAAAAAAAAAAAAACTCCAAACTCTTTTAGAAAAATAAAGAAATATTTATAGACCTCTTTCAGCTATTTTAATAAAGGATCCTTTGGAATTTATCCCCAGCCGATGCTGTTTTGATATTAAAGAGAGTTATAAAATCAGATGCTGTCACTGCTGTTGTGGAACCGGCACAGAAGCAACTGTGTCTTTTTTTCTTTTTCTTTTTTTTTTTTTGCCATGAGATGAGATTAAAAGAAGACAATTATTCAAAGCCATCACAAAACACTAAAGACGGACCAAATTCAGAGGACCCTTGGACGGCGGGTTTGGTTGTCTTTTTTTTTTTTTTTTTTCTGGTTCTCATGCCTGTCTGTGAGACACGGCACTATGCCAGTATCCTTCCAGAGCCTGTGTTGCAAAGAGAAAGTCCAAAAGACTCTAAATGAAAACCTGGGTGCTCCTAAGGATGGGACTGTGTTGGAGGGTTGTCTGCAGCCTCCACGTCACATGAGGTCCTGTTGCTGGTAGAAATGTTGCCCTTAGAGAATGTGGCGTCACAAACGCCTCCACTCCCTGAGTTAGAAGCCTTCTGTCCCAAATGAGTACAGACAACAGAATGAGTACAGAACCTTCAGAAAGCTGGGTGTGTGGGGGGAGGTGTCCAAGAGAACTATGGATATCGAGTGACCCTGGCTCCCATCCTGAATCGTGGCTGCACTTAGAAGGCTTCTCCTACGATCCGAGCCAGGTACTTCATCCCAGAGAACACTGCGGCTTCCATCTTCCTTCCTTGTTTCCAGAAAGGGCAAGCGTTAGTCCACCATAGCCCCCCCCCCCCAAAGCTTAGCAACCAGCTCCAAACACTAGACGCACCCAGTCAGAAACCTCAACTCCATTCTCACCATCTTCACCATCTTCTTCCTCCATCGGTGCCATCCCTGGAAAGTGTCCACGGGTCTGTGGAGCTTGGTACGGCTAACATCACCCCGGCACGGCCACTATATCCCTGTCTCTTGGTCTGTTCTCTTTTTCTGCACAAGATCTGCTTGAGATTGAAGCTAGGACCTCCCCTAACACAGAAGCAACCTTCTTCCAGCGTCCTGATTGTGATCTACAGGGACAAAGGTCCCCGTTGGATGAGACGGCCTCTGTATCTACTGTTGAATCTCCAGTTTTTTTCCTTTTTTTTTTTTTTCCCCCCAAACTGTGGAAGTTGAACCGGTGACTAGTAATGTATATGTGACCATCTTTGTGGCCATTCCAGTGCTTGAGGGGGAAAAAGTGGCCGCTCCATGCAGTGACTATCATGTGAGCCAAAAGGTTTCCAGAAAGGAAAAAAAAAAAAAAAAAAGATAAGGAACGTTCCGGAACTTCGAACTCTCATGCACCCAGTCCAGGCTACAGATGATGAACATCAAACAGGCCCTGGGAAACCTCCTTTTCCACACATAATCCTGGCTATGCATCGAGAAGTTTTCCACTCTATACATTTTTATCCAGAGGAGGGTATTTTTATATTTTGACACTAGAAAACCAGGCTGAGTTTTCTGAGGAATCCGTTCTGGGACAAACGAACACCCCGTCTCAGCCTCTGCCGCCCCCCACCCCCCGTTGCGACACACCCACTACGAGACCAACGTCTCTTTTTGCCTTGAAACTCCAGGAGTCAATGCTTGACACACGATGCACAGATGCAGCAGAATTCACTGCGGCTTTGGCTCGAGGGTGACGGGATTGGGTGTGACGGGATTGGGTGTGACCTTTGAACACAGAAATCTGGTTGTGCGGAAGCCCATGGATCTACAAACAGATCCATCCAGTCTGCATCCTACAGTGGTTTCAAAAGAGAAAACACACACAGAGACACACAGAGACACACACACGCACACATGCACACACACAACTGTTTCTATGAGAGATTGATGAACTTTGTCTAAAATTTTAAGAAAAGGGGACACATTCTGTAATCACGTCTCTAAATACAGAATTGTATAATAATCCTGGGTGTCCCCATTTCTTCTGGAGCGTGGGCACAAGATGGGGTCAGAGTGGGTTCTCAGAAGTGTTGTACAAACTGAGGGGGGTTTTATTTTTGCTGTGGGGGATATGGGTGGTGGCTTTTTTTGTTTTGTTTTGCTTTTTAAGCCAAGGTCTCACTTTATAGCTCTGGCTGGCCTGGAACTCATAAAGATCCCCCTGCCTCTGCCTCCTGAGTATTAGGATTGATTTTTATTATTATTATTATTTGGGTGTGAGGTGTGTAAGCATGGACACAGTGTGGAGATCAGAGGACAACTTTCCAGAGGTGATCCTCTTTCATTACCTGGGTTCCAGGGAATCGAACTAGGACCGTGTGTGAGGCTTGCATGACCAGTGTCTTAACCTCCTGAGCTGCTTCAACAGCTCCAAATCGTGTAGATATAAAAGCCAGGCTTTTTGGATCTCTTGCTTGTTTATATATTGATGGAATATATTGATGGGCTCCCTGTGTAGCCCTGGCTGGCCTGGAACTCACAGAGATTCCCCTGCCTCTGCCTTTAGAGTACTTGGCTTAAAAGCACCAAGAGATCCGCCTGCCTCAGCCTCTCTGAAAGCTGGGACTAAAGGTGTGCGCCAGCACAGTTGGCCACGTGGGTTTGAGAGAGGCTCACGTGATGCAGGCTGCCCTCAGACTCACTTTGTAGTGAAAGGTGACTCTAAACATCTGGTGCTGGGATTCTAGGCATGTGCCACCATGCCCAGAACATACTGGCTTTTCAATTGAGTGCCAGTATTCAGATAAGGAGGTGTGTTCTTGAGCATTGAAGATGTCACCTTCTGAAAACTCTAAACTCTGGCCGTGCTGGGCCTTGATCTGTTGTGACAACAGCCAGCTGAAGAGTGACCTCCTTTGCCCGTGGCACCTGTATGATCTGCGTGGTGATGGAGTGTGGGGTCCCCAGCTGCTCTGAAGGCAGCAGGGGACATGAAACTCTGTCCTCTGCAGTGTGGTCCGAAAGCTGGGTGGTTAAGGTTGAGCCTTGCTTATAGCTGTGGCCATAAGCCACGACCCTTAGTCAGCCTCTAAACGGAGTGGGGAGTAGTAGGTCTGTGCTAGAAGGCCTTTCACATATAGCACTGCCCACTCTCAGCTATGTAATGCAGGCCTCAGTTTCCACATCTGTCAAGTGGGGTGTGACAGCAGTGACTCAAGGTGCATCCTGGGGTGGCATCTTGGAATGGTATGGGGCATGGGTACACCTGCGAAGTGCCTGAATCAGGAGCTTGCCAACCATGTGACCATCATATGAAGTGAGGCTACTTGCCCCGTGCCTCAGCCGCCACTCACCGATGAACCAGAGCCACATGCCGTGCCTCAGACCGCTCTCGGGCCCGGAAACCTCTCTACGAACCTTGGTTTCCACATGTCCTTGTGGGGGAGGATTGGTTGACTCATGATCCCCACCGTGGTTAGGAGAACTTGCCTGAATTCCAAAGGCTGGCTCCCAGGCAGGACACAGTGGGGGTGGGGATACAGTAATGGGAACTGTGCTGGGAAGGGTGACCTTGCAGGCAGACCCAGGGATCTCTTGAGTCCAGGAGCCAGAATGCCTGGCTTCCGCACCAGTCCCAGTTCTGAGAGCTCTATGTCAGTGAGAGAGTGCCTAAACTTCTCTCTGCCCGTTTCTCCGGCTGTAAGGTGGGATGGCTATATATTTCCCTCACTTGGTAGCTATCAACTTCAGATTACTGGGCGCTGGCCATTCTGGTCCCAGGTCAACACTCCTCGGATGGTTAAGAATCAGAGTCATGGGGCATGGTGATGAAAGAGATGTATTCCCGTTATCCCAGCTACTCAGAAAGCTGAGGCAGGGGGATTACTTGAGCCTAGTCATTTGAGAGCAGCCTGGGCAACACAGCTGAAGCCACCCCAAGTCCCAAGAGCAGCAGGGCAGGGCAGAATGGACTTTGTCCAAGATGACCCACCAGAGAGCTAGCCTGTGACCCTGCCCTGAGACACCCACCTGTCAGCCTTAAAGCCAGGTCCCTCCTTGGGTCACCTAGGACTTTGGACTCTGTTTCCTCATCTGTGAAAGGGCTGTGGTCAGAGAACAGTGTTTGTGGCCCCTGGCTACGGCTGCTGTGTGAAGCTACCCAGCTTCCTCGGCTCTCAGGCCTCAATGCTTGAGGCGTGAGTCTGAGGTTGGCCACCCAGCTGCCTCAAAGAGTTCCCTCCCCAACACACACACACATGAAACAAAACACGTGGGCCGAGAAACTGAATTTTTTTTTTTTTTTTTAGACAGGGTTTCTCTGTATAGCCTTGGCTGTCCTGGAACTCACTCTATAGACCAGGCTGGCCTCGAACTCAGAAATCCGCCTGCCTCTGCCTCCTAAGTGCTGGGTTTAATAGACACCGATTTGTAGGGTTCCAGAAATACTACCCTCTCCGCCTCTGTGGCCCCCTGGGCCTGGGGTGTGGATAACAGGGATGTAATGATGCAAGGCTCTGGAAGCACTCAGCCAGCAGCCCGGTGTCTACTTGGCCCTCTCTCAGATGTCACAACCATCATCCGCTACTGGGACCCCAGGTACGCATGTCCAGCGCCCCCTGATGGATAGGAGGTTCACCTGTGTGCAGCATGGTAGATAATGCTGCTGTGAACACAGGAACACACTGAGACCCTCACACGTCCCTGTGTCCCTGCGTGTCATCTGTGGTTCTGTCTTTAACTGTCTGAGGAACTGTCTAGCTGTCCTACCGCAGCGACCTTGCATTAGGGTCCACCCCTCCACGTTGTCCCCAACTTTGGTCATTTTTCTCATAGCAGCTATCTGATGGACACTGGGTCACCTCACCCCCACTCACATCTCACTGGGCCAGACTGGGCCATTGTCAAATGGCTGATCCAAATAGATTGATAACTTGGGGTAGGTACCTATGATCTCGGGCCTGAGTGTTCCTCTGTCCCCAGCTGCCCCTTAGAATGTTCCTGACCACACCGTCCCTCAAGATACCTTGGACCTTGCCTACATAACCGTAGCAGGAGGGCAGAGAGAAATATCAGCATTGACTAACTTTGTCCCCAAGGCCACCTATCTGTCACTCCAAGGAGTATTTTGATAAGGACACACCTGTGACGCCGCCTTTTGGAGCAGCCTCCCCCCCACACATCCCAATCCCGCTACTTCCCCCATCCTGTGCCCAGCAGTGACTGTAGTCATCAGCGGCCTGACTCTGTCAGCTGCTGTGGCCCCAGGCGATGGGAGGATGGGGTATGTACACTCAGGGGCACATGGTCCCTTGACCACAGTGCTCATTGTAACTTGAACAGGAGTTATGTGGCTTGCTCAAATCCGAATGTCCCGGAAGGCACTTAACTTTTCCAGGCTGCCGAGGGAGAGTTCTGGCATGTCCTGGGTATACATTTGGAAGACCCTGGGCTTCAACCATCATGTTGGGCCACCCTGTTCCCCTCCTCTCCCCTCCCCTCCCCTTCCTTTCCCTTCCATGGTCCCAGTGAAGAGGGGACCCAGCACTTCCAACAGACATTACTAATCACTCTTTCCCTCCATTTTCCTAGTGTTGAGATTCTCTGCACTCCCTAGCTAGGAAGAAGGGCCATGGTTTTGCTGTTGAGAGCAGGGTCTCACTATGTAGCCTAGGCTAGCTCCCTGCTAGAGCGCCTCCTACCTCAGCCTGGATTGCTGGGACGACAGATGTGTACAATCATCAGGTCTGGCCAAGAGCCAGGTTTGGACCTCTTCCCGTTTACATCCGCCCGGCCCACCTGTCAATCATCTCATTTTTCTTCAGGCCCTATGGTCTTCCATTTACCTCTGGAGGTCATCCAGCTGACTCTCCAGCCCCCTACACACACACACACTCACACACGGTGCTGAGACTGCCTAAAGGACAACAATTCCCACGAAATACATCAACTGTGGAGTCTGCAGGGAGAACAATAATACACGCAGTCATTTCTTGGGCAGCTTTTATTTTGGCCCTCGTACCCTGTCCACAGCCGATATCTCTCCTAGCCCCAGAATCAGCTGGACTTCATCTTGTGCTTTGGGGAGAGGGGGTATCTCTGCCCTTGTCCCCCCCCCCCCGCGCCCCGTACCTTTAGAGTTTGTAAACCCATCCCAGACTAGAGCCACACCACTCCAGTGGGAAAGGTGAGGAGACAGACCGAGTCCCCAGAGGCACCACCTGTGCAGACAGCTGAGCTCAGGAGACAAGAGGGCCAGGTCAGCCAGGCAGGCGCCTGTGTGTCTCCTTCGAGGGCCTGGCTCCCTGGGGACAATGCCACCCCTTGCAGCCAGCCAACAGTAACAAAAGTGGCAGGGCTGAGACTGGACTACTTATCTTCATTGATGGAAGACAGACAGTAGTCGCCTCTGTACTTCAAAGAAAAACCCACAGCCGAGTGCCCCTGGCCCCTGAGCCAGCAGAGAGCCAAGAGGCCCTGGCGACAGACAGAGGCACCCATGGGACCCAGGCCCCCACCCTCCCCCCCCCCAGACAGAGGAGGGGGAGGGGCCAGGGTGAAATCTGTTCATAGGATGCAGCGATTGGAGTGAGTGTCCCCCCAGTCCCCAGGGCGGGGCACTGAGGACTGTAAACAAGAACCCGGGTGGGGCCCTGGCCGTCCTGCCCAACCCCCTGGAAGACAGCCAGCACGGTGGTGAGAAGTAGTCCCAGAGTGGAGGCCCACTGGTCACCTGCAGTGGCTGGGGACAGTGCCTGGGCTCTCCCACTTTGGGCGGCATGGATTCAGTTGAAGACCTGTCTCCACCAGGTAAAGCTGGGAGGAAGCTGGGTCCCAGCCCGGGGCTGAGGTCAGGTGAGGCTCGCCTCCAAAGCTGGGCGAAGTCCTGCCTTAGCTGGTTCCAGGCCAGGAGCCCTGGGGGGGGGGAGGGGGGGTACCTATCCAGTTCAAGCCCCACCTTCTACCTGCTGGTTTAGGCCCACAGCAGCCAAGAGAGCAGCTTCCAGGCTGAAGCCTTAGATCCTTGAGAGGCCCCAGGTAAACCCTGGGCCCCACGGGCCTGTGGCCAGCTTTGGGGCTGTCAAGGTCACACAGGCCGCCCTGAGGCAGAGTTCTCTAGAAACCAGCTCCTTGGGCTCTAGAAGCACCTTCAGGTTCATGTCCCAGATTCTTCCCAGAAGTTAAGTGCCTCTGACCCCAGGGGCCCAGGTCTCCTGAGCCATATGTCCTATGTCCCCTGGGAGCCTGGCTTGCATACAGGCCATTCTACAGACCTGTGTACATGGAATACCTCACACCCACTACGTCCCCTTGGGATTGGCTGGTCCTAGGTCTGAGTCTCAGCAGAACCAGGATGCCAGGGGACCTCTAGGCTGGCTAGGGCGGCCTGGCCTCCGCGCCACTGGTCCCTGAGGGCCTGCACCTCTAGTCCATATCGCGCATGCAGCTGGGCAAAGGATGCCAAGGGGACGTTGGCCGCCGAGGCCCTGCGGCGAGGTGGCAGTGGCGGCCGCTGGGGGGCTACCGCGGGCTGCTGGGGCAGCATGCTCCACACTACCCAGCCATTCTCCTTGGGTCTCGGGTTCAAAACAGGGCTCGGGTTGGCAGGTAAGGCGTTGGCAGGGCTTCCCTCGCGCATGGCAGCCAGTTGCTGTTCCAGCTCGCGCACCACCAAGCGCAGGTAGTGGAAGCTGGCCCGGGACAGTGCCTTCACCCAGCCCTCCAGGGCTGCCTGGCTGTCGGCGGCCAGCACGTAAGACCGGGATCGGCCCCCGGCAAAGCGCACAGCGAAGGCGAACTCCTCCCGGGCATCCACCAGCTCCACCGTGCAGCCCTCCAGCAGGATGACGCCCAGCGGCTCGCGGCTGGCCTCCGCCTCGAAGTAGAAGAGGATGTTGCCCCGCAGCACGAACCAGCGCCGGTGCGAGCCGGCCCCACGGCCGCCGCGCTTGTGCAGGAAGCCCGCGTTATCCACTGGGGCATCGCAGGTCGCGTAGCAGGCCAGGCTGCGCTCGTTGAGCTTCATGGCCGCGAGGAGCTGCAACCTGTTCCCTGCATGGGAGCAGATGTTACTCCTAGGATCATCCAGGCCACCAGCAGTCCCCTCCCACCCCACCCACCCCAAGGCCCCCTCGGCGAGCGTGGTGAGACAGGACTCGAACCAGGGTCAAGCACGTCCATCTGGAGGGCTCCCGCTGCCCTTGACCAGGGAAGGTACATTAAGCATTCAGCTCGCCAGACACTTTGCATAGGTTAGCTCTATCTACCAATGGCCTTGGGTGGTGTGCACTGGTTTTATGTTTGCATCCGCGTGTCAGTGTCGGATGGGAAACAAAGGCACAACCTTTGTCAGTCATCAAGCAAAGGTCACAAAACAAGCTGACTAGAGCCTTTGCTCGTGCCTGGAGATCCCAGGTCTGTGACTCAGCCTTGGTCTGTGGGTCAGGTTGGTGAGAGTGGGAGCCGTAGGGAAGAGTATGAGGGCGCAGGGTGGGGTGGGTGGGATGGGTGGGAAAGACTCGGACAGAGGGACAACAGGACAGGGACACGGCAAACACAAAGGTAAATCCTCTGGCTGTGGGGAGGGTGACCAGAGGAGGGCAGGCGTGTAGGAAACCCCAGAGTACTGGAATGACAGTTGGAAAACAACCTAGCTGGGCGGTGGTGGCTCACACCTTTAATCCCAGCACTCGGGAGGCAGAGGCAGGTGGATTTCTGAGTTTGAGGCCAGCCTGGTCTACAAAGTGAGTTCCAGGACAGCCAGGGCTACACAGAGAAACCCTGTCTCGAAAAACCAAAAAAAAAAAAAAAAAAAAAACCTAGATAAACCGCAGGCTCAGCCCAGACTGTCAGGGAGGAAGGGACAGGGCGCTCTAACATAAACCTCCCGAAAAGTACACACCAGGGCAGCAGTGGCCAGTAGGGCCTGTAGGGGAGTGGCACATGGGTTACCAGTGTGGCCACTTGGGAGAAGGCAGGCCCTGCACCTGTAGGGTACCCTGTCACAGCCTCGCTTCCTACAGATGGCTGGCATACTTTGGAAGAGCCTGGAATGTGATAGGTACTCCACTAATGCCCGCCCCCTCTGCCTTACCCTCGGTCTGAAGGGGTGAGGTCAGGGTGGCGGCTCTGCAGGGCCAGGCTGTGCCACCTGACCTGGGTGGAGGGAGAAACTGCTGCCAGACAAATACTTAATTTTTGCCACCTCATGCCACCCACGTTCCAGTCGGGGACAGCTTCCTGCCGGATCAGAGGCTGAGACCTGCTTGGCCCAGAGCAATGGGCTGGGGCCTCAGACCCTGAAGGCTCAGGTGAGTTTAATCTCCCGCTCTGCCTCCAGCTGCTGTGTGGCTTCTTATGCCAGCTGCACCTCTCTGTGCCTCTGTTTCTCTCAGCACAAGGAACTCACACACCCCTCCTAAGTCAATCAATCGCTCATGGTGACTGACACGGGCCCACTTCTCCCAGAACCTACCACAGGCTGCCCCACCCAGTTCTGCTCACTCCCTTCACAGGTCGGCTCACAGTCTCCAAGTTGGGTCACCTCAGGGGCACACAGTCAGCCTCTCTGGACCTCTAGCTCTTCATCTATAATGTAAGAGCAAAATTATCCACGTCAAGGTTATGACAATGAGTCGGGACACAGGGAACCAGGGAACCAGGGCCTCTGGCCATGGACGCCGGTGACGGTGTACTTGGCCTCCTTCTGGTCTGTCCTGCTTCAGTCAAGTGGCCCCTGGTGTCCCTCTCACCCCCACATCTAATCACTGAGGCCAGGTGATCCCCCCGCCCCTGGCTGTCTTCTAGCACATAGCCTTTTTAGCTCCTGTTTTTCAAGGTCCCCACCTAAGTTTGCCGGAAGCACCGCAGGCACCCTCCCCAGCTGCCTCCACCTTTGCCCCTTCCTATCTGGCCGCCTCAAGGTAAGATCACCTCCCTAGGGCCCCCTGGGACCACAGAGGGACTCTTCCCTCCCGTGGTGACTTATACCAGATTCTCAGCCCAGCCTAACCCCCCAATCTCGGCTCCTTCGCCAACCTCTGCCCGGCCTTTGTCGGCCTTGGTCACCGGGCCTCAGCCACCTGGCTACCTTGCTCAAAGGCACCAAAGATTTTCTTCCCTGAGGTGTCTTTCCCTACCACGGGGCCAGGAGGAAGCATCCTCCGACCTGACGAGACCACCAGCTAGAGAGTACCTGGATCAGTCATGCCTGCTCCGGAGCAGGGGGTGTGGGGGCTTCTGTCTGGATTTGAGTGTCCAGTGTGTAGCCGGTGCTGGGGAGCCTATACGACAAAGCAAACCCTTGTCAACATGAGGACTGTGACAAGGGGTCATCCCCATCCCAAGTTCATAGATGTGGAAACAATGACTTGCCCCCCCCCCAAAAAAAAAGAAAAAAACAGAGCTCATCACGAACAGCCCCATGGGGCAAAAACCTTCGGGTCCTTCTTCCCCACCAAGACTGACAATCTGGCCTGGTGCCCATCAGCCATCCTCCCCCAACTGCCCAGATGGGGGCACCCTGGCCCAAGGTCACCAGCAGACAGGAGGCCCAGCCGGGGGCCCTAGCCCTTGCCTGCTATGGCTCGGCAAACAAGCAGGCTCTAGCCTCCTTCTCGGAGGGAGCAGTTTCTGCTCCCTACTTTCCAACCGCCCTGCTCTGTTCAGGTTCAAAGTCTGCGGAGGGCGCAGAGCTATATAAGCAACAGGGTCTAAGCACGATGCTTTAGGGATCAAATTCCTGTCAGGGCTGGTCCGGACTGGAAGATCAGTCACCGACACTTGCCAGACTTCAGTTTGCCTCAATGGGCTTCGTGGGGAGGCTCCGATGAGCTAAACTACGGACAGCCTGTGACAGACTATAGGGGAAAAGTATTCTAAAGCAGGCGACGCACCCAATGTGGCGCTCACACCTGTCATTTCCAGCACTTGGAAGGCAGAGGCCAGTCTACTTTGACACAGCAAGACCCTGTTTAAAACAAAACAAAACAAAACAAAACAAAAAAAACCCGCCACACATACCCGGTATAGTGGCGCACACCTTTGATCCCAGCCCTCGCGATGCGAAGACACGGGGACCTCTGTGAAGCCTGTACTGCATTATCGAGTTCCAGGTCAGCCAAAGCTACACAGTAAGCTTCTGTCTAAAAAAAAAAAAAACCAACAACAACAAAACCCACCCCCCCCCAAAAAAAAAAGCAGGACTGGCAAAAACAAAAAAAACAAAAAAAACAGGTTAGTGGATAAAGACGCTGGCTGTCAAGCGTTCTGACCCGAGTTTGATCCCCAGAAAATCAAGTAGAAGAAGGAAAGCCCGGGCTTCCCGCAAGCTGTCTTCGGACTTCCACACGCGCACACGTAAACAAAAATAAATACGTAAAAATTTAAAAGACAAGTGATAAATCCACCATCCGTGGGGTCCCAGCTGGCCCCGAGGCTAGGACTCGAGGGAAACGGAGGCAGGGCATCACCGCGGAACCTCAAGCCCCGGCGGTGCGCTGCCCAGTCTGGCCCGGCTCGGCCGCGATGGAGGCCGCGGGCGGGTCCCGGGCGACAGTCGCGCGGCTGCCGTCCCCGTCGCGGTCCCCTCCCGCCCGGCTTTACCTGGCTGTGGGACCAGCACGACGATCTGTCCCGCCCATGGCCCGAAACCGCTCGGGGGGGGCGGCGACGAGAGGGCGCTTTGTCTCCCCGAGGCCGAGCGGCGGCGACCCGCGGGCGCCCCTTTAACCCTGAGCGGCCCGCCCAGGAGGGGACCGCCCCCGAGCCACACGCGCCTGCCCATTGGCCAGCCCCGCCGGACCCCGCCCCCGGATTTGCCACGCCCCCGCACGCGCGCCTGAAAATCCCTCTTAAAGGGACCGTGCCGGGGTCGGGAGTTCCCTGAGTTCTGTCCTGGGCGCAGCTAAGACGCAAAGCTGGCGAGGCGGCTCAACGGCGCTTGTCGCCAAGCCTGGGGGGGAAATAGAATGTGGATGGTGCCAGAGAACCGCCGCCCACCAGTTGCTAACCATGGCGCGCTCAAGGTACACACAGGATATCAGTGAGTTCGAGACCAGCCTGGTCTCTAAAATAATTAAAAGAAAAGAAAAGAAAAGAAAGAAAGGAAAACGTTCAACCCACAGCGTTTCCAGAGAAAATCAACACAAGTCTGCTTTAAGACGCAGAGGATACCGAGCCATCCAAACACTTGCCCAGGTGAAGAGAGTTCTAGAAGTGAGCAGAGTTAGAGGGCCACCGACCCACTGCACCCTTGCGTGACCTCCCAGGAGTCTCTGGGATTCTATGCAAAATATAAAGACAAGCGTGGTGTTTACAGGGTGTGGCTCAACTGCAGGCGCTCCCAGTAGGTAGGTATGGCCGGGGTTTTCCCCTCTCCCCCAAAATCACACGCACCCACCTCCCAGAATCCTTCACTTCCTGTTTTTCCTGCCGCCGCCTCCTCCTTCTCCTCCTCACTTCCTTCTACCTTCCTGCCCGGGGTCCTCCTCGCCGGAGGACGAGAGCGAAGCAGGACAGACCAGGATCCCGGCTTCATTGCACCGCGTCTCACTAGCGCCTACAGTGGTGCACACTGATCCAGAGAGAAACAGCCGGGAATCCATCATCAAACAGTTCTAACAGGCCCCTGTGAGAGGCAGAGGATAGGCGACAGCCGCCGGAGTGAGGGGCAGCGACCTAGCCCACGGGAGACCTGCAGGAAGGGTGTCCCAGATGAAGGAAACCGCAAGTCCAAAGGCGCAGAGAAGCGCAGGGAGCAAGTGGAGGAAGAAGTTGTATGGTGGAAGGCTTAAAAGCCATATTGCATAGGACCCTGTGAACTTGGGGAAATCTTTGCTTTCAAGTATGCCTGGGAGCACGTGTAATTTCAGGCCTTGGGAGGAAGTGGTAAGAGGACATTTGGAAAGCCATATATATATATATATATATATATATATATATATATATATATACACACATATATATGTGTGTGTATACAATATTATATATTATATATACAAAAAATATTATATATACATATATAGCTATATAGCAAGATTGTGTCTCAAAATAATAAAATATTTATTATTTATAATTAATAAGTATTAAATAAATCATTAACTTATTAGATAAACTAGTTATTAATTTACTAGATAAATTAATGAGTACACTAGGTTGCCCTTGAACTCACAGAGAGCCTCTTGTCTGCCTCCCAACTTGGGGGATTTATTTACTGCACTATGATGCCTGGCCTGTGGAGGGTTTTGAGGAGAAATGCAATCTCTAGGGGGCTGTAGGACAAGAGGGAAAGCTAGAAGGCCAAGCGGGAGCCTACTGCAGGGGTCTGAGCGAATCGTGATGACAGCTTGGAGGAGAGAATGGCGGAGTGGTATGGAGCGGGCAAACTTTGTGCCTGTTTTTTTTTGTTT
>NC_034612.1:11812184-11814576 GCF_900095145.1 Mus pahari | reverse complement strand
CAGGCAGTCTATTCAGAGGTCAGTCAAGTCAGAGGTCAGTTGCCTATCAGTTATCCGTTGGTGGCCTGTCTTAAGCGCCATTTAGCTGCTATCCAGTGGTCAGCCTGTCTAGTCAGTCCTGGCCTGACTGGATTCAACATGGCGGCCACTGGCATACACACATGGAGCCACTGACTGGAGGACTCAGCTATGCCCCCTCCTGCTCTGGTCGCCCCTATGCTCAGATGAGCTGGGTTTTGTTGCCTGTGGCCCTGGGAGGCATTCGCTCACAGAGTGTCTTGGCTGTGACAATTGCTTCAGAGATAGGACAGGGGACAGGGCTGGCCCATGAGGATGAAGCAGGTTGACTGTTGAGCTTCCTCCTAGTAGAGGAGTGGGGTTCGTTGACATCTCAGTGCCTCTCTCCCTATCATATGTGGTTCTGCCCCAGCTGTAGGGGTCCTTGTGACCCCTGACCTCTGAAGGTGTGAGTATATAAACTATGCAGGGTCACCTGAAGTGGGGAGGAGGGGGTCTCCATCTATACAGCAACGTGGATTTCATTGTCTGTGCTGCGGGGGAGCTTTTCGGTGGCGTGGCTGCTCTGGGGTCACCTACACTCCTGTAAGTGACCCATGCCCAGGCTCTCTGTAAGTAACCCCAGTAAATAATCACCAAATTGGACTTTGGGGGAATCTCTACTTTGTTCTCCAGAAGTGTCACAGTTCCTATCTGGGGGAAGGACACATTTGTTTTGTCTCCCCAGGGAAAGTCACATAAAAACTGAAGGGACAAATATCAAAAGCAAACATGGGATGTTTTTTCTTTATTATTTGTAATTTTGGGGGGGGGTATTTGCTTTGTTGTTGTTTTGGTTTGGTTTTGGTTGTTCAAGACAGGGTTTCTCTGTGTAGCCTTGGCTGTCCTGAAACTCACTTTATGGACCAGGCTGGCCTCGAACTCACGGAGACCTGCTCGCCTCTGCCTCTGGAGTGCTGGGATCAAAGGTGTGCACCACCACCACTCAGCTATTTTTTTTTTTTTTTAAGATTTATTTATTTACTATATGTAAGTACACTGTAGCTGTCTTCAGACACTCCAGAAGAGGGCGTCAGATCTCGTTACGGATGGTTGTGAGCCACCATGTGGTTGCTGGGATTTGAACTCTGGACCTTCAGAAGAGCAGTCAGGTGCTCTTACCCACTGAGCCATCTCACCAGCCCTCAGCTATGTTTTTGTTTTTGTTTTTTTAATCACAGTGAAATTCACTTGAAAAATCAATTTCAGAGCAACTGACTTGACTGTGTTTGTTGCACTCCCAGTGTTATGAAGCCACTACCTTTGTCTGGCTGTGGGCAGGTTCATTCGTTTGTTAAGGCGGGACCTCGGTATATTGCTCAGACTGGACATGGATTTGCTCTGCTCCTGCCCGTATCCCACGTGCTAGAACTCCAGGCAAGCATGATCGTGGCCCAGCTACGAAACATTATTATTATCTCTGAAGAAGAGCCCAGGGCTGGGGCTGGCTAGCTCGGTGGCACAGTACCTGTCTAGCGTGTGTGAGTCCCCAGGTTCGATTCCTAGCACCATCAAAACACGGGAGACTCAGTCCCCATCCCCCTAGGCCTAGATAACCTAAGATAACTTTGCATCTCTGTGGATTCCACAGTCAGGCGCACCTGGTCCCGCAGGAGTTCCCTCTCCAGGGCTCAAAGCCAGGTCTTGCCGCAGTTAGCATAGTTCTGTCCTTCTATCTAAGTAAGGTCCTATCCTTGACCCAGAATGCATTTTCCTTCTCTGTCCTGCCACCTTCCAGCTGCTTCGTGTAACCAATGCCTCTGGGGCTGGGGACTGATGATGGGTGGACGGGACCATGACTTAGAAAGACCAGAAAATGGAATTAGGGAACGAGCGCTGGGCTGTTCCTGGGGATATGGTTTTGCCTCCAAACCGCATCTCTAATCCAGCACTTCCTCATCCGCTGCCCATCTGGGTCCTTTCTCTCCCTCCCTTCCTCACACCCCCTGGGTCCTGGGCTCTGTTAGCCACTGAGCAGCCTCATTGCAGTGGCCCCTGGAGAGGGAACTCCTGCGGGACCGGGTAACACGGATTCAGTAACAGGATCAACTGCCTGCTCCCTGGCGACCACAAAGCCTTCCCTGTGCTGGCTCTAACCACCCCTCCGGCCTCCTCCCAGACAGCTTCCTCTGTCTTCTCCGATCCTCCACCACCTGCCCTCCCTTTGTTCCAGAATGCTCTGGGCCCCAGACCTCTTCCTGTATGCTGCTCCAGAGGACGTCCCACATCCTCCAATTCTTGGCTACCCATTCTGACCCCTTCAGGGGCACTTCCTCTTCCAGGAGGCAGATGACCCCCCAACCCTTCTTCAGTTCCTTCCTTCCTTTCTTCCTTC
>NC_034612.1:11807942-11811479 GCF_900095145.1 Mus pahari | reverse complement strand
GAGTTCAAATCCCAGCAACCACATGGTGGCTCACAACCATCTGTAACAAGATCCGATGCCCTCTTCTGGAGTGTCTGAAGACAGCTACATTGTACTTACATAGAATAAATAAATAAACCTAAAAAAAAAAAAATCCACACGGATGGCGTCAAGCTCGCCGACCTGAATTCAGAAGCTGAATCCACCGAATGAGCCAGGCACCCGACCTGCACCCATAATCCCAGCATTCGGGAGAGCTGGGGACAGAAGGAACCATGGGGCTGGCCAGCCACAAAGCCTTCTCCAGGAGCTACCCCTAAGAGGGAACTGGTATCATTCTCCATCACTCTCCGGCTGGCCTGGGACAGGAAAGACCAGAGCCCTCCACTTCAGGAGCCCTCCTCTGATGCACACGGGAAACCATCACAAAGCAGCTTTATAAGGACTAGATCTCCTTCAGCGGTGGATTGGGATGTGCAAGTGTAAGCCGGATAAACCCTTTCAGCCCCAGCTTCTGGTCCCGGGGTTGCATGGTAGCAGCGGTGGCCCTGACTAGGGCGGGGGGGGGGAGGCTGTTCCCCCTCATTTTACAGATGAGGGGGTTGAGGCTTAGGGAAGTCGCAGACCCACCTCTCTCCTCCATTCCCCCCCCCACCGCCCCCACAAGGCTGCTTTCACCAGCCTGGGATTTAGGGTCACCAACTTCCATCTCAGACCCGCCTGCCATTCTGCCTCGGCCATTCATGGTTTCCAGAGTGGTTTGTTCCTGCAGCTCTGAGGGGGAGCCCAAGGCGCCCTATCCATACAAGGAGAGTGAGTGCTTTAGCTCGGGGGTTGCACCCAGGGCTTCAACACGGGTGTGGTACCTCCACATGATGGAACATTACTCAGCTGTCAAAAAGAACGCAGCCAGTGCTACCCATTGCTCTATAGCATGGGTGATCGCTTAAGGGGGAAACAAATGAAACACAGGGCCACGTGTAACTCTGCAACATGAGCCAGCCTTATCTGAGAGAGTAGAACGCCAGCTCCATCCTTCCTGGAAAGAGTCATGGCCACCTTCTGTCACAGAAAGCTACCCCCCACCCCCAGGGAACTAGGGCTGTCTTTAGGCAGAGGTCATGTTTCAGGAGGTTTTGAAGGGTGTGTAGGAGTTGACCACACAGGAGAAAGGGAGAAGCAATGGGAGAATGAGATGAGTCCCTTAGCCAGGGCATGGCTGTTTGGCAACTACTGATGAGTCTGAGGTAACAGGGCGCTAGGGAGGGCTTCAGAGTGTGTGTGCATGGGCAGGACACCCCCAGATTGATACCTTGCAAATAACTGATAGTAACAATATAATGGCCGGGTGCTGGTGGTGGCACATGCCTTTAATCCCAGCACTTGGGAGGCAGAGGCAGGCGGATTTCTGAGTTCGAGGCCAGCCTGGTCTACAAAGTGAGTTCCAGGACAGCCAGAGCTACACAGACAAACCCTGTCTTGAAAAACCAAAAAAACAAAACAAAACAAACAATATAATGGTACTTTCTGAGCACCTACTATGTAACAGATTTCTGCGTGAAACCTCTGACTCAATATCCCACTACAATCCAACCACACAGAGTTATTTATTTACTTATGTGTCGTTGTGTGTTCTGTTCCAGCAGGATCTCTCACTATGGAGCTCTGGCTGGCACACAGATAGCCACCTGCCTCTGCCTCCTGAGTGCAGGGATGTAAGTGTGTGTGCCACCATGCCCAGCTTGGAGTTCTTTCTTTATGGATGGGGAAATGAAGGCTAGAGGATACTAAGTCGCTGGGGGCGTGGCTCAGAGGCTGACTGGGTTGCCAAGCCCTGTGCCAAGCCCTGGAATCCTGTCCCCAGTATCTTCTCCTCTCAGCCTTCCCTCCAAAGAAAGGGGGTGAATGGGGAACCAGATACATGATTTAGTGATTGATTTATTTGTTTGTTTGTTTATTTGGAAAAGCGCCTTCTAAGGGAGAGAACCCTCTTGAAACCCACGTTTCCCACCTTTGGTGGTGCTGCAGCCCGAGGGGACCAGGTCTCTCCCGGCGGCAGGTTGCAGCTGCGCTGCCGCCTTTGACCAGCAGAGGGCGCGCGAGCCTCGTGCCCGCTGCTGTGGTCAGGCACCCGCCCAGGAAGCGCGCGTGGATCCGGGAGAGGACCCGAGTCTCCGAGCTGCGGAGCAATTAGGGGCCTTTAATTACCGGGATTGGAAGTGGACGAGCCTCGAGGGGCCTCGGGGCACTGAGTCACTTCCCCAGAAACCAGATTCCCAGGGCCGGCGGAAGAGGGGGCGGCTGCGCTTCCCTGCGGCCCGGTGCTGGCCAGGTCTGGGCTCACGCCAAGACCAGGACCCACGGGGGTGGGGCAAGGACAGCGGGTGCAGGTTCCTGTTGGCCACTCCACCGCTTTGCGGTCTTGGCGAGGGTACCTGCGTCTCTGGGCCTCTGTTTCTAACTCCATCAAGTGGAGTAGAGCAGCCCCCTTCCCCTGCATACGGTTGTTGGCCAAGCAAGTTGCGAGTCTGTGGAAAACCCTCCAAATCGTTTCTGCAGGACCCACGCGAGGTGGCCCATACATGTAAACCCAGCACTCAGGCGGCAGTCTGCAAGTTCACAGCCATCCTGAGCTACTTAGTGAGTTCCAGGACAGCCTAGTGACACAAAGCCAACACAAACACATAATAATCATTAATTATTCTCCTATAACCATTCTTTATTTCCAGCGCTGGGTACAGTAGAGGAGGGAACCCTCGGGCAGAGTGACTGCTTCAGTCTCTCAGTATCTCTGTGACCTTGGCTCTGGGCCTTGGTTTTAAGTGTAGGGCAAATAAACAGCCGCTTTCTTCACAGCAGGCATGGCCTTGGCTGAGCGCAGAGTCGCGGCATGACACCTGACTACACATGTACCGAGCAGGGACTTGTGGCAGACTTCACGTGGAAGGGACAGAGAGCACAGAAAAGGGAACCTTAGCCCCAGAGAGGAAGCAGCGGGGATAGATGGAGCCTGGCTCCTTAGCTCAGCAGATCAGACCCACAGGAGTCCTTCTTGGGAGTTCTGAGCGCAGAGGCTCCAGCAGATGTGCATAAGCTACGCCAAGGCCAAAGCTGCCCTCTGAGCCTCTTTTAGCCATTGCTGAATCCAAGTATGGGCACCAGATTAGATGAACACCATAGAACCTTCTCAAGCTCTGTGTTAGCTAGCAATTGCTGTGTAACAAACTGCTCCCTTACCCTGTTGGTCGTTTCCTAGGTAACACGCGCCTTCATTGTCACTTGGTCTTGGAAATTCAGATAAAGTCTCTCGGAGTTGCGACTCAAGGTCATGAAGGAGGGTGGAGTCTCAAACGGAATCTGGGCTTGGCCGCTGGACGTTTCCTGTAACACTTATCAGTTGGGAAGGCTGAGGCAGGAAAATCAAGAGTTTCCGGTCAGTGTCACCGCACCTGTGTGGAGGTCAGGAGACAACAGATAAGAGTCGATTGTTGCTGGGCGTGGTGGCGCACGCCTTTAATCCCAGCACTCGGGAGGCAGAGGCAGGCGGATTTCTGAGTT
>NC_034612.1:11801520-11807912 GCF_900095145.1 Mus pahari | reverse complement strand
TGAGTTCCAGGACAGCCAGGGCTACACAGAGAAACCCTGTCTGGAAAAACAAAACAAAACAAAAAAAGATTTTAATTTCATGGGTATGAGTATTTGCATGTGTGCAGCCGCAGAGGCCAGAAGAGGGCGTTGGATCACCTGGCTGGTTGTAAACTCCCATGTGGGTGCTGGGAACCCGGTCCTCTGTAAGAGCAGCCAGCTCTTTTTTTGTTTTGTTTTGTTTTTTTTGTTTTTTTTTTTCGAGACAGGGTTTCTCTGTGTATCCCTGGCTGTCCTGGAACTCACTTTGTAGACCAGGCTGGCCTCAAACTCAGACCTGCCTGCCTCTGCCTCCTGAGTGCTGGGATTAAAGGTGTGCACCACCACTACCAGGCCATAAATACTAATTTTTAAAAGGGGTGGAAGTCCTGCATGTGGCACATGCCTGCCATCCTAATATTTGGGGTGCTGACGCAAGAGGGTTACCATGGCCTTGAGGACAGCTTGGGCTACACAACAAGACCCTTGGAAAACAAAAATCAAAAGTGGGGACCACTGGGGCTGTCTTTGGTGGGAACTCTTTTTTTTTTTAATATTTATTTATTATATGTAAATACACTGTAGCTGTCTTCAGACACTCCAGAAGAGGGCGTTGGATCTTGCTATGGGTGGTTATGAGCCACCATGTGGTTGCTGGGATTTGAACTCAGGACCTTTGGAAGAGCAGTTGGCACTTTTAACCACTGAGCCATCTCACCAGCCCCTGGTGGGAACTCTTTAACAAGGCCTGGCTAACCCCTCCCAAGATGGCGTCCTCCCATGTCTGCTCGGGGCTGGTGGCCTGTGGCCTCTTCATGAAGCAGTGGGAAATGTTCATGCTGAAGAGGTCCTCCTGTGTCTGCCTGCCCACTGCTGGAATATTATTAAGTGTGCCAGTATGCCAGCTGTACATTTAATTTATTTTTCAGCACAGAGCTTCAACTATGTACTTCTGGCTGGCCTGGGACTCAGGGTGATCCTCCTGCCTCTGCCTCGGAGAGTGCTGTCCTTACACTTGTGAGCCATGGTGGCAGCTTGAACGGCACGTTTTAATTAACACTAAGATTATATGTACCCAGTGGGTTTGGAGGTTCACACCTGTCAACGCTTAGCACCGGAAAGGCAGAGGCTGGAGGATCTCAAGTCTGAGGCCACCTGGGCCACAGAGCGAAGTTCTTGTCTCAAAAACCCAGAAATGAAGCCAACTCTGATAGCACGGGCTGTTACCTCGACTACTCAGAAGGCGGCGGCGGCGGCGGCGGCGGCAGGAGGATTCTGAGTTGAATGCCTTCCTTGACTAAGTCTCGGGCTAGCCTGGGCAAACCGATGAGACCATGCCTCAAAATAAGAAGTAAAAAGAGAGGTGCTTGTTTGTTAAAAGCCCTGCGTTTGTCACCAATGGTATACCTCAGGTAGTAGTAGTTTCTCACGTCTTTTCTTTTTTATTAAGGCAGGATTTTACTCTGTGACTCTGGCTAGCCTGGAACTCTCTATGTAGACCAGGCTGGCCCCAAATTTAGAGCAGTTCCCCTGCCTCTGCCTCTTGAATGCGGGGAGTATAGACACTGGTCACACACACACACACACACACACACACACACACAATGTTCTTTTGTTTCTGTTCTCTTTCTTTGTTTGCTTTTCCTTTTTAATTTTTTTTTTTTTTTATATTTTTGAGACAAGAGCATCTCACTGCAGTAACCAGTTGGATGGGGCTACGAGACTGGCTGACTCACAAGCCCCACTGGCCCTGCCTGGCTTTTATATGGGTGCTGGGGCTCGAACTCAGGTCCTCAGGCTTGCACACCAAGCACTTTACCTATCCTGCCACAGTCCTGGTCGTATCTGGTTAACGTTTGTTGCGTGGATCATTGACTTACTAATGCTCTTGGCTCTGGTTAGCCTCCCTTGGTACTGTCCAGTTCGTTTGATTTGAGACAGCGTCTCATGGAGCCCGGGCAGGTTTCCAACTCTTTAGGTAGCCAAGGCTTGCCTCCTGTCTCAGCTGCTAAGTGTCTGAGCCTCCAGGCGTTCAGTGCACCTGGCTGATATTTTGACCCTGACCTCGTTGACTTATAGAACCTGCTAGATTATGCTTGGTTGGCCTTCTGACCTGGCCACCTGGGTCCTTGCAGGTGGACCCTGTGCCGCTGCCCTCAGCAGGAAGGAAGGGCGGGTGGCCCGGCCCCTGGGAGTGGACAGACTGCTTCCGGCAGTCCCCGCCAGCCGTGGGAACTGGTGTCCTCTCCCTCCACCCCCTAACCCTGCTGGGTGGAGGAGCCAGATCCCCAGGGGGCGCCGAACCCCGGGGTCGTCGCTGCTGCTGTCACCGCAGGGTCCCGCCTCGGAGTCCCTTTGCCCTCGGAATGAGAAACACAAATAAACAGAAGACTGACGTCGCAGAGCTCTCAGGGAACCCGGACTGGGGCGGGCCCCGCCGGGGCGAGAAGAAACTGAGTGCGAGGAAGGAAACGGGTTTGGGCCTCGGAGAAATCTGGCAGGCAGGGCTGGCCTGTGATTAAAAAGAGGAAGAACCACAAGTCTCCATTTAACTCAGCAGAGCTGCAGTCGGCTACGAGAGGGAAAGTGCTTGCGGCTGGCAGATTGCAGCCACCATTTGGCAAAGGCTGCCAATACCTGATGCTCCGCGCGCGCGCGCGCGCCTCCTGGCCACGGGGAGGCTGCAGGTACCCGGCAGTCGTTGCCCCAGGTGTCGTAGGGAGCGTGTGCTACGGGCCAACCAGGCTGGTCTCCACCGCAGCCCTCCTTAGGTGCTGCGTCCCCGAATGGGGACACCTACCCCAGGCTCTGTGGCCGGAGCTCATCAGGGACTGCTCTTTCTCGCGATTCTTCATGGTTCCCCTCAGTACCCTCAGGAAGGACCCTCCCTCCCCTGAGAAAAACAAACAAACAAACAACAAACCAAACCCGACTCTGCACGGAGACCTCTAAAATAGCACGTGTTCCTTCGTTGTAGGTGGGGCCATCACTACTTTTCTAACAAGGCACCTTAGGGCCTCTGCATTTGCCGCTGCATTGGCTGGGATTGCCTTTCCCCCTCATCATGTGGGAGATCGCTGCTTAAATATTACTCAAATATTTCTCTTCCTGCTTCCCAAAGACAACTCCACAACAGAGCTGTCTCGATGCTGTCTCCCAGCCAGAGTGGCGCCTCCACGAGGGAATCACTAACTCGTGTCCACAAACACCTTACAGTGCCTATGACATCGTAGACATCGCATTGGCTCGGTTTGTGTGTGTGTGTGTGTGTGTGTGTGTGTGTGTGTGTTTGTGTGTGTGTGGGGGTCTTCTTCCAAGCCATTTTGCTACCAGGCTCCTGCTTGCTGCGGTCCGATTGTAGTGGAAATCCCCAGCTACGGGGGAGTTCCTTCCTCGGGCTCCAACGGCAGGTCCGGGGACTGAATTCAGCCCGGTTGGTTAGCTGCTCTAATGTGAGCAACTCACTTCTTCCAGTCCCTGAGTGGGCTGGGGACACGTGTTATTTCCATTTCATAGATGAAAAAACTGAGTTGGAGGGGGTCAAGTATTTGGTCCCCACGCAGCAAGGGGAAGGCTCCAGGGAGCCATCGGCTCGTGGGAGCCTGTCGTCTGGGAAGGCTTGCAGTGGCCCCTCCAAGCTGGGGGCGTGGGCGGCCTGCTTCCTGTTGGGGGAGGGGGAGGGGACAGGCATTCCTCTTTCCCCTCCCTCCGTAGAGTCGCGGGGAAGACTGGCGTGCAGTGACTCCACTTCAGAACAGGGGCACCCCACTGTTAGCCTATGTGGCGATAGAGAAAAGGTAAAGGGCTAAGGGGTGCGCAGGCGTGGACGTTTAAAAGGGCACGGCTGCCTGGGATGCGGAGGAGCTCTTGGAGAAAGTTTCATCAAGCTAGAGAAAGCGGCCAGGCGGTCAGGTACAGAACAGCCTCCTCGGCCCGTTCTGGGACTCCGAGGACCTTAGGAGGGGAGCGGAACACGAATAGATGGCGCCGCCGAGGCAGGACAGCTCGGCGGAGCCACGGATAGTGAGACCAGGGCGGGGCTGGCCCCTTCCCCGGGAGATGATGAAAGCCGCGGTCGCAGTTACTAGACCCGGCCGGGCAAACTCAGATAAGGCTCGGCTGGGAGGGAGTCCGCAGGGGCGCACCCCCAGGAGGTCCCGAAGGTCGGGGCGGCCACGCCCATCGCGCGCCTAGCCCCGCCCCTCCCCTTCTAGGGACTCCGCCCTGCCGAGGCACGCGGTGACTGGCCGGCGCGAGAGGGGCGGGACCGAGCACGCTCCTCCCCTTCGAGATTCTTTTTTTTTTTTTCCCCCCCTTCTTTAGGGGGCGCGACGCAACTTGGGGGCAGAGAGCGCGCCTTTTGGGGGCGGAGCTTGTCGCTACGCTACCTCCCACTCGGGCAGCGGGCGGAGGCGCGAGGGAGGGCGGGGTCGGGATAGGCTCCGCCCCCGCCCTCCGCAGGCCGCCCCGGGGCGTGGCTCGCGGTGGCCACGCCCCCAGGCCGCCCTCCGCCGCCGCGCGCGGCTCGCGGCCGGTTCCTCTTTACATAACGGCGTGGGGCGGCATGGGCTCGGGCCGTCGCCTCCGCCTGGCCGCTCTCCCGCCCAGACTGTCACGGGCCACACGGGGTCCGCAGCGGCGGCAGCAGCAGCAGCAGCGTCCCGGGGACGGCCCGGGGCCGCGTCCCCCGGCTGCTGTCAGGAGCTGGCGGCGGAAATGAGGCGCTGGCCGTTTTCCGAGCCGGGGTTTCCTGCCTGAGCGCCGAGAGGCCGTGCGACGCCATGGGCCGGCCGGGCCCCGACCCGCAGCTTGCGCGGTAAGCGCGGCCCGCCGAGCGTGTTGGGGGAACTGGGCCGGGCGGCCGCTCCGCCACCCCGGGTCCCGCTTCTGTTTTCTGGCGTTTCCTCATTCTGTTTCTCTTCCCCAATCCCAGACCGCAGGGATGTGGGCGCGGAGGTCAGTGCTTTCAGCTGGGGCCTCCGGAGAGGAGCCTGGCGGGGCGCCGCGGGAGGAACCGAGAGCTGTCCCCGCACACAGCGTGCTTGGGCCCCTGCCGGGGGCTGGCGGCGGTGGGGGTGGGGGACGAGGGGGGACACGTGTGTCACTAGTGTCCTGGTGATCCACAGGGATGGTTTGCGGAGTCCTAAAGGTGAAATCAGCCAGAGATGGGGGGGGAAGGGGATGGGACAGGCCATGACAGGCCAAGGCCCGCTGGGGGGAAGTTGAGGTGGTAAGGTAAGAGTTTTCTGCTCTTAGGACACTTTCTGAACCTTGTCCCCCCCAGGTCCCCTCTGGGAGGAAACTCGATCAGAGCCGGGAGGGGTGAATACATTCTGGAACTTGTGCCGTCCCAATGGGTGGTCAGCTGGGAAGGGACTGGCCCGAAGCAGCAGCAGCAGCAGCAGCAGTGGTTTGGGGATCTCAAGGGCTGGGCAGTGGCAAAAGAGGAAACCGAGAGTCCCAGAGGCAGAACTTGTGTTCTTCCTCCTCTGCTTTCCAAGATGAGGGCCGCGACCTCAGTTTCCCCCCGCTGTTCAGTGAGTGATAAGAGATTTGCGGCGCAGTTTTAATGAGGTGGAGTTTTAATGAACCCTGTGCGGAAGGCACCTGTGTCCGGCTGGGAGAAGGGTCCAGTTACAGGCCATTGGTTTTCAAGCTGTCCACTTTTAGTGACCCTGGCTCTGGGACCTTCCTCAGCTCTCCTGAGCATAGCTGCTCTGGGGTTTCCCGAGTCTGTGGGCAGGGAAGTCTGAAGGACCCTGGGCAGGGTCAGATGACAAACCCCTTCCTGGCCTCGGTTCCCTCAGTTGACACCTAACTTGTGAGGGCCACCAGAGCACAGGATGGCTGGATCAGGAGGGCAGGCAGTCATGACAAGGGTGTTATCTGTTTTGTTGAGGTCATTTGCTGCTCCTCTTCCTTCCTGACACTCTGGCACCAAATGTCACCCAGTGCCTGGTCAGATGTTCTTAGAGAAGTGACCTCCTTTCCTTTGAGTAGCCGGGCTGTGCCCTCAGCTTGTGTGCCTTAGGCTGTCCAGTCTAGTTGGGTCACCCTCTGGTTTCTCCCCCTTCTGAGATAGAACTGAAGGTACTTGGGAGCCCCTCTGTCTGCCAGGCCCAGGGTGCTGTCTAGGTGGAGAAGGCTTCTGGTGACCCCTCGGGGATCGAGCTGCCTGGGCCTGTGTCACACCCTTTCCAGAGCAGGTCTCTGGGGTCCAGCCCACCTTGTGAGGCTGGTCAGCTTCCGAATGTCCCATTGCTGTGACTCTTTGGGTGGGCACTTTTTTTTTTTTTTTTTTTTTTTTTTTTTGGTTTTTCGAGACAGGGTTTCTCTGTATAGCCCTGGCTGTCCTGGAACTCACTCTGTAGACC
>NC_034612.1:11792333-11801505 GCF_900095145.1 Mus pahari | reverse complement strand
CTGGCTGTCCTGGAACTCACTCTGTAGACCAGGCTGGCCTCGAACTCAGAAATCCACCAGCCTCTGCCTCCCGAGTGCTGGGATTAAAGGCGTGCGCCACCACGCCCGGCTGGGTGGGCACTTCTGTGAGGCGATGAAAAAGCCATAAAGAGCGGGAAGGGTTTTAATTGCTGGCACAAGTAGATGGGACAGATAGTATTGTTGAAGCGAGAGGTCTTTCCATTCAAGTCCCCACTTCGATCTGGGGCAGCACTTCTGTGGAGACTAATCCAGACTCTGCTAGCTTCAGGGGTGAGATCCTGGGCAAGTTACCTGACATCTCTTGGGACCTGCCCAGTGTCAGCCAAGTCTCGTGCCCACTAGGTGGTTGTGTGCTGTGTAGGAGCCCAATAAGGAGAAAGCATTTGAAGTAGGTAGGCAGCAACTGGCCTGACTCTGAGGTCTTAGGCTTGGGTTTTGCTGTCTCAGAGCGACAAGTGTTCTTGGAAGTCTGAAGTGGAGGTGCTGAGGGACAGAGTTAGTCAGCGGGTGGGGGGGAGGCATGCAGTGTTGGCATGTTAGTGCTCCATAAATTCAAACTATTGCTATTAATCCAGGAGTGGCTGGCACTTAATTGCCAGGTTTCCTGGGAAAACGGTCCCCAGGGCCCCTGGGTGTTGAGCATCCCTGGTTGGGCAGGGGAGGGCAGGGCAGGAAGCAGCTTCCATCTGGAGGGTCTGCTCCTTCCTGCCAGGCCTGTTCCCGGCCACCCACCCTCCCCGAGGAAACTGAGGCTGGCACACCGCTTAGGGGAGATGACTCAGTGGGGGTCACTGGCTGAGTCATACCTAGTTGGACCCAGGAGCCTTGTACCCCAGCTTCCGGGGGCTTGAGGTCCCTCAGGGACCGGGTACATCTCAAGCCTGGTTGCCATGCCCTTAGGCATTGTTAGACACCACCTACTTGCGCCCCACGATTTGGACAACCTGTGTCTCTTGGTCAGTGCTCTGGGGATCTCAGTGACGACCCCCTCCCCCACCTCCTGCATTGAGCTCTCCAGCCCAGTACTGTTCTCATTGGGACAAGAGACAAATCCCTAAGGAACCTGATGGCCTGCCCCGCCCTGGCCAGCCGGAAACCCAGCAGCTGAGCAGATGGCTGAAAGATTTTTCCTCCCACACAACCCTGTCAAGGGTCGGCAGGGGGGCCAGCCCCCTGGCTTCCTTGTGAGCCAGTCCTGGAGCCCCTTGGGGCCTGTCCGGATGTGCCCCCCCCAGCTGCTGGGGGGGGGTGCAGCTTGGTCTCCAGGGAGGCCTGGAGGGAGGAAGTCTGTGCCCTGCTTGTGGGGCTGACTCACGGCAGCTGACAGGGGTGACGGGGTGGGGTGGGGGGGCTCAATGTAGCTTCTAGATGCGGGAGGTAGACCTGCTTTTCAGATGCACACTGGTGGGATCTCCAGAGTCCCTGGGACTCATTGGTGGGGAGTGGCACATAAGGGCCAGGGCTGTCAGTGTTGTCTTCCTCAAGGCCCTGGTACTTCTGGAGTGGGCAGGTGAAGCTTTCCCTGGCAATGAGGTACATCTGCCATCACTTCTGCCACTGTCAACCCTGGGGCCCGGAAAGGAAGTCCTGTCTGGTTTTGGGAGGGTACACACCAATCTTGGGATCTGTTCCCCCTGCTTACCCCACCTCCTGGAGCCTACTTAGAGTGATGGCTGTCTGGAATGTCAGGGTGTGTGTGTGTGTGTGTGTGTGTGTGTGTGTGTGTGTGTGTGTGTGGTGGTGGTGCACCTGGGAGGTAGGGCAGAGGAAGCCAGCTATACTTGCTATTCTGGCCGACTGGGTCATCCTGGTGGTCCTAGGATGGACCCCACTGGCTGCCAGGTGGTCTAGGTAGTCTTTTAGGGCCAAGCTAATTCCCTTGCACCCTGCTTCCTGTGGGCTAGAATATGAGGTATGTACACTGCATCTTTTCAGTTCTGCAGTATAGTCCGTTTGGATGCCTCCTTAGAGAAGGCAACCTTTAGACGGTGGTATGGGGTTTCTTGTCCCAGCATCTATGCCCTCCTAGACCTGCAGGTGGATCTCTCTTTCCCTCCCTCCCTCCCCCCTCCCCCATTCTCACAGCCCTCCCTGGTCTGCCAGGTATTGAGGCTTCCTCTGCACCTGTGAGATGGGAGTGCCAGAGACCAAGCTGAGAGGCTCCTGAGCTGTCTCTGCACTCGTGGGTCAAGGGTGGTCACAGAATCTCCCCACCCCCCAGCACCTCTCCATTTTCAATAACTCAACAGGTCCTCCATGTCCTTGGGATGGTTGGGCCTGAACACAAGCCAGGCTGTGGCTCCCAGGGACCAGCACTGCCTGTGGCAAGCTGAATGGGGCAGTGGGGGCGTTCAGGGATGCTGTCCACCTTGCTGACTACGGGGAGCTAGCTGCTCTGCATGTTTGCCATGCATACTTGGGGTTTGGGGAACAAGCTACCCAGCTCTTTTTGTCACTGTGGCTCCTACCAGGAGAAGGGGGGGATCAGGACAAGCCCCTGAGGCTAAACCCAGGTGGGCAGATGAGACTGTACCTTCTGTGGGTGAGGAGAGCCGTGCCTGTAGTCACACCGACACAGAGCCTATCTCAGCTGAATGTGAAGTTCCTGGGGCTGCTTCCCTCCTTCCTCCTCAGGGCTTCTCTGCTCTGTCCCTGGGTTATTGCAAGCTCAGCAGCTGCACTTTATCCCCTAGCGCGTGGAAAGTGTTGTCAGTCACTGGAGGGGACCAGCTTTATGCTGCCTAGGCTCCCTGGACATCCAGCCTGGGGCCACCTCACCTGGGGATGCCCTGTATTCCACAGCCGTGCTATCCACGCTGCTGCCTCGCCCAGAACTGGGTCCCTCCTGGGGCTTGGGCCTTGCTAGGTGGCCTGACTCACCTCCACTGCTTTAAGTGTCAGTGATAAACAGCACAGCCACTCTCTTCTCCAGCCTATGCCAACCTACCACAGCTCTGAGTGCCCCTGGGCAGAGTTGGCTGTCCCCCAGGCTCCTGGGGTAGGTCCTAGGTGTGCTCTCTTCCTCCCAGGGGGGTACCTAGAGTCCCATGTTGGAGTTGGAGTGGCTGGCATGTGACCTGAGACTGGAGTGCCAGTCTGCCTTGCCCTGTTGCCAAGGTATCTGGGGTACTTGATCTGAGTGCACTTTGGGGGTGGTAGGTGCACCTCAGAATGGTGAGGACGGATGGGGCACTGTGGCTGACTGGAGCCGGTGCCTGTGAGCAGGCTGGTTGGGATCCATCCCCTCTAGATGGTGGCTGGGCCTTGAGTAAGCCCACCTCCCATGCCTTGTTTCCCTATCTTTGACTTGGCCTTAAGGACTGGGACACCCAGCCTCTTCCCATTCCAGGAGCCATTTTAAAGCATGTGCTTGCTTTGTTGGTAGGTTGCAACTGTTTCTAAACAGGGGGTAGGTTAGGGCTGTGAACAGGGCTGCAGCAGTCCTTCACACTGCTGGCTCTGGGCTGTAAGCTCTGTAAGGTGTTAGTTTCTGGGGGTGCATCTGGGCCTTCTGTGAGTGCTGTTCCTGGTCACCCTGTGGTTTCATTCCCACACCATAGGGGTTCTGTAATGCCTGAAGTTCATCTTTGCAGGAGTGGTCAGAACAGTGGCTAGGAGTGGTGGGTGCCACGTGAGGGCCATTAGAGTGAGCACACGTTCCAGGTGAAGGGGCAGGTGTGGACAGAGCACAGGGTGCCCAGAAGGCAGGCTAGGTAAGATGGTGGCTAGTGGGTGATGTTGGCCATTAGGCGTTGTATGCAGGCGGTTGTTCTTGGACTGGTGAAGCTTAGTTGGGAGGGTGCTTTACTTAGCATGTGGGAAGATCTGGGGTCCATTCCTAGTACCATAGAAACCTGGTACATGCCCATAAACCCAGCACTCAGGAGCTGGAGGCAGGAGGAGGCCATCCTAAAGAGAAAAAAAATCTTCCTTACTCATGCCAGGCCTGCAGGAGGATGGGTATCCAAGTCCAGTTTGGACTGCATGGTAAGACTTAAGTTTTTGTATGTGTCTTGGAGCCCCAGCTGTGGCAGGAGAGCAGGTGTGCTCTGGGTCTGATGGAGATGGCCACTGACAAATCCTCACTGCTCAGGACAATCGTGACAGATTCTGGACGGTACTCCTCTTGTGGGGTGATGAGTGATGCAAGAACACAGCCCAGTGGCCCTTGTAGTCTGCAGATGGGGCTGGAGCTGTGTGCACTCAGCTTGTGGGTCATCCAGGCTATGAAGGCTGCGCCTGGCTCTCCCGTGCCAAAGCCTGGTGTATGGGGATATGGCACTGACCAAGGCTAGGAATCTCCCAGGGAGTAGGTGCTCCATGGGCAGGTGGACAGAATGAGATAGGCCTGGTTAGGTTTAGCCTATTTCATTCTTACTCCTGGCTTTTGCTGCTGTGTGCTAAGGACCTGCTATGTGCTAAAGACCTACTGTGTGCTATGACCCCTATAAGTACTGACAGAGTGCAGAGTGCCTCCCAGTGAGTTGATAGGCCTGCCTTTGCATTAGAGCTGAAGTGTCCTGTCGGTTGCTGGTCGCCCTTCTTTGTCTGTTTTGGGTCTTACAGAGCTCAGGCCACAGAGGGAAAAGTGACTTGTAGGGCAGGGGCAGCAGAGAGAGTCCCCTTCTAGCTCCTGACAAATATTTCATGAGTGGGAAACCGAGGTGCCACATAGCCAGTGCTTGGTTCTCTTTGTAGTGAGCTCTGGGCTGGGGGACAAGGCTTGCTTGTTTGTTTGACAAGTCTCACAAAGCCTAGGGTTGCCTTGAACTCTCTGTAGCCAAGGATGATCTTGAACTCTTGATTTTTCCAGTCCTGGGATCACAGGCATAGGCCGCTGCACTAAGATTTTAAATATCTTACCTGTTCACCATGTATCCCCTGGGCCCACTGCAGTGCATGGTATACAGTAGGTCCTCAGAATATTGTGGGGAGGGCCTGAGTAGATGGAGGTGGGTCTTGTACACAGGTTGCTCTGTGCTTACCCTGGCCAGACACCACAGACATTCTGACTGGCTTACACATGCGTCTCCCCGAGTTCTCCATCAAGCTTAGAGATGCTTACACTCCTGTGAGTCTGGTCACTACAGGCTGCTTTTCATCTTCTGTGTGGCTGTCCCCACACTCCCAACATTTACTCTGTGAGGACAGCAGCCAGTCACATTGAACTTGCCCAGATTTTAAGCCATTGTGTAATCGAGTCCACGTGGAAGTGGGCAGGGTGAGGTAGTTCCTCTGGCGTGGGAGACTGAGGTGGAGACCCGGGAGGTCACTCAGGATGACGTAACTGGTGAGGGTGGGCTTCAGAGTCCATGCTTCTAACCACGCCTCCTAGAGGTAAGTAATACTCCTCTGCTTCAGTTACTCCCCCCAACCCCAAATCCGCCCTCACAGTCTTCATTCAGCATGGGACTCCCCTCCAGGCCTTTCTTGTCCACCATTAGGTCACCTACCTGTTAAAAACTAGCTGGAGAGACACGTGAGCCTTGGCTCGTGGGATGTCTGTGCTGAGTAAGTAGTTCCTACTGGGTGGAGGGTGGGGTCCAGCTTGGAGCTCCCTGGAAGAGGTGGCACGTAGCTCCTGATTTCTACTGTGGGATGAACCAGGGTCCCTGTGTCCCCAGCTTTACCTGCTGATTGGGGTTGTCAACAACAGCAGGGAGCTGTGGCCAGGGCTCTGGGCCTATGAGCACGTGTTTCCACTTAAACCTCTTAATTGTGGGAAATGAGTCTAAAATCCCTGTCAGACTGCCCGCACAGAGGCAGCTGTACTGCCTTAGAGTGCCTAGCCCGGGCAGTGGAGAGCCTGTGTCTTAGTCTTTACAAAGCAGCCCTAGCTATCCTGTCAGTGTTCACTTGGGTATGCTGTGAACAGCCTGTTTCCCAGTAGGGAGGTCCTTTTTTTTTTTTTTTTTTTTTTTTTTTTTTTTTTTTTTTTTTGAGACAGTGTTTATTTTTATACAATCTCATCATTTCTTTCGAGACGTTTTTCTGTGTAGCTTTGGCTGTCCTGGAACTCACTTTGTAGACCAGGCTGCCCTCGAACTCAGAAATCCACCTGCCTCTGCCTCCCAAATGCTGGGATTAAAGGCCTGCGCCACCACGCCTGGCTTAGGGAGGTCCCTTCATCCGAAATTTCATTTCATATGGTCAACTGAAGCCGGAGGAGACTAGATGGAAAATTCTAGAAAACACCAAGCATGGCTCTGAGTGGTGCTGAGCTGAGCCGCCCCCCCCCCCAAGGAGGCAGCGCCTCCACGGTAGATCTGGCCTAGCCACTGTATCCACCACGTGGGAGCTGCGGGCTCCCTGGCTTGCTGGCTTCCACGTGCTGGGTGTTCCGGGGTGGTCGCGGGGCGGGATGTTCTCTGGGCTCATTGCCTTCTGACTTGTTTTACAGCTCGGCCGCCCCGCCTCGCTCTCCACCATGAACGAGCCCACCGTGCAGCCGTCTCGCACGTCCTCGGCACCCGCCTCGCCAGCATCCCCGCGCGGCTGGAGCGACTTCTGCGAGCAGCACGCAGCGGCGGCGGCACGGGAGCTGGCCCGCCAGTACTGGTTGTTTGCGCGCGCGCACCCGCAGCCGCCGCGCGCGGACCTGGTGTCGCTGCAGTTCGCCGAGCTCTTCCAGCGCCACTTCTGCCGGGAGGTGCGCGAGAGCCTTGCAGGACCGCCGGGTCACGACTACCGCGCCACTGCTCCGCCCCGCCCCGCGCTGCCCAAGGCACGCAGCTCCGAGGACCTGGGCCCGCGGCCCGCCTGGGCCCTGCAGCACCTGCGCCGCGGCCTGCGCCATCTCTTCCGCCGCCGCTCGGCGGGGGAGCTGCCCAGGGCTACCAGCGACACCAATGACATCGACGCCACCGCTGCCAGCAGGCCCGGCCCGGCCCGCAAGTTGCTACCCTGGAGCCTGCGAGAGCCGCCCGCCGAGGCGCTCAAGGAGGTGGTACTGCGCTACAGCCTGGCGGACGAGGCAGCAATGGACAGCGGCGCGCGCTGGCAGCGGGGTCGCCTAGTGCTTCGGTCTCCAGGTCCTGGCCACTGCCACCTTCTGCAGCTCTTTGATCCACCCAAGGTGAGCCACCTGGAGAGTGTGCTACAGCGTGCCCACAGCTCGATAGGCACCCTGTGGGCCTGACTCTTCCAGGACAGTGAGTCTGCGACCCCGGAGAGTTCAAGGACTTCGTGCTGTTGATGGGTTGGAGCATGTTGGTTCAAAGTCTTTGAAAGTCCAGATAGACCTAACATGGACATTGGAGCTTTCAGGAAGGACATGAGGGCTGAGTGGCATCCCTGGGGTGCTGACTCTGCAGTTTCGTTTCTTTTGCTTCTTGCTGGCAGGTGACCCTGGTTTCAGTTACTCTGCTGGCAGGTGAGGCCTAGGGTCTCAGTGCTTCAGCCTGCAGCTGGCATCCATCCCTCCTCCTGTGTGGATGTGTGAAGCCTGGCTGCCTGCTGTCATTTTTTCTCTGTAGTCACATTTTGTGTCACAGCCTGGCTGTAGAGTAACAGTGATGTGATCCCAACCCCGAGGCACTGCTGGTAATAGTCAGGCATATGCTTTGCAATGATCACAGGCCAGATAATTACCTCCTGTGTGCTAAGCACACATTAGGGGCTGGGAGCCATGGAAGGAGTAAACTCGCCCCAGGGGCATGCAGCTGGCACTGTTGCAGCAGAAAGGTAGTTGGGTGTGCTAGGGTGGCAAAGGCCTTGTAAGACATCTTCCTTGCTAATGACTGCTAAATGGTGGTGGTCTGAGTTTCAGTGTATCTCCAAGTGACAGAAGCACACACATTTCCCCTCCCGGCCTTCTCTTTCCAGCTTGGATGTACGGTTTTGTCTTTGAGATGGCATGTTGCCTAGCCTGCTCTTGAACTAGCTATGTAGAGGATGACCTGAGGCTTGAGCATGTCTCTACCTCCTGGTGACTGGGATTCTAAGCATGTCCCACCAGGCCAACTTTGGTGGTGCTACGTATTGAACCTGGGCATTGTGCATGGTCAGCAGGACTTTAGTCACCAGCTTGCACATCCTCAGTCCCCATGTGTTTATTTTTAATTGTGTTTATGTTATATATGCATATATGTGAGCACGTGTGAGTGCCGCTCAGAGGCCAGAGGTATCCATCCCATACCCTGGAGTTGGAGCTACAGGTGGTTGTGAGCCACCTGGTATGGTGATGGAAATGGAACTCTCAGGTGCTCTAAGTGCAGAGCCCTCTCTGCTGGGCTGAGTTCATCTCGTTCTGAGTGCTCTTCAGAGCCAGCGCTGGCCCCGCCCACCCGGTTTTACTGATACCTGTTGTTGGGTGGTTCAGTGGTTTCCACTTCAGTGCCTTCTTCCCCATGGGTAGGGTCTTGCATCATTGGCCTCCCAAGTGCTGGCGCCATGAGCATCATCTGCGCGCTCCTGTACTTGGCTTTCTTGGGACTTTTCTGAGTAATGTCCCAGTGACATTCACACATAGGTCTCTGTAGGGCATGTGCTTTCGTTTCTCTTGGGTATATTCCTGGAAGTGATTTTCCTGGTGACACCGTGACTTTTCCCAAGTGGCTGTGTCAGCTGGTGTCCTTAGTGGTGGTGGCAGAGAGATCCCTGCTTCCACAGCCTTACCCACTCTTACCCTGGTCAGTCCCATAGGCATGTGCTCGTCTCAGGAGCTGAGTGCCGCCTGTTCTCTTGCCACATGTGATTTCTTCTTTGTGAAGAGCCTGTTGTCTTCCCACCCCACCCTGGTCTTTCCCTTTGTGCATCTGTGTTTGGGGGTGCATGTGTGTGGAGGCCGGGAGACAACCTTGGGGGGTCTCCCCCTTTGCTCTCTACCTTACTTTTTAGGACAAGCTCTTAGAATCTGGAGCTCATCAATTCAGCTAGCCTGCCTGTCCAGTGTGCCCCAGAGGGTCTACCTGCCGGTCTCCTTTCAGTGCTGGGCTGTGTCCTGCTGTTGCCCTGAGTTCCTGGGGTCCTCATGTTTGTGGGTCATGCTTTGCCAGCGGATCCATCTCCTCAGCCCCTCCACTGCCTTCTCTAAGGGCTTCCCAGAGCTTGTGTGTGGTGCGGGCATTCCTGTATTGCAGAAGATGTCATGCCACACAATGTGGACTACCTTCCTTTTTTTTTTTTTTTTTTTTTTTTTTTTTTTTTTTTT
>NC_034612.1:11769534-11792297 GCF_900095145.1 Mus pahari | reverse complement strand
GACAGGGTTTCTCTGTATAGCTCTGGCTGTCCTGGAACTCACTCTGTAGACCAGGCTGGCCTCGAACTCAGAAATCCGCCTGCCTCTGCCTCCCTAGTGCTGGGATTAAAGGGGTGCACCGTGGAATGCCTTCTTAACAACTCAAGCTCCCACCGTTTATGGTGACTCACTTGATGTAATTTAGCTTTTAGCAGGGATGGGAGGTATGTCAAGGTCAGAGGTCAGAGCTCTCTTTCCTTCGCCTGGGTCTTAAGGAATGGAGCTCAGGAGGTACTTGCTGAACCATCTTGACAGCCCTTATTAATTTTTTGAGAGAGTATCTCCCTGTGTAGCAGAGGTTGGCCTTCAATTCTTGACTTTCCTGCCTCAGCATCCTGGTTGGCTGATGTATAGGCATTGGTCACCACTAGACAAGCTCCCCATTGCAGGGCTTTCTGTATCCTATTTAAGAAATGTTAGCCCACCGCAGGCTTTGTGGGCACTGTCTTTTCTTCTGGAACTTTCTTGTACCCTTCATGCTATGCACTGGGCATCTAGGCTGAGTTGGACTGAGGCAAGGCCACCCCGCTGTGCCTGTGGATAGTTGGCTGTGTGCTGGAGAGACTATCTTTCCTGTTAGGCAGGGACTATGGTTCTGCTTCTGGGCACCATCTGTCCTCCTGTTGGCCAGTGCTCTAGTTTGTAACAACAGTGCTGTCTAAACTGCCAGTTTCGTCCCCCCCCCCCCACCAGGGTCTTATTCAGTGGCCTTGGTAGATGTAGAGATCACTATGTAGCTCAGGTTAGCCTTCAACTGAAGGTAGTCTTCCTGCTTCAGCACCTGAGTGCACCCACTGACTGGCAGCAGGGGAGAGCAGGCCAAAAGGCCCCAAGGTAGGAGTTGTGGCACACACTAGAAGGGAGAGCCATGAAAGCCACCTGGGTTGGGTGGAGGCTACGCTGAGTACGTAACACCGTGCTCCAAACATGCACACAGGGGCAAGCGGACACCTTTACCCTTATTCAAAAGAAACCCTGGAGAGAGAAAAATTCTGAGGTCTAAACTGGGTATGGCGGCACAACCTGAAAAACCCACAGCTGGGCAGTGATGTTTAGTCAGTTCAAGGTTAGTCTTGGTTACATTTCAAAATTGGGATCAGCCTGGGGTACATAAGTTGCTACCTCTAAACAAAACAAAAAACCCCATAAGGCTAGGGATGATGGATGCTCCTCTCTCCCCTGCCCCTATTAATCCAGCACTCTGGAAGCTGAGGCAGGAGGACCATGTGTCCAAGGTTAGCCTAGGATACAAAATAAGCCGGTCTCAAAAAAATAAATAAGTAAAACACCTCGAGACTGACAGAGGAGAGTCCCAGCACCCAGTGTGACCTGTGTGGTCAATACACTAGAGGACATGAAGTAGACTAGAGGGCATCACTAGCTGAGGAGTAGTTTCCGTGCAGTTCTCCCCCAGGGCAGTGAACCAGGGATGCTGTAGATGACAGCTGAGAGCATTTCTGAGGTGCTCTAGGGTGGCCTCAGCATCTGCACGTCCCAGGGGACCAGAGGCTTTGGGCTGCTGGTCCCTACTGCTTGGCCCAGTTGGCAGGAGTGGTTTTCAGGCCTGGTGCCTCCCCTAACCCCCTTGGAGCAGCAGGCCAGGCTGATCCTGAAAGCCTAATGTCACCACTCTTTGTGGCTTTCTGTAACTCTGGAGTATGCCTGGGTCAGGCCTTGCAGGAGCTGCTGCTGAGGGACAAGGGTCTCACAGCTGGTGCTGGGAGTGAGGGTCCCAGTGTAGAGTGCAGCAGGAAGGGGACCGGGTGCAGGCCATCCTAGTGGCCTGTGAGAGTGGCCTGAGAGAGGTGTTGCAGAAGAAACTGGGGTGGTGATGGCAGAAGGGCTGTGTACTTGCTGGGTACAAGGACAGGGAGGCCAAGAGGCCTGAGGAACCTGGGACATGTAGGGACCTGGCCTCCCTTCTTCCCCAGTGTGGGAAAGGGGAAGCAGAAAGAAAGGGCTGGCCACTGCTCGCCTGGCAGCTTCCTCTGGGCCAGGGAGGTGGTGGCGGGGAGGCAGGAAGCCTGGTTCCAGGCTCTGTGGTCCCACAGCCCCACCCCTACTGAGGCTTGGGAATGACACTTGACCCTCAAAAGCAGGTCTCCCCTTGGGCCTTTTGAGCTGCTGTCCCTGGTGTAGTGCCTATCCTTTTACTTCATTGCTTTCCTGTGACAAGCACTATGGTTGACTCAGCCCCTTTGAGGGGCCTATCATGAAGTCAACTCTCAGACGAGAAGACTGGTCCAAGGCCACACAGCCTAGAGGTGGAGGAGGCAGAAATGGGGTCTTGTGTAAACACAGGGCAGAGGTCATTAAGGTTGGGATTGTGTTTAAACCCCCCAGTTTGCAAAGCAAGCTGGCCTGCAGAAGCCACACTGGGACGTCACCCTGTTTGACAGGCCCACCCACCTTAGGCCACAGGGGTAGATGCCTATGCCTTTCTGAGTTGTGAACAAGGAAGGGGCTTGCTCTGTGTTTATGGGACTGGAAGGGGAAGAGGGAAAAAGAAGTGTCGGGGCTCCCAATGGGCCTGTTAGATGCACCCCAAGTCCTGCTCCCAGAGTGGATCCTGTTGAAAACTGGTGGTCATCGCTCAAGCTGTGCTGACACTGCTGGCAGCTGGTGACTCTCAGCTCATTCTATAAGTCCAGAGTAGAGCATGTCTGCCAGCATCAGAGTCAGGGCTGTGGACTCAGTGTTGGGATCATGGCTAAGGGCAATGTGGTAGGCACTGGGGAGGTGCAGGTCTGAGCTTGTATTTTGGCTTGTGTTCTTAGGCTGAGAACTTGAGCTTGTGAACCTGTTTCTCATTATGGCAGACAGAGCGCTCTGGCACACTCCCATCTTGAGGGGCAGAAATGAGACTCCCTGCATGGAAAGCTCCAGGCCCTAGGACTGTGTCTCCCAGGTGCTTTCCTGCCCCTGTTAGTGGCTACATGGCCATGCTGGGGAAACCCCTGCCCACTGCTTTGTGACTGGAAAAGGAAACCAAGGCTTCTGAAGGGCTCCAGCACAGCCCTCCCTTTCTGTCTCGCCTCTGGCCAAGGCTGGGATGAGTGAAAGGAGACCCTTCTGGGGGAGACCACCCAACTCTGGCCCAGGAAAACTCTTGTTCCTACCTAGGCATTATCTGAAAGGGGCCAAATGGCCTCAGAATGCTGCCACCACCTAGGAAACTGACAAGGATGGACGCCCCAACACTTACCTGTCCCTGGCCGCAGAGAACAAAGTGTCAGTGTGGCAGAAACAGATGTGTCCTAAGGCAGCATCACCTGTACCCAGTGCAGACCCTTGGGCTGTGTCCCTAGTGAGGTTAATTCAGCACTGAGCACTGCATTGTCAGTCTCCCTGGGTAGAGCGCCAAGGGCAGTGCTGGGCTGGCTCCTCTCCCCAACTCCAGGGTCCACTGGACGATGATGTCACTACCATACATAAGTTCACTAGTCCAGAGAGCCCTAGCCTTCACTACCCTCTCCTAGGACATTAGCTTGCTTCAAAAGGACTCAGGCTGGACGTGGCCTTTGTATATCTATGTTATGTCCTTTAGGAGGCTTCCAAGTCACATCTATTATCCTGTCCCTTTTAATGGCCAGATAACAGTCCCTGTGTAGACTAACCATTCTTTTCTTTCCTAATTTATGACTGAGTGGAAATCAGGTTGTTTCCACTTGGAGAGTTACAGTGAGTAGTGCTGTGACCATCTGTGCACTGTATCTTAGTAGGTTCAATCTAGGCTTAACATTACAACACAGTGATATTCCCACAAAGGCACACCCAGGCGGCTGTGTGACCTGTCCCTTTGTATCTCCTTATTCCCTGCAGCTGTTGGGGCCTGAGCCAGGACTGGGCTTGGCTCTGTGGCTAAGGGTGCCTTTCCTATGCACAGCCTCTTCAACACTCTGCTGTACCCTGCACCCAGCAGCACCGGCACTATTGGCTATCTTGTAACACTTGAATATACCATGTACTATCAACTTAGCCTGGAATTTGTAACTATTTTGCCTCAGCTTAATTTAAGCTTAAGGTTTTATGTGTCTGTACATGTATGTGCTCTGGTGCCTGTAGAGGTCAGAAGAGGGTGTTGGATCCTCTGGTGTGGAAGGTGGAGTTGGGTATTATAGAATAGCACAAAGGGCTCTAAACTGCTTAACTTCTCCAGCCCAGTCCTTTTTGGATATGAGTATGACTGACCATTTTTATATTTCGTTTATTTTTTTAAAGGGAGGTTTTTCTGTGGAGCCGATTGTCCTGGAACTAAACTTTGTAAAATAAACCAGGCTGGCCTCAAACAGATCCACCTGCCTCTATCTCCCGAGTGCTGGGATTAAAAGGTGTGTGCCACCACACTTAGCTACTCTTTCTCTTTTACTGTAACATTTACCTTAACTTCATTGGCCTTAGCGTATTTACACAATTGCACAACTGTCTAATTTTAGATCTCACTTGAGAGGTGCGCACCTCTCAGCAGTCCGTCCGCTCCTTGTCTGTGGATGGATTCTGTTCCCATTGTTTCTTGGTCATTTCATTGGAGCTCAGGCCTTACGATGCATGCTGGACAGAGTCTGCCTGTCGCCGAGCCACACCCTGGCTGCTCTTGTATTTTAGGTCTCAGTAGGCCACGACTTGTTTCCCTGTAGCTTAAGCTCAGGATATAGTCAGGGATGACCTGAACTTCTGATCCTACTGAAATCTGTGCCACATCTGGTTTTTGTGCTGGGGGGCTAAATTAGGGCTTTATGCTAGTGAGGCAATTTACTCTACCAACCAAGCTCCATCTTAGCCTGTGTTGTCTGTCTTGCTGATCTGCCTCATGCCACGGGTCTTGGTCCTGTCATGAGACAAGGAACTCTTCCCTCTGATCTGAGCTCCTTGGCATGAGGCCACAGATCTGTGCCACAGCTGATCATCAGCGCTGCCTGCCTCCAGGGCTCAACAGTGTCACTTCTGTTCCAGCCTTGATTCTTATCCCTGGGGCTCCCTTATGCCTGTGAAGGGAGCCTACTTACGCTGAGGGTTTGCTCGGGAACTTTTCTTTCTGCTCCTTTCCCCTCAGCTATGCACTATCTTTTTATTTATTTATTATATTTAAGTACACTGTAGCTGTCTTCAGATGCTCCTGAAGAGGGCCTCAGATCTCGTTACAGATGATTGTGAGCCACCATGTGGTTGCTGGGATTTGAACTCAGGACCTTCAGAAGAACAGTCGGTGCTCTTAACCGCTGAGCCATCTCAGCAGCCCAGTTATGCACTATCTTTCCTGAGACTTCTTAGTCACTTTGATTAGTCTGCAGACCCCATCTCTTGGAAGCATTCTGTTGGGCAGCCTGTGTCCCAGTGCTGAGGATGTCCTAGCTAAGCTACTGACTGATGTGACTGCCACCTCTGCGGCTGCTCTGGAGCATGCAGAGTGTGTTCAGCCGGGGCTGCTGTGCTGGGGCGGAGCACTTCCCAAGAGGCCCTTGTACCAAGTCTTTTTGACCTGTAGGGAACCTTGGGGGAAAGAGGGCCAGCGGAGTCAGCCGGGGCCTGGCAGTCAGGTGCCTTGAGCCTGGAATTTGTAGACTTCCTTACTTACATGACTGATAGTCGGAGATAAGGTCCACAATGGGAAAGAACAGAGTCGGGAAGAAGTATAGCTTCAATAGTCTGCTGCCAGACTTGTCTTCCAATCATCTGGTTAGCTCCCAAATGTCTCTGTGTAACCCTATGATCTATGTGTTTTTGTTCTGAAAAAGGCTTCCTATTATTGAGTCACACATGCCAGGACTTAGTTACCCTAAGACCTCAGCTCTCTTCCTACATCAGCAGGCCCTATTCCTTGTCCTCAGGTCAGAGGGAGATAGATGATAGATGGTAGTGGCCCTGGGCTCTAGAATGGAAGTTGCTTCAGCCTGGGGGAGGGGTTCACTAGGCACAGTCCTGGCATACAGCCATTATCATGGTCCCTCAGGCTCCCACGGTGTAGTTCAGTGGAAGCTTGTGGTCTGCTGAGGAATTCAAGGCAGCCACAGGTTCTTTCTCTGGTGGATGTGGCTTCCCTCGGCCAGGTGCCTTCAGAGCCCCATGAAGATGAAGGTACCCTGATGAAGTGTCTTCAACCGGCTGTTGAAGATACTGCTCAGTGCAAAGCAGGCCTTTCCATTCCCTTGACACATGAAACCACGTGGCTTTAAGAGTGACCAGAAATCCGTACAAGGACCCAAGAGGCAGCCATGGCTCTAATGTCATTTCCCAGCAGGCTGGAGGTGTAGTGGCTGGTGGCAGGACTCTTGACTTCTTTGTGATGTGTCATTGTGCTGGGGCTATAGGGGACAGGCAACCACAGTGTCATGGTTCACATAGAACTGACCACCACCCAGAAACATCTCAGGCCTTTAATTCCACCAATCAGTCCCACATCATTTGTTCAAGTTAAAGTCTGGAGAGAGTCAAAAGCCCAGCCCGGGGCTGTAGAATAAGGACAGAACTGTACACTGCACCACAGTGAGGGCAGGGCAAAGCAAAAGGAATTAGAAAGTCAAGATATCAGTCTTGGTCTGGAAGTGGGCGGTATAGAACGTGGTAGTTGGCGCCAGTTTGCTTACACTGAGGAAACCACAAATGGCCTGGACACTCCAGCCCCCCAGTGCTGGATCTAGGGAAAGCTACTTATTGGTCGGATTGACCAGTGAAAACATGCTGGTAACAAAGAATCTAAGGCCTTCAAATGTACTCGGGATTCTGGCTAGATACTCCCACAACCTGCATTCCCTCAGAAGTCCAGCCAGACGGACCATAGGCCAGTGCTCAGGCGCTGTGACTCTGATCTTTTTAAGGCTTACACAGGAAATTGGAAAGAGTCTGGACTCTGGCCAGCACACAGCAGTTGTGGACAGAGTTGGAATCAATGTATTACCCACTTGGCCAATCTCCAGCAGGTCCCCTTTCACTCCTGTTAGCAGGCAGTTGGCCGAAGCTGGTGGCGTTGGAGTGAACTCTGCAAAGAGCAAAGCTAATGCTGGGTCTGATGTGCTTGGCTGGAACACCTGCTAACCTGGTCTCTAACCTGGGAAGGGACAAGGCCTGTCAAGTCCTCTGTCCTTCCTACTTCTCTGGCTCTCCCAGTTACTTATCTCTTTATCTCTGCTGAAGCTGGTCCTCAGCCCTCTCAGCCAGAAGGAACAATCTTATCACAAGGAAATAAAGGACCAGAGGTCAGGGGAGGGGCGGCTTCCCTCCTAGAACTCTGACCCCAAGAACTGGCATTTGTGAAAGCTGGCCTCTCCAAGCCATGATATATAGGGCTCTTGCCGCTAGCTGAGAACTGTTCCCACAGGTGGGAAGTTGTTGCAAGAGAAGGATGTTCTGTGTCTCCTTCTTCTGGAGAGACTACAGACAACCTGAGAGGCCTGAGGGGTGGGAGCTGCCTTGAATGACCGACCCTCTTGTTCTCTCCTAGAGCTCAAAGCCCAAGCTCCAAGAGGCCTGTTCCAGCATCCGGGAGGTCCGACCATGTACACGTCTGGAGATGCCTGACAACCTCTACACCTTTGTGTTGAAGGTGAGTGCCAGGGCCGTGGCTCCTTGGGAGCCCTGTCCTCTCCTCAGCTGCAGAGCTGCATGCTTTTCTGCAGGTGCAGGACCAGACAGACATCATCTTTGAGGTGGGAGATGAACAGCAGCTGAACTCCTGGCTGGCAGAGCTCAGGGCAAGCACAGGCCTTAGGTGAGGATTGTCCTGCCCGTCCATCCTTGGCTCCCCTCGATGATCCCTGCTGGTTCCCTTCATAAGCAGCTCCTCCCCTACAGGCTGGAGCACCCGGATACTGAGTTACCTCCTTCCTTAGTGACAGAACCCAGCACAGCTATATCCCCAAGGGGAAGCACTGACTCCCTGGACCAAGGTATGTGCCAGATCCTTGGTCTCTGGGTGTCCTTGGACATGTGGCCCCCCTGCGGGTCACCACCACCATCTTTCTGCCAGGTGCTTCACCTGGGGTGTTGCTGGACCCAGCCTGCCAGAAAACAGATCACTTCCTATCCTGCTACCCCTGGTTCCATGGCCCTATCTCCAGGGTGAGGGCTGCACAGCTGGTCCAGCTGCAGGGCCCTGATGCCCACGGCGTGTTCCTGGTGCGGCAGAGCGAGTCCCGGAGAGGGGAGTATGTACTCACATTCAACTTACAGGGCAGAGCCAAGGTAGGGCAGGAACTGGTGGAACAGGGCGGGGCAAACGCAGCCTGGGCAGTAGGCTGATCTCTACCCCTTTCCGTAGCACCTACGCCTGGTGCTCACAGAGCGCGGGCAGTGCCGGGTGCAGCACCTGCACTTTCCCTCGGTGGTAGACATGCTCCGCCACTTCCAGCGCTCCCCCATCCCACTGGAATGTGGAGCAGCCTGTGACGTCCGCCTCTCTGGTTACGTGGTAGTCGTCTCTCAGGCACCAGGTAGGAACCCTGAAGTTGTCGTCAGGGGTGCTGTACACACACGCCCAAAGCTGCTCTCTGGTGCGCTTTCTTGGATTTTAAGACTCATTCATGCCATCTCTCCAGGTTCCTCCAACACCGTCCTCTTCCCCTTTTCCCTTCCTCACTGGGACTCAGAGCTGGGTCATCCCCACCTCAGCTCTGCTGCCTGTCCCCCTGGCCATGGTGCAGAGGCTCTCCCTGGCCAAGTGACACCCCCCGAGCAGATCTTCCACCTGGTGCCTTCTCCTGAGGAACTGGCCAACAGTCTGCAGCAGCTGGAGCTCGGGTCTGTGAGCAGTGCCCGGGACTCGGACTATGAAATGGACTCCTCTTCACGGGGCCACCTTCGGGCCATTGACAACCAGTACACCCCTCTCTCACAGCTGTGCAGAGATGCAGACTTGTGAATGGAACCATTTTCCTCCCTTCCAGAGAACTACAGGCTGCTGTCAGCCTTCCCCAGCTCAGACGAGCCCCGCTTCCAACACACCCGAGGCTGTCACAGGCTTCCTGTCAGCCACAGCTTGGCCCCGGCTTTCTCCCACTGTTTACAGATGTAGTTCTTGTGCACAGGTGCCACTAGCTGGTACCCTAGGCCCAGTCCCCAACCCAGAGGAGGTGGGGCTGCAGGCCCAGAGCTGGCAGTGGAAACTGACAAGAGCTGATGACAGACTTCTTACCAGGTAGGGGCATCGGGAAGCACAAAACACTAACAGTCCCTGGATTCTCACATGGTGTCCTTCCCTGTAGCTTCAGTTCTGTGGCAAGTCCTCTTGGGTTCCATGCCACAGGCGATGGACGCTTCATGCTCCTGCTCCTACGCTTAGCTTTACGACAGAAGCTCTGCCAGAGAGACAAGCTTAAAGATCAAAAGTGACTTAAACAGTTTACCTCAGAGTACCTTTTTTTTTTTTTAAAAAAAGGATTCAGGTAGGGCCCCCCCCCCTGCCACTCTGAAGTCAGGGGCAGCGAAGCACCCGTGCTTGGCTTACCCTGAGCCAAGCTAGCATGCTAGTGTCCTTGTTTGCTCCCTCAGGACAGTTGCCTGCTGTGGGGTAGCCACTGTCCTCCCTAATGTAGAGAACGAAGTGTGTCACCCTTTCAGGGAGATCCAGGCAGCTTGCAGAGAGAGGACGACATTCTACCCCAGTGCCTTATGCATGAATAACAGGACTCGGGGTTACAGCAGCTTCACAGAGGCTGGGAGGGACAGGTGGGGGAAGGGCTCCCAGGCTTGTTTAGTGAGCCCATGTTTATACTCTCTACCCCACCTCCAGCATCTAGTGGCTTTTTGGGGTTGGCTCCTCTGTGATCCAAAAAGGGAGCAGCTGGCAGCGTGTTGTGTAGAAGCTCTGTCCCAGGTGGCAGCAGGGTCCCCATCCATACAATCTCTCCATCCAGATAGTGCCAATACTGTGATTGTTCCTAAGGGACAGGGTCACAGGGACTCGAGTAGGTAGTGCTTGCAGAAGCAGCAGTGTCTTTAAAGAATCACAACTCATCTCCTCGACATTGTTCAGAGGCAAACATTCCGCTGCCCTGCTGAAGCCAGCAGTACTGACCTCCTCTGGTTACTCTGTACTCTGCAGGGGTGTGGGCTTTGGGGAGGGAAGCAGCTGCACCTCCTCTCGAACATTCCCCATTGTATCCACGGACCAAGGTGGGTCCAACACAGGTGCAGATTCGTGTTCCATCTTTAAGATAACTAGCTTTCCTTCATTGTACATAAGGTATGAACCAAAGATATAAGCAATATCCAACCAGTGGTCCAGATCCGTCTCATCTACATAGGATGGGTGCACAGCTGTATCCCTGCACCTGGCCAGAAGCTAAACTAACTTCAAACTCGGGGCACTCATTTCCCCTGGGCCTTTAGAACTAGAAAGACCAGCACCTCCACCCCATAGTGCTGGCATTCCCCACACTGTGGACAGCTTCCTTTCAAGAAATGTCCAAGATGACAGAAAAACATAAGGCAAAAAGGTAATCTCGTGACTCTGGGACAGAGTGACAACACTAAGCCAACACCCTTTCTTTCTGCTGGAGTAGGTCCAGTTGGCTGAAGGGGGCAGGCAGGTTTTTGAGGTTCCAGGCCGGATGCCCTCCCAGTGTGTCGGCACCAGGCACCATTCCTACCCCAGCAGTCGTTACTGGCCACCACTGGCTCGACAGTCCCTGTACCCTTGCTTCCTTCTCCTTAGTACTCAACTACAAACTAAAAGTCACCAGCACCAAAGAGTTGGGTCAACTAACCTGCCTTCACTTTACCAGCAATCCATATGGCTTTATCTGTATAAATCTTCTGCCTCTGATCATTTCTGGATGGTGTAGGAGAAAGGAACAGCGGTCATTACAAACTTGGGCCACACAACACTATCTTTACCTAAATTTCTTAACCCCGTCCCCGGGGGGCTCGGTCTCCTGCAAACACCAAGTGATAAACTGTCACCCACTGCCTCCTAATGAAGACACATCTAATGGCCAGTGTGTGGCCGGAATAAGCAGCATTGCGACCACAGAAACAGGGAATCTCATCTTCTATCATTATAGCAGAAGGTATTTGGCAAATCTTTGTTTTATGTACTGTATGAGTAACTTATTCTTGAATAATGCAAATTTTGCTACAATGTACAAATTGCTATGTGAATTAAAAAGGTTTCAGAATTACAACCCTGGTCTCTGCACCCATCCACCCCTCCCTCACCGGCCGCCTCCCCTCACCCCTGGCTGCACTAAGGAGGGATGAGGCCCTGTGCTAGACAAGTGCTTGGCCACTGTGGCCACGCCCTGAGCCTGGTCAGGCTCCTTGGTTTCCTTTCTAAAGTAGTATCTTCTGCCCCCTACTGGTCACACAGAACAACCGGGATAGCGGATCAACAAGGCTGGGTTCTGTAGAAAAGGAAAGATGAGCTTACAGAGTCTGCACCTGCTTGCAGATGTGGACTTTTGAACGCTGCCCACCTCTGGCCAGCCTGCCTTCTGCTGAAGCCAACTGAGAGGGAATCACAGTCTTGACTTTTTCTAGATAACCTTGAGCCAGAACTAAAGGTGAAGAAAAAAAGTCATTTGGTCAGCACCTCCTCTGAGATGGGAGCAACACAACCACACCTTCCCTGGGGTCTACCTCCCACAGCAGCAGGAGTCAACATAAACACACACTAACTGGGTATCAGTTTTTAAAACTTTTTTTATTTTTTAATTTTTTTTTAGTTTTTATTTTATATTATCTACAAAGTAAAAGTTTTCCCTTAACTTAAAAGTTGAACCACTGTAGACAGTGATTGCCTCATCAAACTTGATTTATAAATAATAATCCGTCAGTTTGGCGGTAAGAATTTACTGAACTGTCAAGTTTAGTAAAAGGGCGTTCCAAGTCTTGATTTTTTTTTTTTTTAAAGCGGTAATAGCAGCAAGAATCACTCTTGTTACTTCTGTTGCTAGCTGATGTGTTCATGACTCTCAAGGGCCATTAAAAAATAAATAACTTCCAGTTTCAGCAAGCAGAGCTGGGTACTTGCAGGACCCTGCAACAGCACATGGAATTATGGAACAGCCACAAGTCCCTACATGCCTCTACTCGGTCCAAAACATCCTCCACTGCAAGTGAGCTGTTAGCATTCCTATCGGATGTTAAATCAGTGTATCTTTTACAAAACAAAATCAATGAAGTTCTAGTTTTCTGTGCTTCCGGTTGGCAGAAGCAGGAGAAGGGAGGAGGGGATTTGGCCTTTCGGTTCCTCCAGGGCAGCCTTACAACTGCTGTTGGTGGTGGGCTTGTACTGTAAAAAAGAAAAGTGGCTATTTAAACAACACAGGCACCACTGCCCGCCAGCCTAGTGTCCGCAGCACACAACTGACAACTACGCTTGTGCTGGCGAGTAAGACTGGAGGGTTAATGCTGCCCCTCTCCCCCAGCTGCAGCCAAGGTGGGGTTGGGGAGGGAAGTGGGGTGAGGAGAAACAAACCAGTCAGACGTGAAACCACTTCAGATACAAGTCCTGGACTTGCTGCTTGTGGGGCACAGGCCTTCACACCCCCTCCCACTACGCTAGCCAAGCACCACTGCTTTCCAAGTCACAGGGAAGGAAGACAGGTGTTGTCACAGCAGCCATCAGTACGAGACATCATGGGTGTCCTGTGTCGGGGCACAGGCTGGGGCTAACACTACACTCAGACCAGTCCGCACACAGCACGTGCTCACCAGTGCTCTTCTCCAAGCTACGATCAAACTTGGCCATGGGCATAAACCCCCCACATCAGCCTATAAAGGACTCAGGACGGACCACGCCGCCCTGTCCAGCCTATCATACATACATAACCAGAAGGCCAACTGAGTCCTCGGCATGCATCAGCTACCCAGAATGAGGCTGCTGCTTCTCAAGCCAACCCTGATACCAGCAGAACACACACAGAGTCTAATGCTCCCTGACCGGCACGGTCCCGCCTGTGCACACTCGGATGGGCCTCACTAGTCAGGTTTGCAGCCTGCGCACTGGGGTCCTGCCTGCCTGCCATTCTACCTCTGCGAGCAGAACTCGGGGTGCCCCGGCGGCCCCTGCACACACACGCCTCACCTGAAGGGTGCGTCATATAAGGGAAATGCGTTGTTGTCGAGACTGGAATGGGCTGTAGTGCGGCCTGGGGACCGCCGGGTGGCTGTGTCGTCATTAGCATCATTGGCGCATGGGCAGTTGGATGAGAAGGAACCATTCCTGACTGTACATGAGCCTGAAACAGAGAGCTCTTTTACGCATACAGGCGACATCTCCTTAAACAAGTCAGCTACTCCTTTCATTGGACTAGGGCTCTTGAAGGGGCAAGATGGACTTCTTGGGTCACCTTGAGGTAGATCCGGCAGGGCTTAGATGGGGAAGTTGCCTCCTAGTCCCCAACTCGTCTGCTCAGATACCACACAGGGCAAGGTCTTCACCAAAAGCAGCCATTATTGGGGTGGGAAGGGCACTTTCTTAGCTTGCTATGGTGCATGGCCAAAGATATCAATGCCCTTTTCAAGTCAGAAAGCAACTGACAAGGGCCTGTAAGGGGACTACCTCCCCAGCAGCCTCAGCAGCTTCCTGAGTCTCTCCTCTTCCGCCCTTCCCCAGCTGTAGTGGGTTCCCCAAAAGTAGGGTGAAGCGGCACTTAGACCCCTCACTTTAAAAGCTTAGCTGACGGAGCAAAGGCTGCAGTCACTGGCCCCACTGAGATGACAGAGTGATCTAAAGCCGGGTCCAACCCAGGGCTCCGTACCAAGCAGCAGCAAATTTAAGTTAGAAAGGTGATGTTAGCTAACTGGTCTGGTCGGAAGCTCAGCCTCGGCTCTGCAGGGAGTGGGTGGGCAGAGCAGGAAGAGGCTGCTTCCTGCCTCCCATCCTGTGCATTGCTGTAGACCATCACCCCAGCGAAGCGCTGCTTCACACCTTCAGACAGGCCCATAGCCCTCTGCTTTCCCTGTTAGCCTCTTCTCTCTTACGCAAACACATGAGGGAGGTTTCACATAACTTCACAACCTCTGCTGGACACTTAGAGGACCCTGATTCTCTCAAGTCTCACTCCACCAAAGCACACTGACCACACTGGCTACCCTCCCCACTGCTGCCAGCCAACCAACAGGAACATACTCTACACCCTCAGCTCTCGGGGCAGGACAGGAACAAGCTAGCCTTCTGCAAGAGACCCAACTACAGGGCAGCGTTAGCTCACACCTCGCCAGAGCCTCACTGGCACACTGCAACAGGAAATAGAATCATTCAGGAACTCTTCAGAGTGAGACCGGCCTCGGGGAACTGTGATCCAAAGTAGCAGACTTCTGATGCAGCCACCCTGTGCTAACAGCTACAGAGAGGGCCTCCCCATGGCCCAGGCTGCCCTGGCTCTCTCAGCAACCACAGCTTTCAAGCTCAGCCTTTACACTGGGGGAAGGAAGGAAGGAAGGAAGGGAAGCTCCGGATGATCTGGGCTACACTGGAGTAAGTTCTGCACCACAGTCCAAGGTCCAAGCTGAGCAAGCACAGCACAGGACCACAGCAGACAGGCTACCAGGCAACAACTGGGACACTCCTAACATGCAAACCAACAATCCCAGTGCTGAAGGCCTGCCTGCCACCCTGCTCTCAGGCTCCCGCGTGTGCTCCCGTGTAGAGGCAGGTGTCTGTATGTGTACACATATACACAGAATGGTGAAGCTAGAGAGACGTAGCCAAGCAGACACAGAGAGGAAAGGACTGGGATGCATTCCAGACTCAGAGTTTTAAGGTCTCAGCTGGGAAATACTAAATCACAATTTCACTGATCCACCACAAAATCACAGCAACATTCACTGAGGGCCAGAAGATCACATACTAAGCAGGAAAGGGGCAGACAGGCAGATGGCACCACACACAGGGTTTCCTGGCTTGGGGAGCAACTGGCTCCTTGCTGCTTATCTGACCACCACTCCCTATATGGCCTTGACAAAAACTTGGCTAGTGCTGGTTTACCTGAGGTCCGTGGGCCATGTGGGGTGGGGTGGTGTACGCCGGCTGAACATGAGAAGGGTGGATGGTGAAGACTGTCTGCTGTGCTGCGGGGAAACTGCTCTGTGGAGACTGTGTATTAGAGGCAGGTGTCATGGAGGGTGGTGTTGGTGCCAGCCCCGCATGATAAATGGCTGACTGCTGCTGTGGACTGGCCAGATGAAGAGCCTGGGCGGCCTGGTGCTGATGGTGCTGTAAAGCAATGGGAAACTTCATAAGTGAAGGGGAAAGGCTAGCACCCCCCCCCCCCNNGNAAGGCACAAAGCATCTCCCATGCAGACGGTCTCAGCCGGGCGGTTACAGCTCCAAACAAAGCTTTGCTGCCCCATTAGCACATGTGACTGAGGAAGCCAACAGAAGGCAGCATTGTGGCTTGGCTTCAGGAATGAATTCCAGAGGGCTTTAGACTTAACTAAGAACTTCAAGATCAAGCAGCTTTTTACCACTTTTGTTTCTGGCATTAGGCAACTTAGGGAATGGCCTCCCCTGTACCCACAACTGCTCGCAGCTACTTAAGGATAGCGGCCCTGGTCAGGCACAGGCCGTGCCTCTCCTTACCTGAACAGGACTGGGTGCAGGATGACTTCCACCATGCTGGCTTTGCTGCTGTCCGGTGGGAGTGGCCGAAGGCTGAGGATGGGGAGTATGTGGATGCAGGGTGGCATTAGGATGTGCATACTGCTGAGCGAGGGAGCCGGTGGAAACTGAGGTGAAAAAGAAAAAGGAATGTGTACAGTTCTGATGACCACTGCCAGTCCTCTATGCCTAATTTGCAGTGCTTTCCCAAAAACTGCACTATAAACACTGCCATGCCCTGCAGCCATGAGAGCAAGCTCACTCTGGAAAGTAGACGGAAGGGCTCTGCCTACCAAGGCCAGCATGTGACCCATTTGCTACAGAGCTCTACACACTACATTGACACTCAGACAGTCCGTGTTCCTCTTGGAGGCTTAGGTAGAAACAACTCCACCAATCACACTGGCCCACATGAAGACAGGTGAAGCCTCTCTCTCAAGGTCACCATGCTACTGCCCTGGAACGGTCCCAAGGACAATGTCACTGCCATCTCAGTCAGTCACAGTACCCACTCACTATTCTGTTCCCTCCTGAGTGATACATCCCCTTACAAAAAGCCTGGAGATGAAACTGACCACCCCATCCTGTTAGCTAGAAAAATACCAAAGGAACAGCTTTTTCTTGACACTCTTAAATGTGACTGTAACGACAAAGACCCAGAGGCTGCTCTTTATCCATCTAGGAGGGGCCCCACCTTGGGACCAACCAAGGAGATCAGGTATTAAGTGAACCTGTGCCTTTACAGAGCCTGAGAATGAGAAGTCCGGGAAGGTCTCACTGCTCCTGCAACTCTGGAGAGCTCACGACACAAACTAAACATTAAGCAGAAAATGGGACTGCTCTCAAGCTATCTCTGTATCTATCTCTATATCTATCTCTTAATCTAATCTATCTATCTATCTTATCTATCTATATCTATCTATCAATCTAATCTATCTATCTTATGTATCTATCTACCAATCTAATCTACTCTACTCTAATCTATCTAATCTATCTAATCTATCTAAGCACTGAACCCTTAGCCCTCCATAGCCAAGTCCACACACAGATGTGTCTCATAGTTTCATGCACTTTAGGTAATATGTCAGCAAACAAGGCTATGATGTGGACAGAGAAGCAAAACCACTTAGGCTCAGCACCAAAACTCCCAAGAATAGCGCGCATGGAGGACTCTGGTGTGTGGTATCGAGGGTTAGGGACAGGAAACATTCCTGAGATGTCACAGTGCAGGGCAGGGCATTCTGTTTGGGTAGGGCATTCTGTTTCCAATGCGTGGTCCTGAATGACAAATGCATCTGAGAGGGCAAAGCAGAAGGCCGGAGCTGGCATGGCCTGTATGTCCACCTGCCAGGGCCACAGCCCTCACTCACCAGTGTCCCTCAGTATCCAGGTGAGACTGATGAAGGCAATTGTGTTTAGAACCAGGTACAATTTCCCCCACTGTATTAGTCAACAGCTGTGTAATGAGAAAACCACAGGAGCCTAATGTCACAATGTTTTCAGTGAGTCAGGGAGACCAGTTCGTCTTCTAACTCCCTGACTGTGAAAAGCCATCATAGCAGTTAAGAACGACTTTTGTTTTTAGAGACGGGGTCTGCAACTGTAGACTAGGCTGCTAGATGGTGATAACTGGTCCACATGTCTCATTCTAAAACCACGAACATTAAAGTAAAGCCCCATCCAGTGTTTAGTTGTTTCCTTCATGGCAATGTTAAGTCCAACTGAGGGAAAGCACCCTAAATGTTTACTTATGGGTTTCATAAAGAGAGGATACAGAAGCTCAAGTATTCAAAATAGAAAAAAGTTTAAGAAAACATAAATAAAAGGCTTGGAGACATAGCTCAGTGCAGAGCTTTGCACAGAAGGCCCTGAGTTCCAGTTCCAGAATAGGCAGAAAAACAAGTAACTCTGAAGGAAGCTCTAGCAAAATGCTGTGGGAACACGGCCACCTCAGTGATAGTAACTGTGTCCATCAAGTCTCCGAATTACATCTGTCAACTGGGAAAATCTTGATACTGTCATCTGGAAAGAGAATTAAAAGATCCTTTTCCCTCTTTGTTTGTTTTTTCTTCTTTTATAGCTTAAGTTGGCCTGGAACCCACCATTCCCAACTCCATCTTCCAAATGGATCGGCATCAGGGTACCATACCCAGCCAGGATACCATACACCAGGATACCACATCCAGTCAGGGTCAAAATCAAAGAGCTTTATTACTCATAGTTTATGCTGAAGATTGGAGCCAGAGCCTCCTGCATCCTAAGTACACAGACTACTGCTGAGTTACACTGAGCCATGTTCTTAAGACTGAATAACTAGAGGCAGGGCTTGGTGGAACCCACACAATCCTCAAGCCTGAGAGCAGCTGACCCTCCCACCTTCGCTCCTCGCATGGCAGGGCCACACTTTCACTACCACAACCAGTTTTAAATTTTATTTTTATATATAAGGGCATTTAAAGGCCAGGCTCTCACAGAAAATGTGTTCTTATCATTGAGCCACCTTCATATTATACATCTTTTTAAAAAGATTTATTTTTATTGTATGCATATGAGTGTTTTGCCTGTGCAACACACATATGTGCAGTGCTCACAGAGACCAGAACAGAATACTAGATCCCATGGAACTATAGATACAGATATAGTTACACGTGGGTGCTGGCAACCAAACCCGAGTCCTCTGCAAGAATAATTAACCAGTGCTCTGAACTGCTGAGCTGCCTCTCCAGGCCCTAGTATGCATTTTAACAAAGCACTTTCAGGAGCATCCAGAGAAATGTTTACATCTGCCCACTTTCTGGCTCAAAGAGCCTAAAAAATAAGCAACTTTCCCCTTGACTATAACTCAAAAAAAATCGGGAAATGGGAACTGACACTGTAATTCCAGCAGCAGCAAAACTAAGGGCAATAAAAAGCGGGGAGAGGGAAATTAGAAAAACAACAAAAAAGAAGAGACTGGGGAAGGTAACCAAGAGCAGAATCCTCAGAGAATGGCAAGCAAGGCTTTCAGCCAAGGGCAGAATTAAATGGTTGCTCCTCTACTGGTTAGTTTAACTACTTGGGAAACTAGAAAGACCATGATTCCTCTCAGAAGTCGCCATTTAGCAGCTAAACTACTACTTACAAGGCTAGAACAGTCTCCTGGGAGCTGGGTGAGAAGATAAAGTGCTTCTTGACTTAAGTATTTAAAATTCGAAATATGTCAACTCTTTTTAACATTAACAAGATTCCAGAAACAGTCCCCTAAGTCAAGATGTTAACAAAAGTGAATTCAGTCCACAGGACCAGATGTTCAATCTGTAAATAGGTTCTATCATTTTGACCTGGGATGCACAAGTCAGTGGTGATCACTAGCACTGGAAACACTGAAAATAAGCAGAACAGGATCCTCCAACTTCAGTAATTCCAAAAAGGGGGATATAACTCAAGGAGCAGATTTTAGGAGACAGAGTGGATAAAAGACATCAAACTAAGGCAAGGCAAACTGGCTGTGGATTAGGGCAGAACACTGCGGTGACTAAAACCCCCAACAGCAGCCGCTGGCTTTAATGCTGACTCCTCTCATGAGGAAGCTGCGCTCAGGGACGATGATTCAAGACCTTCCAGCCATCTGCCCAGGAAATGACTCTGACTGTAAGAGCCAGCAGGATGGTAAGGATAACTGCACTGGAGACCTCAAACTGTGCTCCTGAAATCCTCAGGGACATTCCCAACAAGAGCACATGAACGGGCTCCATTTGTTAACTAATCCCAGGCACCAAAAAGTGGCAACTCATTTTGGCTTGGCACAATTAATGAAAATTTAAGGTAAAAATGTTTCCAAAACCCTGATGTCATTCCAAAATAGCCCAAAATTTAGTCCCAAATTAAAGAACATTAAATCTTACTGTTTGTTAGAAGTTCACTTAAGGAAGAAGGCAGCCTAGACCACATACTGTTACAGGCTTCAAGACATGTGCTTCCAGAGGCCTTCTCATGCTGAAGGAAGCTCTGGACGCCACGACTGCATCTGCTTCCAGTCCTTTAAGCCTCTGGTCATGCAAATAGCGGTAAGACAGAACTGTGTCTCTAACTACTTCACCTGTCCTACAGGAATCTCAGTGAGGTCACCTCTCTGTAGCCCAGGACACCACACACTCGTGCTTTAAGCTTTGCACAAGCTTGTGGCTTAGTATAAAATACTACCAATAGTTCAGAAAAAGTCTCCCAGAATGAGGAAAACATAAGGTATTTCCCACACAGCTACCGTGTTGTATTCAAAATGGCTTCCTGAAAGAACTCAGTCTTTAACTACAATTTTCTTAAGCTAAGACATAAGACATAGTTCTTTTATCAAAACTCTGAATTATACAAACAGAGCCACAAATCTTTACTTTACCTTTGTTTTTTTTTTTTTTTTTTTTTTTTTTTTTTTTTTTTTTTTTTTATTTGGTACTTGGGAATGAATTCAGGGCCTGGTGCATGCTATAGCNTATACAAACAGAGCCACAAATCTTTACTTTACCTTTTTTTTTTTTTTTTTTTTTTTTTTTTTTTTTTTTTTTTTTTTTTTTTTTGGTACTAGGGAATGAATTCAGGGCCTGGTGCATGCTATAGCAAGTTACTCTACCACTGAGCCACATCCCCAGCCCAGACATGCATACTTTGAATAATTCTGTCTGGTAGAAAGAAAATATTCTCCAACAAATTAGCTACTTTAACACGTATCCCTTAAATAGTGTTTACTGTGTAATTAAAATTAGTATAAAAAACCCAACTCACTGGCAAAGTAGAAAGAAGGGCTTGTCTCCTTGTTGTATGGTAATTTGGGACATGCTGAATTTGGGAAATAGAAAGGTAAATTAGCCTCTTGAGGTGTGCATTCCTGATGCTCTGGAAAGGTCGACACTTTTGTATTCACGCACGGTTCGTTTGGACAGGGGTGACCAGCACTGTAAATAAGCATTGCTGCAGAGATTTACAAGCGAACAGGACTGAACCGGAAGGCTTTCCTTCTGTACTGAGGTAGCAAGTCCACACGCTGACTTGCTTAAATAAAAAGAATAAGATTATTATCTGATAGAGAACCATTAACTGATAAAAAGACCAACATGGCATCAATCAAACAGCCTTGACATAAGCAAGGTACCCAGACAAAACAGGATTTAAGCAAATTCATGATACATAATTTTTCACAGCAACACAAATGTCACCACAGGCCCTTGGGTAGTAAATCCCAAGGTTCACGACATAAAAATATAAATTTAAGTATCACACTATTCATACTAAAATGTGTCTGTCTAAAAGGGTATAATTAAAGCACTGGGAGAATATATGAATATTAACAAGCAGATGTCAGGCAGAAGGATTACAGGAAATTCTATTTTCTTTATGCATATTGTACTTAGAAAAACTTATCTGCATTAAACTATACATGTTAAAAAAATATTTAGCTGGTGTGGCTGCTCACACCTCCAATCCCAGCACTCGGGAGGCAGAGGCGGGTGGGTCTCTGAGTTCAAGGCCAGCCTGGCCTATATAGCAAGTTCCAGGCCAGCCAGGGCCAGATAGAGACCCTGTCTTTTTTTGGAGGAGTGGGAGTGGGACAGTGAGAGCACATTCAGTTCTTCTGGTTGACCTGGCAGTCAGACAGCTCTATCATGGAGTTTGAAAATGAAACCATTGCTAGAATACCAACTCAGATGAGGGGGGGACTGGATACGAGCAGGACAGACGTTAAGAGTGATCACTTTGGAGGGCAGAGGCGACAGGTGAGTCTGCTATTAGAAGTCGTTCCTCACAAAGAGTACAAGGTGACACCATGTAGTCCTCCTCAACACAAGGAGGGCCTTTGCCTTGAGAGCACCAGTACTAACAGGGAGGCCAATCAGCAGCAGAACTGAGGACAAAGCATCACTACACTGAGAATCAACATCTTCAAGGGTCTTATTTCTTGGGTTATAGAAAATACATACTTTTCAAAGGAAATGAACACAAAATTAGTATTTCCATACAACAGTTTTCAAACAGTGTGTTTATATTATATGTACGTAATACATATATTATATGTATTATATGTATGTATGTTTGGCATAACTGATCTATGGAGCACCCAAGGTACTGACAAACTTATGTCAACATATTAAAAAATGATTTTTGACTATGGGAAAATTCTTAGTGTACATTTTATATAGGACCTGCATGATAAAACCAGGGAGGCAGCTTCTACATAGCGCTGCACTGGCTGCCACATAGTGCTGTTTCTAAAAGCATTAGGAACTTCAGCTCCAAAGTTTCCTCTTAACCCAATGGGGGCATACCAGAAAACAGCAGGAAAGAAGTGTCTCTTCCACTTCTGAATCACACAGCAGCAGTGTCCAAACATAAGAATTTCCACCAAGCCTTTTAACATGCTGGAAAACTGTAGGAATGTGTGCACAGTATAGCAAAGTCAGCAAGAGACACCACCAGGGCCTTTCCGTGCAAGGTCTGGTCTAATCCCAGGGAGTACGACTGACCACACGCTGAAGGACAGATACACCATGATGAAACGTAAGCCAGGCCACTCTTTATAAATCAATGCAAATGTAAGCCAGGCCACTCTTTATAAATCAAATCACAGGAGGACTTTTATCTCGACAGGGTCTTGCTGTGCCACCCAGATTGGTCTCAATACCTGATCCTCCTTTTTCATGATGTCCTCAAGGCTAAGATGTATAGGCACTCTCCCATGTGAGGCCAACGGACTGACTGCTTAAAAGAAATGTTTTCTAAAGTGCAGCACTTGCCCCACTCTTTATTTCAAATGCCCAGTACACACTGATGATGATGGCAATGACCATGATCAAAATGTGGAACAAGCAGACCTCAGGGTTTCATATAGGCAAGTGTTTTCGACGGCAGTCATGTATCCCTGGTGATAGGTGTGCACCTGCTCAGTATACATGTTATCACCAACACAGGGTGGCCAATGTTCTCTTAATTAGCCTACATAATGTTTGTTAAAGCATCAGAAATGATGAAGTGTTTACCACAACACAGACCTTACTGTCCTGCATATGCTCACTTAAGGCATCAAACTTAAGACACAGTGTGTGCACGGCTGCATGCACTCAACACTCTCACTGAGAAGATGAGACACAGTGTGTGCACGGCTGCATGCACTCAACACTCTCCAGTAAGAAGATGAGACACAGTGTGTGCACGGCTG
>NC_034612.1:11768001-11769124 GCF_900095145.1 Mus pahari | reverse complement strand
TGCACTCACACTCTCACTGAGAAGATGAGACACAGTGTGTGCACGGCTGCATGCACTCACACTCTCACTGAGAAGATGAGACACAGTGTGTGCACAGCTGCATACACTCACACTCTCAGTCCCATGGTGTACACTTCTCAACTGATAAGTAACCCAAACTTAACTAACATTCCCAAGAATTCAAATGTCATTAGGAAAAATACATGTTAAGTTTGGTATAGTGCTGTCATTTAAAGTTCGGAGTAATTTAAGGTAACTGTAAAAAGCATACAAGCATACTTTAAGGTGATCAGGCGACTCTACATGGTAAGATGTGGAAAGTGAGAAAGACTGTATGGTACATCTTTCTCCCAAAGATACTCTCTCATTACATATCACTTTTTTTTTTTTCTTCTTCTCCTCTGAAACAGGGTCTTACTATATTATAGCCCTGACTGCCCTGGACTTGCTCTGTAGACCAGGCTGGCCTCAAACTCACAAAGATCTGCCTGCCCCTTCCCTGAACCCTCGAGTGCTGGGATTGAAGGTGTGCACCCTCACGCCCAGCTCTTTCCATCATTTTTTAAAGAAGGAGAAACATATCAAGACGGAACTGTAGGTTCAAAGTAGAGATAAATTGCCATTAAGTCAGATATAAGTTTGTTTTTGTTTTAAGACTCTCAACACTCACTGTCACAAAGAGTCAGGTTATCTTTGCTCCTCCTTGTTTTTTAAGGTAGGGTCTCTATGCCGCCCAGGCCTCTCCTGCACCCCTTGGCTCAAATGTACTTTAGTCTCTCTCCCCACTACCACTCATAGCCAGGGTCCAGTCCACTACACCTACCTCAGGCTAGTTTTTTTTGTTTTTTTTTTTTTTTTTTTTTTTTTTTTTTTTTTTTTTAAGGATCTTACATAACTCAGGGTAGTCTTCAATTCACTATGTTGCTGAGGATAACTCTTTCTCCTTTATTTATTTATTTATTTATTTATTTATTTATTTATTTATTTAACTGAGCCAGGGTCTTATATAGCCTAAGTTTACCTCAGACTCACTAGGTACATGATTCTAGCTTTGAACTCCTGATCTTCTTGTCTCTATCTTCTAAGTGCTGGTATTACAGGTATGTACATAGTAAGTTCTGGA
>NC_034612.1:11747444-11767988 GCF_900095145.1 Mus pahari | reverse complement strand
TTTTTTTGGTTTTTCGAGACAGGGTTTCTCTGTGTAGCCCTGGCTGTCCTGGAACTCACTCTGTAGACCAGGCTGGCCTTGAACTCAGAAATCCGCTCAGGCTACTCTTAAATGGAGTGTCTTTACAGAGCTTTACAGCAACTCTAGTCACACACACAGAAAAGACAATAAAATGGTTCCTACCATACATGGCGTGCGTCTGCTCATGAGCCCCGAACTGAGCAGCGGAAGAAGACACTAAAGCAGGCTGAGCATGTGCTGGCGGAGCTATCATCCTGGCGTTACCTTGTATGACAGGACTGTACACATGAGGATGCTGTGTTGAGACAAAAGAACAGTCATTATGAATGATGAAGTCTAGTTAAGGTTCTTCTTCTTAAAAGACTCACTGTGGGCTGGTGAGATGGCTCAGCAGGTAAGAGCACTCGACTACTCTTCCGAAGGTCCAGAGTTCAAATCCCAGCAACCACATGGTGGCTTACAACCATCCGTAACAAGATCTGACTCCCTCTTCTGGAGTGTCTGAAGACAGCTACGGTGTACTTACATATAGTAAATTAAAAAAAAAAATTAAAAGACTCACCGCGTGTGTCAAATGTATGCATGCACATGTGCAGTGCTACAAGGGGCCTGAATAAGGCACAAATTCCCTGCAGCAGGAGTTACAGGGACTTGTGAGTAGCCACGTGGGTGCTGGGAACACGCCTCACTGCTGAGCCATTGCTCTGTCCCAGTCACTTCTGACTCCTAGCTTCATGGTTCCCAGAAACATTTCAGAGTTCTATTTCTCAGATGCTTCCTTTTCAAATTTTTCTTTTTAATTTAAGACTTATTTTCTTTATGTATATGTGCCTAGTATTTGTGCTCTGTATGGGGACAGCAAGCCCCGGGTCGTCTGCAAGAGCAGCGAGGGCCCTCTCCAACAGGCTCCGAGTGCACCACACAGCAGGCACAGCTTGCGGTTTACAACATGCAAAACTAAGCATACACATAAAAAGAAACATATTTAAAAGGCCCCATTAACTATCTGATACCATAAAACAAAGCCAAAAATCCCATAAACCCATAAAAAAATGGGAATGAGACGCCTTCTTAGGAGTGAAATGAGTTAGGCTCCACTGGTCTTACCTGAGACTGATAATGTGGCACATGCTGGACCAAAGGCTGATTGGGAAACTGCTGAGGGCTGTAGGCAACGTACTGAGTGGAGTAAGCGGGCGGGGTGGCTACGATGGGTGGCCCTGCCGCGGAGGCAGGGTGCATCATGGTGCTTTGATGATGCTGGTCTTGTCGCTGTTGGGGCATATTTGGTACTGCAGGAAAGAAAAAGAAATGGATTAAAAGGAAATGAAACCTTGTCCGTACAATTCATGCGCCTGTGTGGCCTGCAAGGCTCTGTGTGACTCAACTCTGATTCTGCCCGTCAAAACTGTCTTACCCAGCCCCAAGCCCTCTCCAGCTGCTCTGAGCGATTGCTCCACTCAGCTTCAGGTAAGGGATTCAGGGTTTAGCTGCACAGTGACTTTTCCTTCACCTCGTTTTCATAACATAAGATATGGTATTAGGATGGGAGGAGACCACAGGAACTGTCTGATACTCCAAATTATAACGTGTTTAATTAAGAAGGTCAGGAAAGGTTCCTTTCCAAAGAAAAACTGATGACCAAAAAGCCAATACAAATCCAACACCCATCCCTTCACTCCTGCTTTATTCCCATGCAGTTTGCATTGTGTCAGAGCCATTAAGCTTAGGACCTCTGAGACACTAAACAGGGTCCCACCACTGAGCCACACCACCAACTCGACTATATTTTCCAACATCATACAGTACCAAGTACACCAAGTACCAATTTTTATCTGTTTGTTTTGTTTTGTTTTCAAGACAGGGTTTCTCTGTGTAGCCCTGGCTGTCCTGGAACTCACTCTGTAGACCAGGCTGGCCAGACTCAGAATTCTGCCTGCCTCTGCCTCCCAAATGCTGGGAATGATTAAAGGCGTGTGCCACCACGCCCAGCCCCCAAGCAGCACATCACATTATAATTAGCAATACCACCGCCCTACACTGCACAAAAAGAAAGGAAAAATTGCTTGCTGTATGTTTTCCATATTCTTATAAAGGTTCCTTTTCCTGATGTCAGCTAAGAGTTGAGCACATCTTTAATCTCAACACCCAGGAAACAGAGGCAAGAAATCCTGTGTAAGGCTTACAAACGCCCTCTGCATCATCCATGTATTTCCTCCCACAAGCGTATTCAATTGTAACTGTCATGTCTGTTTCTGATGCCATGCTACCTCTGGAAACTGCATGCCCCATGAGGGTACAGCACAGAGAACATATAACCTGGCTTGTGTATGCAGTCACAGAGCTAAAGTCACAGCTGTCTGTGATACCAGTCCCAGGGGTTCTGCTGCCCTTTTCTGGCTTCTGTGCATCCATATAGTACAAGTACAAACACACTAGGAAAACATTTATATATAGAAAAAAATACAGATATTTATATGTGCATGAGTGTTTTGCATGCACGTATGCTGATATACATGTGTATACCTAGTGCGCATCGAGTCCAGAAGAGGGCACTGGATTCCCTGGGACTGGAGTTAGTTACAGATAAGTCGTGAGGCACCACGTGAGAGCTGGATATCAAGCCTAGGTCCTCTGCAAGAGCAGCATGCACTCTTTTTTTTTTTTTTTTTCTTTTTCTTTTTTAAAGATTTATTTATTTATTTATTTATTATATGTAAGTACACTGTAGCTGTCTTCAGACACTCCAGAAGAGGGTGTCAGATCTTGTTACAGATGGTTATGAGCCTCCATGTGGTTGCTGGGATTTGAACTCCGGACTTTCAGAAGAGCAGTCGGGTGCTTTTACCCACTGAGCCATCTCACCAGCCCCAGCATGCACTCTTAACCAATGATTCTCCAGACTCAAAATGCTTCTTTAAAAAGAAGGCTGACAGCCTGGCATGGTGGCACTTGCCTTTAATCCCAGCACTCGGGAGGCAGAGACAGGCAGATTTCTGAGTTTGAGGCCAGCCTGGTCTACAAACTGAGTTCCAGAACAGCCAGAGTTATACAGAGAAACACTTGTCTTGAAAAATCAAAAAAAATTTAAAAAAGAAGAAGAAGAAGAAGAAGAAGAAGAAGAAGAAAGAAGAAAGAAGAAAGAAGAAAGAAGAAAGAAGAAGAAAGAAGAAAGAAGAAAGAAGAAGAAGAAGAAGAAGAAGAAGAAGACGACGACGACGACGACGGTGGTGGCGGCAGCGGCGGCGGCGGCGGCGGCCAAGTGTGATGGGCACAGAACTTGGGGGGCAGGTGGATTTACTATGTGGTATCTGCTAATCAAGAGTCACTTGAATACTCACGATGGCCATCACAAGTGAACACATGCCCTGTGAATTCGAGCTGAAGCCAACTAGTCATTGCACGCAGGTGCTCAATTCATGCAGCATGCAGACACAAGCAAACACAGGCAGGGTTATTCTCACCTTTACCTGCTCTATATGTCTTGGCTTGGTTCACAGGCATGGGCGTCATAGGTATTGGATATAAAGGCTTGAGGGAATTGAAAAGACATCATTAGATTCATATGGTAACAATATATTCATTCTATCACTGCCTTTTAATGTGATCTGGCTAGTGTTTTCTTGACTTCCCCGTGAGCTATTCAAATTAATACCCACAACTAAAAGGAATAACTCTGGCCTATAGAAAATATAAGTCATTTTTCTGAAAGTTAATCCTAAAACTCAGATCCACATACTAACGATACAATACTCCACCTCTACCCACCGCCCACATTTAACTCTACTTGCCATTAGGTGTTCACTTAGTGCCTACCTAGGACACTTGTGCTAAATGCAAGCTATGGCATGGTGTCCAGCAAATCGTAACCATGGAACTTACTTGCACGCCCGGGCTCACTGGGACGGGATACATCATATTGGGTGCGAAGCACACAGGCTGAGTGTACACGGGAGCTGGCTGCTGATGGCCCACCATGGATGGGCTGGGCTGGGCTTGAGGCCGAGGCGATGTTGGGGTAGTAGAAGGCTTTGGCTATAAAAAACAGAATTCCACATCAACTGTCAAGATGAAAAGCAACTATGAAAACAATCTTCAAAGCAGCTTTCCTGATCGTTCTGCCAATTTGTTTTTAACTAGCACTTTTTATTTAAAAGAAAAAGCAAAACAAAACAAACAAACAAATAAACAACACACCCAGAGTCTAGCATGTAAGTAGCTGATTCAGTTTCCAGGGGCTTAAAAAATGGAAAACTTAGGCTGCAGACATTTCTCACTGTTAGAGGGCTGGCATAAACACAGATTTGGTATCAGCACTGTATCATATCTAATCAAGCTAAGATATTTATCAATGAAAAAAAATGTAAAAATTGTAGTAATTTTACAAGGCAAAGGCTATCCATTTTTTTTTTCCCCCTTGGGCCTACACTGACCAAACTCATGACCCTTTTGCCCGCCTCCTGTTTGCTAAGATTACAGGCATGCTCTCCCATGCCTTCCCGAGAAAATGGACTCTCTTGTGTAGTTAGTGAGAGGGCATCTTTGGCCTGGCAGCCTCACTCAATGTGAGCTTACACTGAGCTGTCCCTCACAGCGGCACAACATGACTGACAAGCTCGGGGACATCCCACAGGCCTGGAGGACAGGCTGTCTTGGGGTCCTACAGCTGGGCTCAGGCTGACGGGAGCTCAGGAGAAAGCCGTGAAGAGCACAATGACGTCTCTTCAGACCAGCCGGACAGGGCTATAGCTTACCTGAGAGAAAGAACGAGGGTTGAACTCCTTTGCATTGGGATTCAATGTCGACTTCCTAACTTGCCTAAATGAGAAAGAAAACAACAGGCAGGCCAGTGAAACCTCATGGAACTGCGGCTTTCTCAACTCCGCCACACTCGGCAGCTTTCAGAGGATTGCTGCCATAGACCAGATTTGAGTAATTCTCCATGTTTCAGTCTCCTTCACTGAAACACAGATGCTTAATCTGACAAAGAAACTAATCATACGAGAACAAACGAAAACCAAAGAAACCACATCCCTCAAAAGCAATCAAGAAATATTTCCACTGAAAAGCAGTAGCCCCTTAAAAGGGTGCCTAATGAGGTTAAGTGACAGCTAGCCGCTGCTCCTCCACATGACTGGGTTTAATCCATCTATCGATAACTACAGTTTCAGGCATCTGACACCCTCTTTTGGCCTCTGAAGGTATAGCAAGTGTGTGGTGAACAGTCGGACATGCAGATAAAACACCAATGCTTTTTTTTTGTTTGTTTGTTTTTTTGTTTTTTTTTGAGACAGGGTTTCTCTGGCTGTCCTGGAACTCACTCTATAGACCAGGCTGGCCTCGAACTCAGAAATCCGCCTGCCTCTGCCTCCCGTGTGCTGGGATTAAAGGCGTGCGCCACCACGCCCGGCTAAAACACCAGTGCTTAATGAGTTCACAGTAGTTCCAATTTTTTTTTAAAGATTAGGCTTTGCAATGGATCCAGCTGGCCTCAAACTTAAGATCAGCAGCCCTAGATGCCCAAGAGCTGTGTTAACCAAGCCCTTCCAGCACCGTAGCATACACAGCAATTTGAAATGTGTCAAAATGTCTCAATCACATGCCTTGGCAAAGACCATTGCTCTAGTAAAATTATTTTTCTACAAATCAAGAATAGTGACTAACTTGCCATTCTAAAAGTTCAAGTACAATTAGTTTTTTTTTTGTTGTTGTCCAGAACATAAAAAACAGAATGGTGACTAGGTCTGAGGCTAACACACTAGTCTATTTAATGCCAGATGCACAGAAATAAAGGTTTATAAAGATGTGCTAATCAACAAAACATTTCCTCATCTGGGGCAGCAAATGTCCTTGCAGACAGTAGGGTTAGGCGGAACCAGAATCCCAAGACAGGGCCCTCCAACTGAAACTCTCTCTCCGCAGAAGCAGCTTTTCTTACCCTCACAGCTGCACACAAATCAGACTGGGAAGAGTGCTAAGAATTCAATGACTAGATTCAGCCAAGCTTTCTAACAGCAGCTCTATGTGAAACAGAGAACCCCTTGAAGCAGGTTCCTGGGAGAGAGCATGTGCTGAGGCCCGGGTTACTCACTCAGTTGGGTCTTTCTTCTCTTCTCTGTCATCCTTCTCTTGTTTGCAGGCTGGACTGGAAGTCTGCACCCCTTGGGACGTGACCTCAGGTCCCCTCTTGTGCTCTGCATTACTAAGCATGGAAGGGGAGATGCTAGGGCTGTTGGCCTTGCTGCTGCCACTGGTGCAGTTGCTGCTGCTGCTGCTGCTGTCAATGAAACCATCCTTAGCATTTGCTTCCGTTTTATCTTTGATCAAATCTCGTGACTTTTCTCCTTCTCTATTTTTGCTTAGTAGTTGATCCATAGATTCAGCTGTAGAGCTTGGCTGTAACTAAATATAAGAAATAATTTCCCATTAAGTATAAGCCAAGTATGTGATGGCAATGAAATGCTTTGAATAGATTTTCTGTTCATTATTTTCCGAATATGGCCTTTTTGGTGGACTTGTCTGTTAAGACAGGACAGGGTCTCTGTGTGTAACCGTGGCTGTACTGGAACTCATTATGTAGACCAGGCTGGTTCTGAACTCACTGTGTGATCTGCATCTCTCCACCTCCAGAGTGCTGGAAGGAACTAAAGGCCACCATGCCTGGCTCAGAATATGCGGTTTTTCAGGCACAAATAACAGAATGATACACAAGGCAATTTTAGGAACCAGTATCCAAGACTGGTTAGTAGCCAGGCTGAGCATGGTGGCACAAACCTTTAATTACAGCACTCAGGAAGCAGAGGCAGGTCTGTGAGTTGGAGACCACCTTAGTTTTTACATAGTAAGTTCCCAGAGAGCAGGGCTACGTAGAGAAACCCTGTCTCAACCTCCTACCCCTGTTGCCCAAGGCATAACACAAAAGACTTAACTATTAGACTGATGGTGGCTCATGCCTACAATTTCAGAACTGGAGAGGAAGAGGCAGGAGGAACCAGTACTGTGTGGCTGCCAGTGAACAAGATCTATCAGTTCCGATCCCTTAGACACAGGAAGGTAGAAAGCTACCATGTGGGGCAGAAAGGAAAAGCAGCCTCAAAGGAATAGCTCCCAAAGAGATCAACATCCAGCCGGGCGTGGTGGCGCTTTGATCCCAGCACTCGGGAGGCAGAGGCAGGCGGATTTCTGAGTTCGAGTCCAGCCTTGTCTACAAAGTGAGTTCCAGGACAGCCAGAGCTATACGGAGAAACCCTGTCTCAAAAACACCAAAAAACCAACCCAAACCAAACCAAAAAAAAAAAAAAAAAAAAAAAAGCAAAAAACAAAAATAAATAAATAAAAAATAAAATAAATCAACATCTAATCTAAACAAAAACTAACTTTAAAATCCCAACAGCTCAGTCATCTATAGGATGGAACACAGGGCCCCCCCTGGAGGAGCTAGAAAAAAATACCCAAGGAGCTAAAGGGGTCTGCAAACCCTGTAGGTGGAACAACAATATGAACTAACCAGTACCCCCCAGAGCTGCATATGTAGCAGAAGATGGCCTAATCGGCCATCATTGGGAAGAGGCCCCTTGGTCTTGTAAACTTTATATGCCCCAGCACAGGGGAACACCAGGGCCAAGAAGTGGGAGTGGGTGGGTTGGGGAGCAGGGTGGGGGGAGGGTATAGAGGACTTGTGGGATAGCATTTGAAACGTAAATGAAGAAAATGTCTAATTAAAAAAAAAAAAAAATCCCAACAGCATGAGAAAGGGGAAGGGGAGAGAACAGGAGATGGAATGTGCTCAGAGTTTATCATATACATTTATATGAATATGCTTATGAAACCTAGGACAATACACAAAGACCATATGACAATTTAAAGATTAGGGCTGGAGTGATGGCTCAGTAGACATTTGCACGTTCTGTTCTTGCAGAGGACCCAGGTTCAGTTCCCAGCACTTACACGGTCACAATCTCTAAAATTTTAGTTTCAAGGGATCTGGTGTCCTCCTTGGGCTCTGGGTACAGCATAAATGCAATGCACTTACATACATTCAGGCAAAACACCAGACACATGAAATAAAAATGAATCTTCATAAAATGCAAAGAGCTAGAGAGACTGCTCAAGCCTGAAGACATAAGCTCAAGGGCCAGAACCCAGGTAAAGGGGAGGAAGAGCCAACTGCAAGTCCTCTAATCTCTGCACATACCCACACCACACAAAAACACGCTAGGAATAAAATTTAAAAAAGCATTTTCCATTTCTATTCGTATAATGGCAAAATTACCTATAGATCCAAACTGTGTTATTTGCTTAATCCACACAATGGCACAAATTTTGATGTAGGTATTTTATGGCAAACCCATGGAGAAAACAGTACAATTAAATTTCTGTAGGGAAGGGATATGTGTGTTGGGTGGGACTAGACTCAACTAGTTCACAGTAAACGCACAGAGGTAAACTCCACCCAAACCCAACCCTTTTTGCAACTCAGAGAAAAATCTATATCTGCATAATCTCAATCACTAAGCATTAACGGATCAGACACAGAAATCCTCCATATCAAATTTCCAATACTCAAGAGAAAGAGGGCAGTTCAAAATCAAACTTCCACGTCACGAGGATGGCTGGATGCAGTACTCCAGAGAGCCGAAGCTTGCCCTTCCCTAACCATGGGGCCCTGTGCAGATGATTTAACCTCACTGCCTCAGTTTCCCGACACACACACACACACTGCAGGCAGTGACAGAAACTGCTTCAGAACATCACTGCGACAGGAGGGGCTGGGACAGAAGCAGGGGAAAGTGTCTGAAACACAGGAAGCACTCAATGTCAACGACTGACTTGAGCAAAACAATGAACACAAAGGACGGCAATCAACATCACTGGCCATGAGAGCTCTGCATATGAAAACCAATATGGACCACAACTAAGACCATGAACCCCAGCACCTTCAGAGGAATGGACGCCCCCACACATGGCCAGGCGGGGTGTGTGCCTGCCACACGAAGCAGCTGCAGTTACAAAGTAAGTCTCTGTCTCAAAAACAACCCAAATGAAAATAAAAGGGACGCGCTGGCGGGCGGCGGGGGAGTGTCCAAGGGGGCCGCGGCTGCCGCGGTTAAACGACTGGTAGGTCCTGCAAAGACTCAACACACTACCACATGATGCAGATTTTCCAATCCTAGAGAAAGGACGACACATGTTCACATGATGCCAAGCCTCAGTGTTTCTGTTGGCATTATTCATCCTTGTAAGAAAGCAAGAATAACCCAGAGCCATTGTGCAGAATTGTAACAAAGCACAGCTGTATACTCTCAACATGTGTGTGTGCGCGTGTGTGGACTTTCTTGTATGCATCTCAAATAACAAGAACGTTTAAATGGGCTAATAAAACACCCCGACTGCTCTCGAGATAGTTACATCAACGGTCAATGAATCTATGACAAATGCTCAAGATCACTAGGCACAAGGGAAATTTGAGTTGAAACTCCATTGAGGAAACTGGAGTTTGAAGTGGTTATGAGTGTGAAGTCCTCTGGAAGATGATGCAAGCTCCGTTTCCAGCAGCTGCACCATGCAGCACACAACCACCAGTCACTGAGCACACAATTCCAGGGGACTCAAAGCCTGTGAGGAGACCTCGCCAGGTATCCTCATTCACGGACACTCTCACACACACACACACACACACACACACACACACACACACACGCACGCGCGCGCGCGCGCGCTCCTATAATATAAATTTAAAAGATGCGCTTATTTTAGACAAGATATACACACATACTCTTAACCCTCTTAACTCAATCAGAATGGCAGAAACAAACAGCAAATGGCGGTGAGAATATGGAGTAAAGAGAATCCTTTTTGCTCCCACCAGAAAACAATGCTGGTGGGAATGTAAAGCTGTCCAGTCTCTATGGACTAAAAAGAGCTAGGCTGGAGAGATGGCTCAGTGGTTAAGAGTACTGCCATTCTTCCAGGTTCAGTTGCCAGCACGCACACGGACTCAGGCTTACCAACTGTGTGCGGCTTCAGCTCCAGAGCACCTGCACATATACGCACACACACATCCATACAAATAAAACTGTCAAGTAAATCATGAAAAAAACCCAAACATAAAAAATTAAAACTAGGCCTGCCATTTGACCCAGCCATTAAATCTCAAAGGACTCCAAAGCCGAGTCACAGGTAGTGTTCCTTATCAACATCACTTGCCGGGCTATTCACAATATCTATTTACAGAACCAAGCCAGGGGTCTATTAACAGAGGACTGACTGCCTGAGGAGACATGGCATGGGTACTCAGCTTTGGTCATCCAAAAAAACAATTGTATCATTCACAGGAAAATAAATATAACATCAGAGAATCAGATTAAGCAAATTAATTCAGAAAAGACAATTATTACATGTTTTCTCTCATTTGTGAGTTTTAAGATTTAATACAGAGATACAAAAGCATGTATATATAGGTATATAAAAGCTAAATAATAGCTAAATTTTATGACTCCCTGAGCAGGTATTTCAGTGTAACGTGGTGGGAGGATGGTGGCTCACTCAGTGGCTAAGAACATGCACTGTTCTCTCCCAACAGAGTAGAGCATGGCTCCCAGCACCCAGACAGGGCAGCTCTAACAAGCTCTAGGAAAATATCACACCACTGGCCCCTGGGAGTGCCTCCATTCATGTGCTTATTCTAACACACAGATACATGTAATTAAAAATAATAAAACAGTATAGGGGGCTAGAGAGATGACTCAGTGATTAAGAGCACTGACTGTTCTTCCAGAAGTCCTGAGTTCAAATCCCAGCAACCACATGGTGGCTCCCAACTATCTGTAATGGGATCTGATGCCCTCTTTCAGTTTGTCTGAAGATAGCTATAGTGTACTCACATACATTAAAATAAATAAATCTTAAAAAAAAAAAAAAAAAAACCCAACAGGGAGAGGATGGCCTAGTCGGTCATCCATGGGAGGAAAGGCCCTAGGTCCTGTGAAGGTTCTATGCCCCAGTATTGGGGAATGCCAGGGCCAGGAATAGGAGTGGGTGGGTTGAGAAGCAGGGGGAGTGGGGGATTTTCCGAGGGGAAACTAGGAAAGGGGATAATGAGGATAATATTTGAAATGTAAATAAAGAAAATATCTAAAAAAAAAAAAAAANAAAAAGAAAAGAAAAAAAAAGGGAAACTCATAGATTAAAACAAAACAACCCAACAGTATAGAATTCAAAGGATAAAAAGTTATTGGTCTAAATGTAATTTGGGGGGAAGGAAGGGTGGTAAAGAGCACAGTGATTCTTCCACAGGACCCAGAGTCAATTTCTAGCATCCACATGGCTGCTCACATATGCTTATAACAACAATTCCGAGGATCTGACATCCTCACACATACATACATACATACATACATACATACATACATACTTACAGGGAAAACACCAATGCACATAAAATAAAAACAAAGAATTCACTTAAAAAAATTAATATAAGTTAACGTAGTATCTAAGCTAAAGCTACTTGTAAATTTTGTGTGGAAGAATGACAAAGTAACCAAGGAGGGCTCTGGAAGCTTGTCTTAGGATAGGAAGCGAGGGTACAGGAACACTCCCACCAAGGGAATTCAGCCCTGGGTTCAATCATCAGCACCACAAAGGATGAATGAACAAGTGAATGAATTTATCACAGATTGGAAAGTGAGCTAACTCAGAACACATTACATCTTCTACTGCACACACTATAAGCACTGACGTGGTCAGTCCTCAACTTTAGGCCTATTGAGCAGTGAGCTTTTGTGTGTCAGTTTTCAAAGTAAGATCGTATCCTTTGTCACCTGCAGTCTTGTTACACACACATACACATACACACCCCCAAAACCAAACAAAAACCTTGTGATCTTTAAGTTATTGTACTTAGAACAGACAAAGACATCTTTAAGAGTAATTGTCAAGGGGCTGGAGAGATGGCTCAGTGGTTAACAGTATTTATTGCTCTTCCAGAGAATCTAAATTCAATTTCTAACACCCACATCAGGCAGCTCACCATTGCCTTAACCCCATTTCCAAATGATGACAATTTCTTCTGCCCTCAGAGGGCACTTGAAGTACTATGTACATACCTACTCACAGACAGACAAGACTAGATACACATACACACCCACACACACATATTCTCATTCTCATTCTCTCTCTCTCTCTCTCTCTCTCTCTCTCTCTCTCTCTCTCTCTCTCACCCTGTGGGCTGGAGAGAGACATTAGCGGTTAAGAGCACTGGCTGCTCTTCCAGAGGACCTGAGTTCAGTTCCCAGAGCCTACATGGTAGCTCATGACCATCTGCAGCTGCAGTTCCAGGAAATCCCATGCCCTTTGCTGGTTTCAAAGGACACCAGGCCGACCCATACCCCGAATACATAATGCAAACACTCATATGCATGAAAAACAACTGAAAAAAAATTTAGCTTGCAGCACAACTGACTTAAGACACGAGTGTAAGGTGTGTGTGTATTTTAATAGAGTACTTTTGTGAACTGGCCATAAAAATCATTATGTTTGCTATTTCTTTTTTAACTCTAACCAGTCGATAGAGAACTTACCCTAAAATCATTCTTAAACTTCTTTAAGTCATCAATCTGTTTTCTGTGTTCAGAAACACCTGGTGACACACCTGTAAAACCAAAACCTGTTAGATTCTATTTACTGTTAACTTTAAACTCAAAATTTTTAAGTATGGAATGTTAGACATGAGAACAGAGGCCAGAGTGTTGGTGCACACCTCTAACATCTTTAATCGGAGCCCTGGGCTGAGGGAGAGATAAGTAAGAAGCGAGGACAGGTCTACCACCTAAAGACGAGCGATTCAAGTATCCGTCTGGCTAAACACTTCTTAGTTTCTATAATTGTGTCTAAAAACTTAAACTCTAACCTTTGTTTTCAGCTTTTGAAAAGCTAGGTGATGTTTCACTTGCTTTAATATTTTCTTTATTCCCTGCAGGAGAGTTCTGCCTCTGATCTTGAAGCCTGGAATCTTTTGCTAGAAAAGAAATTTTAAAAAGCAAAGCACTAGTATTAGACAGATTAGGACAACAGTGAGTAAACACCCAACACGTCTAACTTTCTGGCTTAGGGAAAAATGGGTTTCATTAAACTGAGTTTATTCCCAGTCATCACATCAAAATTCAATAAGCATGCTCATCCAATAGGCATGTCACACTAGGACAGGTCAGCGCCTCTGATGCCAGACATTAGTTAATCTCCATGGAATAGCTCTACCAGAGACAGAACCTGGCACCCACAAAAGCATCTCTGTATTCAGAACACAGCTCTCGGCCGTGCGTGGGTTACAACAGGAAAGGTGTTGGTCGCATACCCTCAACAGATGGGGTCAGTGCTCTGTTGGACGCAGGGCTGGCAGGAGTCGGGGATGCAGCGGGAACAGGCATGGAAACGGCTTCAGCAGGGATGATGCCAGCTTGGGGAGAAGCAAGCACAGGCCCGCTGGGAGAGTTTCCAATGCTGCTCTGCCTGGGAGACCTGGGTCTGTGAGTTTTGGGAGATAACCTTGGAACTAGAAGCAAAAAGATACTCATTAAATTCTCAGAAATATCTTATGGCAGAAATTACCAATCTCTAAGTACCACCGTGGTTTCCCTCCTAATTAAATGAGTGAACTTTGAAGTATTTTGAGTAAAGTTCAATGGCAAGTCAAAGCATACTTAAATTGAAAAAAAAAAAAAAAAAAAGACAACATTCAAAGTGTAACATTGATTCAAGGTGAGAGATCTCTACCATACCTCTCTCCTCTCCTTCCATCAATACACGAGATAAAATTGATGGTAGTTTGCTGCCAAGCCTATGTGCTTTTCCTTGCAACATAAAGATCCACTGCCAGTGCTGAAGGAAATTAGGATGCACCTAGCCTCAAGGGGTACATAACACAGAATGAATGCCTTCCACACAACTGCTTAATGCTTCCTAGTCCATTAAAAACCTATTTGCAGGCTTCAGAGTAAAGAGGTTAATGAAAATGGTTCAATCAAACATTATAGAAGGAAACTGTTCACAACTTTTCAGGGAAAGGTCAACCCTGTAACACGATTCTCACTGTATCCCTCAACTGTCTCTATTCTCATATTTATAAAAAAGTTGCTTACTTATAATAAGGTTAAAACACCTCAAGATTCTTTACTTGTTAATCTTCAGTTTAAAAGACCAAGAAAACTAGCACAAAGAAATGTACAGGGCAATCAGTACAACTGCACACCTTACAGGGGTAAGCGTACTATATAATGGTATAGCAAATAAAAACAGACATTTAACAGAACTGGGTTTTTTTTTTTGTTTTGTCTGTCTGATTTTTTAAGCTTAAAGACCTTTTCCTGGTAAGACCAGAAGAACAGGCACAAGCTCTAGCTCCTCACTCCCAGGAGAAGACACTACAGACCAACAGGACCAACACAGCAGCCCAAGCAGGCCTAATTCTAACCCTGCTCCAAGCAGGACCTCGGCTGCAGCTGCTGACGGTCAGAGGCTCCTCAGGCACTCATAACAAAAGCTGAGCCTCTCCTAGTGCAGACTACTCCTTGAGGAGCACCAGGTGACTATCTGGTTACTCCACACACAGACGCCATGGAAACCCACAGCAGTAAGAAACCTAAGCAGGTTTACAAAATGTATACAGGGTCAGAGTTCCAGAGGGATGGGACAGTTCCTTCAACTAGTGTCTTAATAACCATGGTAACTGGCAACACCTGCTTATGCCACTGCATTTCATCTGTACCATCTCAGATCTTCAGCTCTGCACAGTGTCATACCTACCCCCACTGACCACTGAGGACCACGTTCCCCCTGCAGGACTGGTCCTTGCCACTGGAGGAGCAGCTGCTTCACTTGGGGGATTGTGGGATACAAATTCTAGGCCACTAGACATGGAGCCTCTCCCAGCGGAGACTCTGTGATTCCGAGGGTGGCGCTGTGCCTTTGGAGACATCCTCGGGGGGCCTGAGGAAGACAGAAGGGTGTCACAGGATATCACATCAGTCCTGCCGCGCCCACCTTACCGCTCTTCTTGCTAGACACAGACATAACTCTTACTTCCTTAGCAGGTTTTCCTTGGTTAGAATATGAACCACACTATATTGATTTCTGGCCACACTAAGAATTTTTTTGTGGGATGTCATTTATGTCAGTATGTTTTATTTCCCCTTTTTACAATTCGTTTTTACTTTTAATTATATTGTCTGTGTGAGGGTGTGCACATGAGTCCCTCTGGAAAGCAGAAAGCTCTCTGACAGCTGACCCATCTTTCCAGCCTTATTTCCTTTCACTATTAAAGCAAGGAGGAAATAAACTTGATGGTGAGAAATCAAACAACATGGCCCAAGTGTTTAACTACATGCATTTAAAAACAAGTTATCATAATGTTTTTGAAGGAAGCACAGCTGCATGATGGGATATTATCAGTTTACCTTTCTAACAGATTTTATTATTTCCAAAATGAGACAAAACTTTTTTTTTTTTTTAACAGTGATAGGAAGCAAGCTTGGGAGCCCATACTTGTTAGGCTATCGGTCCATCTTGGAGCTACATCCTTCAGGGCTCCAGGTAAAGAAGGAACTTAAGCAGAAACCTCAGATCTCCTCTCCGTCTTTTGCCCAGGCCGTCCTCACATGTGTGTGGCTGCCACGTAAGAGCAGAACAAGGACACTCTGCAGAAGGCTGCACTGTGAGAGCTGACAACTCTCACCATCACTGTCTCTGCCACCCTTGGGGACTGCTGGGAATACAGCCTGTAGCACACAAGTCCAGAACTACCCCTCCTAACACATGCTCTCTGCTGTGTCCTCAGTGGGAACACAGTCAGACATGTGCTCTGAGGAAATGCTAACTCATGTTAGAATTTCCCTTTTTTTAATGTTTAAAATGTATTAATTACTATAGGGTATGTGTGGTATGGGCTGGGTTTGTATGTGCTGGCTCGCGCTCGCGCTCTCTCTCTCTCTCTGTGTGTGTGTGTGTGTGTGTGTGTGTAGGTGAGAAGTCAACTTTGTGGAGTCACTTCTCTTTTTGCACCTTTACATGAGTTCCAGAGACCAAACCCAGGTCATGAGGTTTGCATGGCTAGGGCATTCACCCACAAAGCCACCTTGCCAGCCTCCCATCAGGGCTTTCACCTGGGGGTACCTGCACCCTCGAGCTGTACAGCAGCATTTCATCTGACTACAATGGAATGCTTACAGTTCCCTTGTGCTCAGTGCTTTCTGACACATTCTCTGGGAATAAGTGCCTCCACCCAAACGGTCTGCAACAGCTCCCTGTTGCCGCTAGGAGTCACCAGAGAGGCACACATTAAAAGTCTGTGACATTTGCCTTTGCAACATTGTACTCTTCTGTTCTGAATTCCCTTCTGTGTGGGCAAAAATTTAACAGTAGCTAAAGTAGTCTATTCTCAAACAGCTTCGTTAGAAAACTTTATTGGTCTTGATCAGTTATATTCACTATGATTTTACCAAGACCAGGTGATTAGAATATAAACTCAAGTGCTCTGAACTTAGACCTTAGAACCTGCATTAAATCAGAATGCTACCTTTTTCAGGGAGGGTGGCAGGGATAGGGTCTCACCATATAGTCCTGGCAGGCTTAGAACTCATTATATATGAGCCAAACTGACCTCGACTTTCAGCAATCCTCTTGCCTGTAGCCCGGGCACTGGGAAACATGTGCCACAAAGTATATGGCATGCAACAATGGTGAATTCAGCATCAAATACACACAACTTGATATGAGCCAAAAAGACAGAAAAGGCTCAATCTATACCTGTTTTGCAATTGATAAACTTTAGATAAAGGTCTCCCCACAGATTAAAGCAGCCTTTCACTATAGTGATACTGTAAAACTAATTTAAAATAATGATTCAATTAAATTAGTAATTCCTCAGGCACTCTAAAAACTACTGTTACCTGAGGGCAGACGTACAAGGCCACTACAAGGGATGTCATGGATCACAAAGGACCCCAAAATAGTACTCCTGCCTTTGGCCAACAGGAAGGTTCCCTGGCACCCTCACCAGGGAGCTGAATGTGGCAGCCCCCATAAGCCCAGCCACCCAGGAGCAGAAGTGCCCACTTCATTCATCCCTGCCACTGCCCAGGGCCGAGACCTCCCCGGGCTGCACAGGAGCACTATTACCAGACAGGCCAGAGCCCATCTCTACAGCCAGGCAGTGCAGGGCATTATACATAGCACTTATCAAATTTTACTCTAGTGAACAAAAGGTTACTAGAAGTAGTTTTAATAAACTAAAGTTAAAACACCAAAATTATAGGTTATTAAATAATGAAGAGGAAACTACTTTGTAATCATAACTCACAAAGGAGCTAAACAAAGACAAACAAAAACATGAACAAATCGTGGTATTGTACCTTCTGAAGACATGCGTTTAGGCATAGTAGAGACAGGAGCTGGAGAACCATGAGCAGAGGGGTGAGACGGGGGTCTGGAGGGCCTCGAGGGGGGCCTGGAGGGCGGCCGTGTAGGGGTGGCTGCCCGAGGTGGAAGAGAGTTGGGACCTGACTGGTAGCGAGAAGGTGGGCGAGAGGAAGGAGATGGGCAAGGCGATGGCCAGGGAACACCTGACAGAACAAATGATATGAAGGAAAGTATAAAAACTAAAGAAAAAAATGAGGGAAAAGTAAACAGAAAAAAAAGTAAAATGACAAAAATGATTTCTTGTACATTTAACCCTTTGAGGACAGTCATTTGATCTGTGATAAGTTTTAGTACAACTTAACTGACACAAATTCACATTTTACTTTCACCTCCTTAAAATTCAGTCTGTTGAAATGAATCCACGTTCCCAAAGGGTTAATTAGGATCTACACATACTACTGAAGAAGACAGTTAAGACTCTGCCTCGTATGCCTACTTCTTCAGCTGTTGTCAGCCATCACTTGTGAAGAGAATGTCGCACACACAGATAATCCCCTCGATAAACACACTGACTCCTGCTCGGGAAGGCAGTCCCTTCACTGGTCTTAGCTCTCAACAATAAACAGAAACAGCAGCCTCTAACACCACTGTCCAAGCTCTTTTCCTACTCTCACATGAGGTTCCTCAGGTCTATATCTGAACTGAAATATCAGTTTCAAAGGTCATTAGCCACATCCTGTTCAGGTAGAAATGAAAGCTTACTTCTATTGTTTTCTAGAATGCTGGAAGAATAGCACCCTATGCTTAGAAGAATCTCATCCTGATGCACAGGAATGAATGGCCCCGTCTATCTACTGTCTGCACACCACAGGGTAAGCCTCAGGGCACAAACCTGTCATCAGGGCACCCCCCAGCCCCACCCCGTCAGCTACGTCCCCAGCACTTAGTTAACAGTCCAGGGTTCCTCTCCAGTAGTCTAGGGGGCTCCACTCACTGGAGTATCATACATTTCTCATCCCCCTCCACGTTTTTAACTTGAAAATTCTATTCATAAACAACTGAAAATCTTCACTCAGTGAGCAAATAAATTTCACCATCATTACTAAGTAGGAAAACTACTCAAGACTGTTTCCTTGGAAGAGGAATTCTGCTCTTACTTGGCTGACATTCTTCACCCCACTCCCTTCCTTTACACCAGGTCTCACACAACCCAAGCTGGCTCAGGCTGCCTATGGAGCTGGACTGCTCAGCATGAGGGGCCTGCCTCACTCCTCTTGCGCTGCTACAACCTTCCTCCCTGACACTGGCTGTCCACTCTCTTTCCCTGTCAGCTACCATATTTCTAAATGATTCACTTCTGCTGTCCCATCTCCAGATTGCTGTACTCACCTATAATCTGTATTCAACTGACTGGGGACACTACACAAAATGCCTTCCTACTTAAAGCTCCCAGCTGCTACACTCTAACGCCTACTCTCAGAAATCAAAGGTTGTCTGTGCTGTATTTGTAAGCACAATTCTCTCATGACTTTCCTCACCTGACTCTTGCTTATTTCTGATATTACAAATCACCCTAAGTTCTTCCTTGAAGTAAGCAGAATGGAATCCATCACAGTCAATGAAAACGAATCTGCACTAACTCAGTGTCTTTCTCATGAACTATGCCCACTGCGTCATCACCTAGTGTCTTACAAGTTTCCATTCTGTCTGTCTGTGGAGTGTCTTAGGCCAAATGAGTATGAGAGGATGAAACAGCTCAGGACATGCTGTCACCCTACACGCGCCAAGGACAGATACAGTGTTATACTGTTTAGTAGCCACAAAACAAACTACATTATAGATAATAAAAACTACTCCAAAATATTCACAAACAGCATGCACATTCCTATCAGATATGCAAACTCTTAAATGTTTAGATAGTTCTGTATTACATCAAAAACATTAACAAATAAGGTCAAAATACTTGCCTCCATTAACTACTCTTTGGTCTGAGCCAGTGTTAGGGTTGAAATCTGAAGCGTGAGAAGCAGCTCTTGACGGCGTAGAGCCTGGTCCAGGCTGGCCCATCCGTGGTGAGCTCTGTCTCCCACTTCCCCAGGATATGACTTCTCTGTTTCTTTGTCCAGGAGGAATATATTTATTGTCCCTGGAAGTGAGAGATCCTCTAAATCATTTATCCTAAAAAGTACTGGGCTAACAAAACACACTGAAAGGTACACTAAGTAGAAGACTGTGTCACATAAGCCTCAGTCTCACCACATGGTCTCACAGCCCTGCAGGTCTCGGCCACCAGCACTTTAACAAGGTGTGCTCACTCTCATCCTGACACTCAGTGATGATTAGGGAAATCATAAGACTCAGCTTTACCCACAATGCAGCAGGTTTTCTACTGTTTTGAGTAAATGACAGACCCACAGTCCTGCAAACGCATGCAACCACTGCGCCATCATTTCTCCTTTCGCAGTCACTCCACACTGCCTTTAGCTCATGTGTTCTCAGAGCAAGCATCATGAACACTGAACTTTCACATAAGGTTCACCTCTCTCTAGTTTTTTCCAGTTTTCCCACCATGAGTGTGTCTGGCAGCTTGCCGCTTTCTGCTCTAATGCTGTGTGTCACACTGACAGTCTCTCTGACTCAGGGTCTTCGTCCCTCACTGTTCCCTACAGACCACTCTTCAAGAATGGCACACAAGTGCTTCTGCTACCTGCCACCATAGCATCAAGAGTATCCTGGGTTCTTAGCCTTTAAGAGGCCAGATTCTCTTAGAGAACCATGTTCTACAGAGGAGAAATAACTCCCCACACTCCCAGGGGCAGACAGGCTCCATTATCATACCAAAATTGTCACCTCCTGGTGAGGCTCTCTACAACTACACAGGCAATGCTACTTCTTCCCCATTCTGATGTTCTAATGCTCCGAACAGATCTTCATCATGCAAGCTACAGTGCCACTAGGTGACTGGGTCCCACTCTCCGACCTTGTTTTAAGGAGCTCCTCAGGGAGCCGGGCAGTGGTGGCACATGCCTTTAATCCCAGCACTTGGGAGGCAGAGGCAGGCGGATTTCTGAGTTCGAGGCCAGCCTAGTCTACAAAGTGAGTTCCAGGACAGCC
>NC_034612.1:11736107-11746599 GCF_900095145.1 Mus pahari | reverse complement strand
GTGGCTCACAACCATCCGTAACAAGATCTGACGCCCTCTTCTGGAGTGTCTGAAGACAGCTACAGTGTACTTACATATAATAAATAAATAAATAAATCTAAAAAAAAAACCAAAAAAACAAAAACAAAAAAAACAGACAAAATGTATTTTGACCAGAAAACTAAGGATCGGTAAGGAAACAACATGTATTCGCTGTTTTAATGTGAGTCTGTCAGTCTGTATAGTTAATAGAAACAATGTGATATTGTTGTTTAATTTAAAATTAAATAATTAGTTAACAAAGTAATTTAAGCTGATGAAAATCAAAGACAAGTACACTAAAATGCATAAAAAGGAACTCTGTGAACTTACGTATATGAAGATAAACTGCTATCATATGTGGACACCACACCATAATTCTCCTCATTATATCGAAACATATCATTGGGGTCCCATCCATTAGACTAGAAGGAAAATGAAGGTCAACTTTTCAATTCAGCTATAATCATTGCTTATAGGAACATCTAGCAAACTATACTAGTTGGCTCTAACTCTGACTCCTTCCCTACAAAAGGGCCAAACTTTACTTTAGAAAACATTAAAGACAAGCCAGATACGGCTCATACCTGTTATACCAGCACAAAGGGGACTAAGACAGGAGGAGGAGGAGGAGGAAAGAAGAAGAAGAAAGAATAAAGGAGGAGGAAGAGGAGGAGAAAAAGGAAAAAAAAGCCCTATATTAAACCAAACCCAACCCAACTCTTTAGGAAGAGCTTCCCTCTTACACATCTCACCCTTTACTTCAGCGGGGATTACATGAGTTGTCAGAGACCCAGTGCCTCTGGCTCAGAGGCTTCTCCTTCACCTGTCCTAACAGAATTCCTTACAAGCAGAGTTAAACCTTTCCTGCCTACATTTCCACGCAGAACAAAACCCTTCCCCTCCCCTAGGCAGGTGAGGAAGGTCAGCACAAAGCCACAGGCAGGCAAATGGGATGTCACACATGTTATGCTTTAAAGCTTTTTGAAGATCTCAGCAACAGCTATGGGTCCCATGTCCTTACTTCCAAACTCAGTGCTGTTTCCCTCCATAGGTGAAGGACTAAACTGCCACTATCAAAACATAGGCTGGACTTGTAAACCTGAAGCAATGAGGAAAATACAGCGAGAATCTTGGGTGCCGATCAATCTTGGTAAGGCCCAGGTAACTGTTACCTGTCTAGTCTGCCGTTTTGTGCAGTGACTAACGTCACAAGGAAACTTTCTCATGATCTACTTGATTGCAGGTTCTGTTAACTTCCATGCTTTGGTGATCTTGGAGACCAATCACAACAGAAGCCAGTAGAACTGCTTGGATAGTTAGCCACAATAGCTTGGACCCAAACCAACCACCCAGCAGCACTTCCTACACCTATTTTAGGGATTTTGCTTTTATAAGCAGCCCCTTGGAAGGATGCTGACATAAGAGAAACACCTGCACCAATATAAGAAGCTTTTGAAAATAAGACATCCATTTTGAGTAGGGGTTAAGTAAAGTTTAAGTCCCCAAGATCTCCTTGGGAATTAACATCCTACTTGGTAGAAAAAGGTAGGTACAATGGGTAACTGACACCCTGATTGGCAAGTTAAGACATGAATGTTAGGCAAGGCAAGTCCTTGCCACTGCTGAATACACCAACCAATGGAAGCAAGGTAAATATACACCAAAGACAAGTTCCTAAGGAAGTGCCCTATCCCCAAATCCTGACTGGCACAAATGTTTGCAGATTTCAGGCTTGAAAGCCGTACAGGATCTGACTCACTGTCACATCTGCAGCCCTCATGCATCAGTCCTGGGGGGAATGGTTAATAAACTATCCCTGACTGACTGAGATCAGTGTTCATGCAGTTTGTGAGGCAACTCCTGGTCCCCAGCAAATCTCACATCAAACTCTCCTTTTAAAGTCTGACAGGCTCAGTAATCAAGAAAACATTACTTTTCTAGAGGACACCATGGAGGAAGAGCAGCAACTCCTACAAGCTGTCCTCAGACTCTACATGCAAGCCACCATACCTACACACTCTCCCTCGCAATGGATACATAGATAGATACGTTTTTTTTGTTTTGTTTTGTTTTTTTAAATTGGAAGAGTGATCCATCACACTGAACAGAAAAATATCTACCAAAACTAATGATTTCAAGTTCCAAGGCATAGAAATAACCACTATGAGGAGTTTCACGGGCTTAAATCAATGGTTCCAAGGTTAAGAGCTGTTACTACAGAGCTCAGCATGGTGGCACAGGCCTTTAACCCCAGTACTCACGAGGTAGAGGCAGGAAGATCTGAGTTCAAATAACCAGGTCTACAGAGCAAGTTCCAGGACAGCCAGGNCTACAGAGAAAAACCCTGTTTCAAAACAAGCAAACAAACAAACAAACAAACAAAAAACCACCACTGCCAATAAAACAACAACAAAAAGTGTGCTCTTAGAACTGTTGAGAAAGGATGTGCAGCAGCACTGCACAAGAGATCTCAACTCCCGGAACCGAGACCGTCTCTGGGCTTCCTTTCATGAAAACTCATCTCTCTCTCCTCTCTCTCTCTCTCTCTCTCTCTCTCTCTCTCTCTCTCTCTCATACGCACACAAACAATGTACTTTTATTGCTATTCTGCAGCTTGCTTTTCCTATTAATAAACATATGAGCTATCTTTCCTATTTGAATACTGGTTTTTGGTAGGAACACAAATGTCTATTAAGTATCAGCATTGTGCTTTTCTGATGGGAACCTACTGAACCTACTGATAGGAAATAATGTTGCAAAAATATCATGGCATATAATTATTTTACATGTGTTATAGATATATTAGGACTAAGATAAATTCTTTTCTATTTTAAATTTATATATTTCCCCTTTGGAAAAAAAAAGGGGGGGGGGGTCTCAAGCCAGGAGGTGGTAACCAACATCTTTAATCCCAGCACTTGGGAGGTAGAGACAAGTGGATCTGAGTTCGAGGCCAGCCTGGTCTACAGAGTGAGTTCCAGGACAGCCAGGGCTACACAGAGAAACCCTGTCTCAAAAAACCAAAAACAGGGTGTTAGAGAGATGGATCAGTGGTAAGAGCACTGGCTGCTCTTCCAGAGGTCCTGCATTCAATTCCCAGCACCCACATGGTGGCTCACAACCATCTGTAATGGGAGCTGATGCCCTCTTCTGGAGTGTCTGAAGACAGCTAGTGTACTCACATACATAAAATAAATGATATAAATAAGTCTTAAAAACAAAAACAAAAAAAACAAAAGACAGGGTCTCACAGGATATCCTAGGAAGAACTAGAACTTGCTATGTAGGTCAGGTTGTCCTTGAACTCAGAACCCAACTGCCTAGCTAAAGTAAATTCTTCGTAGTAAGACTAACGGGAATAAACCACACTTACATTTTAAACTCTGATAAACTGCCAGTCTCCCCCTCAAACCATTAATGAACTTATCTTTCCAACTAATAACGTAAAAATTGTACTTGTTTCCCATCACAACGGTACAGTGACACACACGTGAAAACCATTCTATTAAGTCTAGGTGAGCCTTTAACTTCCCAGGGCAGCTCTGCTCTGAGGAGGCTAAGCTCCTAGAGAAGAAGATGCTACTTCCTCCATTACTATGTCTTAAACAGTAAACTTGGCTCTCTGTGCACAACAGAAGGCTCTTTGCTCATTCAGTCTTATTTATGGCGCTCTGTAACATTAAATCTCTATGTTCAAGGGGACTGGGGAGATGGCTCAACGGTTTATAAGCACTGGCTGCTTTTCCAGAGGACCCAGGTACAATTCCCAGCCCTCATGGAAATTCAGTTGTCTTTAACTCTAGTTCTAGGGGCTCTGACACACTCCTCTGGCCTCTCAAAGCATTAGGGGTAGGTGCACAGGCACACCTACAATATGCCCATATGCATAAAATAAAATTTTTAATTAAAGAAAATATAATAAGCTCTATGCTCTATCAAAGTTTACTAATATTTGACTTGTAGATGGGGTACCAAGAGAAAACAAAAAATAATACGTGGTAAATGAGCATTTTAGAAGCAAGTTTCTATAGAGAATGATATTAATTTTAAGTTCAAGAAATTGAGGCACAGCTTTAATTTTAATGTAACCTAAGTATTTATCACTTATGACTGCTATTTTTCATCCACTATCTATCTGTGTAGACGTAGCTAGCCTTAAACTTGCTGTGCAGACCTGTCTGTCTCTGCCTCCTGGTATTAAGGCAGGTGACACCTAGCTGACTTGGGGGTTTTGTTGTTTTTGTTTTGAGTCAGGGTCTTTATAAAGCTCAAGCTAGCCTCAAACATTCTCTTTAGTGGAGGCTGATCTTGAACTCTTAACCCTTATTCTTCTACAACTGAGTGCTAACATCACAGCTGTCACACCCAACTTCAAACTATCTTAATGATAACTCTTTGTCCACTGTGACCTCATTTCTGAGGAAGTCAACATACAATTACCCACTCCTGCCTTAGGTTGGCATTCAAAAGGATACGGGCTGCCACCCTGTAGCTGTCAGTGCCCTGAAGTAACCTGATCACCACGAAGAAGTGATCTAAGAGTGCTCAGACCTCCAGCCAGGGAGGATTCTCCCCTCTCTCCCACTTCACCAGCCGCCCAGACAGAGAAAGAGCTACAGAGACGCGTTCACACTGAGCGCCGGGGTGTGGCAGGAACTCACCACGTCATTCTCCAGAGCCTCCAGCTCCTCGCTGGCTGTGAGCTCCCCTGCATCCCAGGGCTCCAGGTCCTTCTCCTTGTGCTCACCGTTCACCTTTGCGCTGAGAGCAGAGTCAGTAAAAGCATCTGTGAAGAACAACAGGCAGGCGACACTAAGCAGCTATAGCTGAGTACATTAGTTGTCTTGTTTTTGTGTTCAGACAGTGTCTTACTATGTATAGCCCTGGATCGTCTATGTAGCCCAGGCTAGCCTTGAACTTGTAGCAGTCCTTCCTGCATGCACCTTCCTAGTTCTGGGATACCAGCAAGTGCCCATCATGTGTGACTAGGCAGAGTGGCTTTAACTTTCTAAGCTTAGGTCTCTGTGCAGGGGTCAGTATCCAAACTTACCTCCTAACAATACAGGTATTAAGTAAGACCATTCCTAAGTGATCTGTCCCTTTCCAAAACAGTTCCTCAATATCACCTTAAGAAGTTCAGATTCAAGCAGGGCAGTGGTGGCGCACACCTTTAGTCCCAGCACTCAGTAAGCAGAGGCAGGCAGATCTCTGAGTTCAAGGCCAGCCTGGTCTATAGAGCAAGTTCTAGGACAGCCAGAACTACATACAGAAACCCTGTCTCAGAAAACCAAAAAAGAAGCTGTTCAGATTCTGCAGTGCTGCTGTCTACAGCAGCCTCATTGGTACTTCTAACAGCCCAGGCTCACATGCACCCAATCCCACTCCTTGTAATATCCCTTGAGGAGTCTAGCTTATGAAAAGGTTTGGCACTTAGATGCTCAGCTGACCTTACTGCTCTACAGCTGAGAGTTGAAGAGCTGAACAGCATCAGGAATGCTCATGGTCACACATCTAGCACAGGAATGTTTCTGACCTGCTCTGCCAGAGACCACAAGCTCCCAAATTCTTGAACCCTTATTACAAGTTACTGCAACGAGTAGGAGAATAAAATACCATTAAGCTGTAGAATTATTCCATAAGTGAGTCCTCAAGGTGTTTGATCTGGCACCGCTATGTATCAGTATCACCAAGGATCAAGGTACTGCCAGAGTAAGACGTGGGTGGAAAGTGTTAAGCAGAGCACTGCACGGTAGCTAGCCCTAACCACCTGTATTCCCAAATGAGGGGCAAATAGACAAGAATGTGCACCATGCATACAAGACCTCAAGCAAATGTCTCCGGTCACTATCAATGATAAGGACAAAGAGTGCACACAGGGAGCCCTCAGAGCAACAGCAGAATGGAACTGCCCTCGGGATAAAGCTTTTTGCAGAGGGTAAGATGCTGCTCATCTCCCAACCCCCAGCCGCTGGAAGCCACAAACCGCCCTAACTAGCCAGCCTCATTACTTCCTGCTAGCTTTACTCAAGCCCCATCCTACATCATCCGACAGCTCTACCAACTATTGGTAAAAATTAAGTTATAGAGCTGGAGAGACGGCTCTGCTCTTACAGAAGATCCAGCTTCAGCTCTCAGCACCAATATTGGGAGCAAACATCTCTAACTTCACATTCAGGAGATCTGACATCCTCTTCTGATTCCTGCAGGCACCTACACTCAGATCAAGATACACCTGAGTAAAAAAATTTTTTTTAATTTATTTCATGTATATGAGTACACTGTAGCTGTCTTCAGACACACCAGAAGAGGGCATCAGATCCCATTACAGATGGTTGTGTGCCAGTACAGATGTAGTTGCTGGGAACTGAACTCAGGATGTCTAGAAGAACAGTCAGTGCTCTTAACTGCTGAGCCATCTCTCCAGCTGGTAAATCAATTTTTAAAAGGTTTATTGGGGCTGGGATCTGATGCCCTCTTCTGGTGTGTATGAAGACAGCTATAGTGTACTCGTATTCATGAAATAAATAATTTTTTTTAAAAAAAAGAAAGTGAGTCTGACTGAAAAATAAATTGAATTTACTCATGTATACCTTCAGGAAGAGGAGAGATTCCAACAATAATGGCAAACAAATATTTGTTAGGATCCTGAGATCTCTTCAACTAGAAGGAACTAAAACCACAAAAGTAGATTCCAGGGCACTTAGAATCATTCAGACTCATCTCTACACAAAAGCTCCAACAACGTTCAAAAACAAAACCCTGTTAACATGTCACTCACCAGGGTGGCAAAAGCAAAAATGAGCAAGACATCAACATCAACACAAATTCAGTATAAAAACTAACATTCTAATTTAGGAAGTTAAAATTCAAAGCTGGGAGCTGAACCCCCAAACTGGGAGGCTTGGTAGGAGGTTCACTACAGTACAATACATACAATAAGATCCTACCTTTAAAAAAAAAAAAAAAAGGTAGGGTGGGAGAGAGGGAGGAGGGAAGGAGGGAAGGGGGGTGGGGTAGACAGACACAGACAGGAAAAGGAACACAGAAAAGGAAGACATTATCATAAAAGTTAAAAGCATAGGATGTCTCACAGCCACACAAATTATATTCCTTTTTTGGAGACAGAACTTTGTTACATAAAGAGTCGGGTCCGGCAGCCTACAACTCTGTGATTATTCATCTTCAGACTTAGGGAGCAGGGGATATAGATGTCTACCACAGCTGGCCTTGTTATGGGGGAGGTGTAGAAAAATTGCAGCAGGTGTAGGATGAATCAAAAGCTCTTCTCGAAAGTGTTGTGGAAAGAAATAAAAAAAAAAAGAAAAAGAAAAAGAAAAAGAAAAAGAAAAAGAAAAAAAGACAAAAGAGAAAGTGTTGTGGATAGCCCTGATGCTGAAAGTGTTATGGATAGCCCTGATACTGTTTGTATGTTTGTATTCTGATGTTAACTAAGCTTACCCAGGAGGGCTTTGGACTGGGACTGAGGGAGGACAAGATGTAGTTACAAGTGGTCCCCATTTAGATGGTGATTGATATTTAATATGGCTTACAAGATTAGGATGCTAGTTGTTGCGCTCAGCAACTGAATTACCTGTTGATCCTGAACTAAGTTTGTGTGGTGTTTTCCCTCACGTGGCAACTCAACTGGGTTCCAGAAAGAAAGGTAGGGCTGCAAAGTGTGGGTTTGCAAGAAATGTACCCCAAAAGACTGGGAATTTGGAAGAGCAGGGCTGGCGAGGTAGTGACCCACCAGTGGGAACTTAGCGAGTCCTGTGGCGAGATTTCAGAGCTCCATGTCAGAGAGTTTGTCAAAGCTGAGAACAAGGCCAGCCGGGGCCAGCTGGAATATCGTGAGGGTTGCAGGGGAAGAGACCAAACAAAAACCCCCACAAAAGCCAACCCCCAACTTTTACCTACTGTCTGCATTCTGATCCAGAGCAAGGAAAGACAGCAAGCAGCCTATTCAGGAGACAGCTACAGAGGGAAGAGTGGGCCAGAACAATTACCAGATCAGGCAGGCTCCTCTTGTCTACACTGTAGGCTGCATTAAGAGGGCATTTTTATTCAGCTTGCTTCATTTCCCCTACTACATGCATAAAGAAAGGGAAATCACGCATGGTAACTGAGTGTTCACATAGAATCAGGAATGTGTTTTGGGTGTTTTTTCCTCTCTCTAGAGATAGGGTTTCTCTGTGTGGCCTGTAACTTGATCTGTAGACCCGGCTGGCTTTGAAACCAGAGATCCGACTGCCTCTTGCCTACTAAATGCTGGGATTAATGGCATGTGCTACTACCATCCAGCTGAGTTTGTTCTTGAGATTGGAGCTCACTCTGTAACAGCCTAGAATGACCACAATCTCAGTATGCAACCTAGACTAAACTGTAACATATGGCAATTCTCCTGTCTCAGCATGCCAATGCTCAGATTATAATCCTCTGCCACCATGCCTGGTTAATTAAAAACAGCAAAGGCCTGAAGCTGCAGGAGGACCAGCTTGACCAGAACAGACAGGACCGGGGATGGCTGGGGGCAGAGTGCATGGCTGTGATGCACAAGGCTCATTTTCAAGCCCCTGCATCACAAGTATACACAGTACACAGACAAGTGCAATGGCATACAAACGATCTCTCTTTTCTGTTACAAAATACGGAAGTACACTGGGCATACACAACAGCACAATTTCTACCATCCCCAGTATGTTCCGGGTGAGGACAGGAGAAACGGAAATTAAAAGTCATGCTCATCTACATAAAAACTTCCAAGTCAGCCCATGATAAGTAAGATCTTGTCCCCCACTAGAGATGCCTCAAGTAGTTAACAGCGGCACATACTGCTCTTCCAGATAACCCAACCCCAACGCTGGATGGCTCACAACCACCTGTTAACTCCAGCTGTAGCAGGTCCCACACCTATGGTCAACATGGACACCCAAGAGCACGTGCACATACCACACATATACATAATTTAAAATAAAGCCAGGAGGTAGTGGGCCATGATGTTAACCTGAGCACTCAGGAAATGGAGGCACAGGCAGGCAAAAATCTGAGTTTGATGCCGACCCTTTCTACAAAGCTAATTATAGAACAGCCAAGGCCATAGAAACTGTTGTGGGATGTCTCCCTTTGCCCTGAAGCGGGGTGGAGGTGATGGAGTATACAGAGCTTGTCAGGTCCTCCCCATCCCCAAATAAAATACCCCAGAAGCTAGAATTCAAAAATCAGGCAGAAAACGGTCACAGGAAACTAGCTAAAGAAGGCTTCTATAACTTACCATAAAAAATGCTTGCTATTTCACTGTTCCCAGCATGGACATGGGGGTGGGGGTGGGGGAACCAGAGTGAAATCCTAGCTCCAGAATTTGGGGTGGAAAGGCCTCTCTTATCTCACTGGGGCCTCCAAATGTTAAATCTTGAGATTCAAAGAGGAAAACCAGTTCCACACTTTTGAGCCAAATTTATTCAAATACTGAGCAGGAATGACTTTGGTCAGGATCTCTCCCAGTCGACTGGCCCTGAGACATGTGTTGTAGGAACTTTAAAGAACAAACCCATATGGCCACCATACTTTTCATTCTGTACAATCCCCAGAATTCTAGGAAGTTACCTGGTCCTTGGGTGGGTGAGGTTTATGGGTTAACTTTGGGGCTGGAGAGATAGCTCAGTGGTTAAGAGCACCGACTGCTCTTCCAGAGGTCCTGAGTTCAATTCTCAGCACCCACATGGTGGCTCACAACCACCTGTAATGGGATCTGATGCCCTCTTCTGGTGTGTCTGAAGACAGGTACAGTGTACTTACATACATTAAATTAACTGATTAATTAATTCATTACATAAAATAATCAAATACATCTTAAAGATAAAACAAAAACAACCAAGACAAGAAACACAGGAGGGCAGGAGACCAGAAGACCAGTGTCATGAGGGTTATGATGGCTGTGGTCGTGTGTAAGCTGCTACACAAGATGGTGAAGGGTACTGGTACCTAGTGAAATACTACTCTGTTGGAAACAAAACAAGCAGGTCATCTGGAAACCAACCTCTGCCACACAGGTTACTGAAAACTTACATCTAATGCATCAAGACCCTCCCCACAACACAGTGCATGCCAGAAATACACAGCTCGGTTCTGCATAACAGCACCTGTTTCGTCTGGGGAAAAAAGGCCAATAGCAAATACCATCCATTCTGAATGACTAAGCCCACTGAACAAAACACATTTACTATTTACCTGATTAAATGTCAGGAAACAGTTTGTTTTACACACTGTAAAGATCATCATCAACACATAACCACAAAATGCAAGGCTCTGAGGAGTCTCATCATAGACTATAGTTGTTCCTTCAACTGGAAACTTTAAAGTAGAGAAACAGAAAGAACTAAGGTATCAAAATAAAACCAAGCCCCAGGTGCTCGCACTAGCGCTCTCTCTCTCTCTCTCTCTCTCTCTCTCTCTCTCTCTCTCTCTCTCTCTC
>NC_034612.1:11733494-11736052 GCF_900095145.1 Mus pahari | reverse complement strand
TCCCTCCCCTCTCCTCCCTCCCCCCTTCCCTCCTCTCCCTCCTCTCCTTCACTCCCCCCTCCCTGAGACCAGGCGGGATAGGAAGCCAGGCCTCTCTGGGAACAAAACTGAACTCCAGCTCATCTTTAAAGATCTTTGCGCTAAAGGAAACTCTGAATGGCTACCTGGACTCACTACCAGATAGAGACATCACCCTAACAAACATTACTGGGGACACCAATGTGTTAAAACTTTCTGGGAAGCAGGACAGACACCATAGCAAAAAGCAGAAACAAAGAGCCACCCCCAAATACCAAGTTTAAACAGAAAGTCAAAGACAACAAACTTCCAACCATAATATAACAGGATGCTACATTCTCAGAGAATCACATCTAACTGCCTCCAGAACACTGATACCCACAGGGGATGTCTAACCCCGCCGTCGGGGCTGCAAAAGGGTCATTTCCCCAGCACGCTCTAGAAGGGGTTGTGTATGAATGAGCTCGAGGGGATCTTGTCATCCTAGGAAGGCTACTTTCATGTATTGCTTCACAGTGGATGCACTGAATGTACAGTAGTAGTTTCAAGACCACCCTACAACACATGTCCACACATCTATACACGAAGGAAAAGTCAAATAGCTCAAATTGCTAGGCATACTTTACTTATGCTAGAATGCTTCTCAGTAAAGAAAGAATTATATGTGCTAAGCCTATTGTCAAATCTAATGCTTTAGAGTGTTTTTATTGTCTAAAGTGTATTTATTATGGGGAAGGAGAGATGGCTCAGCAGTTAGCAGCATGGGTTTGAGTTCCATCACTCACGGAGCAGCTCACAATCTTAACTCCGGTTAGGGGATCTAAGCGCCCTCTGCTAGCCTCTATGGGTACTAGCCATGCACATGCTGTGTATAGAGGCGTGCAAGCAAAAACAAAGACATAGATCAAAACATTAAATCAGCCCTTCTAAAAAGTGCATCAAAATGTCTAGAAATGATCTGCAACCACAAAATTATGCTTAAATATCATGCTACTGAAAAATATCATTTTTAGATTTCGTTTCCCAGAACTGAATGTTAAACAAAATGTTATCTTTGTCTGTATCAATATGCCTATAATAAATAATAATAATAGTAATAATAATAATAATAAATGACTGCGATTGGCTTGGTCCTGAGGACTAAGAACTCATCTGGAGGAATGATTATACAATAAGAACTAGAGAGGGACACTGTTACAGCCTAGGAAAAGCTAGCTACGCCCAGCAGACCACAGCTTCTCCAACCATCTCCTCAAGTGCCCCAGGAATCAGGAGAAAAAGCTGTCTGGGGCTCCAGGAAACCCTCATTCTCCTCAGCCCACAGAAACCATGTCAACTGCATCAAGTGCAACCCAGCAAACTCATGTCCAGCCGAAGAGCAACTCGGGAGCACTAAAACAGCAACGTGAAGAGCAAAGGGTTGGCTGGGATCTGCAAGCATGTCTACCACTCTCTGGAGAGCATGGGCTACTGTAGAAAGCAAACCCAAGGATAAACTGGGCAGATGAGATAAGCTCAAGAAGGCCATCAAGGATGAAGAATAACAGGAAGGAACACTGACAAGAAGTCATTCTGGAAGTCTATCCCTAAAGAAGAGCCTAATAGGAAGTCCTTGCCAGGTGTGGGAGCCATGTGCCTTCATGGCGAGAGTATCTACTTTGAGGAGGAGTATTTGTTTCTCTCTCAGAGGCCTGGGTTCCATCCCAGCATCCACACAGAGACAGCCATCTATAACTAGTTCCAGATATCAATGCACTCTTCTGACCTCAAGAACACAAGGTCTACACACACAGGCAAACTCATTCTGTAAAATAAATCCATAAAAATTTCAACTTACTACACTGGCACAGTAACAAGACACCACAGCTCTGAACAGAACCAGGCACAAGGCACAACAAAATATAATCAGAAATTCATATATATCATTTTTTTTTAAGATTTAACTTTATATATTTGAGTGTTTTGCCCTCATGTATGCTTGCAGCACCTGCAGAGCCCAAAAGAGGACATCAGCTCCCCTGGACCTGGAGTTAGAGAGTGTCTTAGTCAGGCTTTCTATTCCAGCACAACTGACCCCTGTCAACTTGACACACAAACACATCACTAGTAAGCCTCAACCCTTAGTTTCTTTTTTTCTTTTTTTGGGGTGGGGTGGGGTGGGGTTGGGGGGTTCGAGACAGGGGTTCTCTGCCTCCCAAGTGCTGGGATTAAAGGCATGCGCCACCAAGCCAGGCTAACCCTTAGTTTCTTATTCACCCCCAAGATCTGAATAACTTTAAAAGTCCCACAATCTTTACATATTAAAAGTTCAATCCTTTTAAAATATCCAGTATCTTTTAAAATTCAAAGTACTTTAAAATTCAAAGTCTCTTAACTGTGGGTTTCACAAAAAAACTTCCCTCAAAGCCGGGCGTGGTGGCGCACGCCTTTAATCCCAGCACTCGGGAGGTAGAGGCAGGCGGATTTCTGAGTTTGAGGCCAGCCTGGTCTACAAAGTGAGTTCCAGGACAGCCAGGGCCATACAGAGAAACCCTGTCTCG
>NC_034612.1:11700562-11732229 GCF_900095145.1 Mus pahari | reverse complement strand
ACACACACACACACACACACACACACACACACACACACACACACGTGAATACTGTGAAGACTGGGAACAGATCTGGGTTTTCTGCAAGATAAGCAGGTGCTCTTACTCACTCGGTCTCCTCCACAGCTGCCACACATCTTGACTTCTGTCATCCTCACTGTCAGGAGACGCACTAAGACACTGCCCTAGGAGAACAGTCTCTACAGCAGAGGATGCTTGACGTGACATATCCACATCAACAGTCAAGTTAAAATCCGCCACAAGCTCCATCAGTTCCGGGGCCTTGTCTCACGTAAACCAAACTGTAAGCATACAAGCCACCACAGGACAGGGATAAAGACCTTCATAGGCTAAACTTTCCCAGGTAAGGAAATAAAGAAAAACAAGTGGGTGGGACTTTTTTTTTTTTTGGGGGGGGGGGAAATCTAATTTTAGCTAAAGTAAAAAAAATTAATAAAAAAAAAGCCGCTCAAGCTCGAAGCCAGCCTGGTGTACAGAGTGAGTTCAGTCAATTCCCAATAACCACATGGTGGCTCACAACCCCCTGTGATGGGATCTGATGCCCTCTTCTGGTGTATCTGAAGACAGCTACAGTGTACTCACATACATAACACAATATTTAATTTCAAGAAGGGAAGGGGAAGGGGAGGGGGAGGGGGAAGGGGGAAGGGGAAGGGGGAAAGGGGAATAGGAAAGGGGGAGATGGAGGGAGGAGGGGGGAAGGAAAGGAAAGGAAAAGGAAAAGGAAAGGAAAAAGGAAAAGGGAGCAAGAGTGATTAATTGCAGGGCATGGATGGTGATGAGCATGTACCAGCACCTGGCAGATGGCAGGGAAGGAACTGCAGCCCTAGGTCACCCTAATCTACACAGCACAGACCTGTTCCCAAAACAAAAACTTCAAACAAGCAGCTTCAAATGACTAATTTCTTAAAATGATAAACACATGAAAGCAAATTTTGTAGCAAGCACACAACACTGGGGAAATGACATTTTGTCATGCAGAAATAGACAGGATTATAGGTGTACAGACTCAAATGGGATAGCTTCTGACAGCACCGTGGTGTGTCTCCATAATGACCTGGCTAAGAAATACCACTGTGGTTAGTAAGTACCTCTGTACAGGTCTGCAAGTTCACCTCCAGAGAGAGTTCTCTCCTGAGGGCTACAAGTTAACCAGTTAACCCTGGTGTGTTTACAGTATGGTGGCGTTACCTGGAGGTGGTGCTTAATTAGAGGTAGTAGGTCACCGGGCTTATGTCCTTGACCTATATGTTGCCCTGGTTGGTGTCTTTTGCTTTCCTTCTGCCTCCTTGAGGCCCTCAACCACCATACAACCTACTGTTCTTCAAAGTTCACAGAACCAAAGAACCATATTCTATAGGCTCTGAAACCATGACTCAGGCTACATAATCCCCCTGAAAGGTGTTTCTATCAGGTTCATCATAGCAACAGGAAACTAACCAAACCCCATGAGGAGAAATAGTGGATCCTTCTCTTGCCAAGATCCATTCACAGCCAGGAGGAAAATGCCTTGATCCTTAGATTACAACATAATAACAATGGCCAGAACAACACTTATTCTTTTATTGTGATCACACAATGAAGAGATAAGCGCTCTAGGAGAAGAGGAGAAGAGCGACCAGAAGGATTGGTAGAGACACAGACCTTGGTCTGGGATACTAGCTTCCAAAGTCCAGGGCCAGGGGCTGGGAACACAGTAGTGGAGAGCACCTGATACACTTTCAGAGGGCATAAGCTCAGTTCCCACAGTCACATCTGACAGTTTCACAACCTCCTCTAACTCTAGCTCCAGGAGAGTCCACACTGGCCTCATACAGGAACACAAACTTATACACAATAAATCTAAAAACAAAAAACATGTTTTAAAAAAGGCATAGCTCAGGTGGATTTCTGAGTTCGAGGTCAGCCTGGTCTACAGAGTGAGTTCCAGGACAGCCAGGACTACGCAGAGAAACCCTGTCTTGAAAAAACAAAACAAAACAAAACAAAACAAAAAACAGACAAACAAACAAACAAACAAAAAGGCATAGCTCGACAGCAGCAGCACTGCACTGCAAGCCCAGGGAAGGCAGCCTGAGGAAGCTCCTCAGGCAGTGTACTCTGAGGAAACGGCGGCCTTCTGCAGCTGACACCTGACTGGGTTAGAGAACACAAGATCCCAGAAGCTTAGGGCCAGAAGAAGCAAAGCAAAACAACCGGCACCAACCAAATCATTTTATCCACAATAAAATAAAATAAAATAAAATAAAATAAAATAAAATAAAATAAAATAAAATACATAAGCTTTAAGCTTATGCGTGTATAGGGCCGCGGTGAGGGCAGGTGAACATATGTGCCCTGGAGCGCACCTCTTTCTTCATCTCAGGGACAGAGCTCAGGCCATCAGGCTTGGTGCTGTGTGCCTTCAGCAGCTGAGACAGCTTATCTTCTCCCATAGTTTTACCTTTAGGACTTGATGTAGGAACCATTTTAAACAGTGTCTGGAAAGAATCAATATGAAAGAGCAAACACCAACATGCTGCTTTCTTTAAAAATACAATTTGCTGAACCGGGCATGGTGGCACACGCCTTTCTACACAGTGAATTCCAGGACAGCCAGGGCTATACAGAGAAACCCTGTCTCAAAAAAAAAAAAAAAAAAAAAAAAAAAACAAAAAAAAAAAAAAAAAAAAAAAAACAGTTTGCTACTTCAAACTGTCTTGGTTCCTCCCATAGATCATAGAAAAGCTGAGGTAGGAATTCAAAGCAAGAGTTTGAAGCAGACACCTTGGCGGAATGCCGCTTGCTGCTTTGCTTGCAGCCTTACAGTCTGCTACTCTTACATAGCCCAGCCTTCTGTCCAGAGGTTGCACCTCCACAGAGAGGGATTGGTCCTCCTCCAATCAGCAATAATAATGATATAAAAAAAGTCCTATAGAGTTGTCCAAGGGCCAAAGTGATGAAAGATATTCTTCACTAAGGGCCTCTTCCCAACATGTCAACAACCAAGCCCATGCCCAGAAGGCTCTTTTCTCAAATAACTTAAACGCCAGGGATGTAGCAGCACACGTCTTTCTGCAGCTCCCTGCTCTTTTACACTATACTGTGCTGAACTCGTGGGAAACAGAAACCTAATCTCTCCTAAATGCTACCCAATACCACTGGCCAACGGCATGCTTCTCTCGATGGAAGCCGTACCTTTACTGCGCAGATACACACTTAGACATGAACTGAGTTTGTCTGGGTTTTCTATTCTCTGTCACTACAAACACTGAACTCTACAGCACTTTCATGTCTGGGAAGACATGTCCTCCCTGTTGCTATGGAAGAAAACATGTTCTTCTCTTTGTTAATACATGGAAGTGCAGAGCCTTTAGACTCACATCAGGATACTTAAGAGCACTAAGAACAGACCACACAAACCATTACAAAATCTTCCATTTATCAAATCTACTTTAATAATGTTTTTATTTATTTAGTATTGATTTTTGCCAGGCTGGGCACTGAACCCAGTCAGGGAAAGGAAAGCGGGTAGTGCTGAGCTAGCAAAGTCTCGTCTATCATACAGAAAGCTCTCGGCTGGACTCCCACATTGAGTAGACCGTGGTTGTAGTGGACCCTGGAATGTCCAGAATGGAGTCAGAGTCAGAAGCTCAGGATCATCCTTGGCTACAGAGACAGTAGCTGGGACTACGGGAGAGCCTATGAGGGTGGGGACCAGACAGACACACAGCCCAGGAAGATGGCTCAGTGGTTAAAGCTACCGGACCACCACACAATGTAACTTTTATTGCTGCAGGGCACTCACACAATAGAGAATTGGTTCCCATATGCTGTCTTCTGACATCTATACAGATCCCACAGCACCAAGGCCCACATATATAACAGATAAATGTAATTTTTTTTAAAGATTTATTTATTTATTATATGTAAGTACACTGTAGCTGTCTTCAGATACTCCAGAAGAGGGAGTCAGATCTTGTTACGGATGGTTGTGAGCCACCATGTGGTTGCTGGGATTTGAACTCCGGACCTTCGGAAGAGCAGTCGGGTGCTCTTACCTACTGAGCCATCTCACCAGCCCTTTTTGGTTTTTCAAGACAAGGTTTCTCTGTGTAGTCCTGGCTGTCCTAGAGCTCACTTTGTAGACCAAGCTGTACTCGAACTCAGAAATCCGCCTGCCTCTGCCTCCCGAGTGCTGGGATTAAAGGCATGTGCCACCACGCCCAGCTCGATAAATGTAATTTTTTAAAAGTAAAATATGTAAGAAATCAATCAGGGCACCTTACTTTTACTAGTACTAAATAGCAGTCTTAACCCTCCTGCCTCGCCTTCTGTGCCTTTTTGGTAGGCACTACCAGGCCCAGCAAAACTCCTTTCTTGTTTTTAATGCTCTGACCTGCTGTTATACAGCAGGTTCTACACCTGCCATCATCCCCTCCAGAGGAAAGGGGGTTCTCACAGACCAGTGAACAGATCGTGTGGGGATGGGCCCAGCCAGGCCTAGTGTCTGCCCTTACCTACTGGGTCCTGAGGCAGAACTCTCAGCTACTTCTTTGGCACCAGGTCTGCCTGAGTGTTGCCCAACATGATGACAATCAACTAAACCTTTGAGACTATAAGCAAACTCCAATTAAATGTTCACTTACTTTTGTAAGCGCTGCCGTGGCCAGTGTGTCTCTTTGGAGATCGAACGTTTACTACGATGGTTATACTTGGGGGGAGAAACAGGGATGAGGACTTGCAAGATTCCTGCAGGCCCTACTAACAGTACAAAAAGAAGTAAAAAGCTGCTAAGGATAGAGACTGACAAGCAAACCTGCCTGCAAGCTACGCAGAAGGCTCCAGGGCTGCAGTATTCGCATGTTGTTATATTCACATTATTACGCATGTTGGCGTAGAGCTGCTTTTCTGAGTTACCCCTAATCCTTTTAAGTAACTTCTCACCCCTAGGAATCTCAATAAAACTCATTAGGTCATGAACCTTACAGTACTGCAACAGTCATTGTCATGGTCTGTTGATAGGCTATGTCACCCCAGAAGGCTGTCACACAGCATCTGGGCACACGTATAAAAAATAGAGGGGGTAAGTTCTGTATTTTCTGAATGTCTGAAAGTGACTTTAGCAAATGCTTTCCATTTGTGTGTCTATTTCCTCAAGCGTCTGTATTTGTCTCGAGTGGTATTTAAACGTACAAGCTTGTGTGCAGTTCCCTAGAGTGAGGAAACTTCACAGAAGTTCTCAAAAGAACTCCATAGAATCTCTACATCTCACTGAGCTGTCCAGAGCCATATGCAGAGTGCAGGAACACAGCAAGACGTTTATAGGCATCTTTGGCTAGTTTTGTTTACTTTAGGGGTGTACATGAGGGAGAACATGTAAGGAGGTGCACAGTTCTGCACAGGAAAGCAGGCAGCAGTGTCACTCAGTCTGTCACTCAGCCTCCTCCTCTGACACAGAGTCCCTCCCTACATCTTGGACTTGGCATTTTCTCCACTAGGCTGGAGGCCAGCAAGCTCCAGCAATCGTCCTGTCTTGCCCTACAGTGCTGGACCACACCTGGCTTGTTATACTAGTGTAGGGATCCAGGGTCTTTGTGGTGGTCCAGCATGCACTATAGGTCACTGAATCATCTCTCCAGGCCTAATTTCCTAGTCTTCCTATAGAATTGTAGTTCTTTGAAAATGTTTTAGGATATTAAATATCATGAATTCAAAGACATTATGAGCCCATTTACTATGTGCCAAGCAAGACACTGTGGTAGATAATGAGACTTTTTTAAAAGATTAAAAGCCATAGTAGTCTATGCCTGTAATCCTACTACTGAGGAGGCTCAGACAAGAGAACTGCACAGTTCACAGCAAATTCAAGGACAGCCTGGGCTACAGAGTAAGGTCTTATCTAAGAAATATAAAATAAAAAATAAAGACATTACTCAGATTTAAGACCTCAGACTATAATGAGAAAACCATCACGCTCCTACAACCTGGCCTAAGAGTAGTTGCATGGGCGCTGGGGAGGGGCTCACACAAGCCACGAGGCCAGGAGAGCACAAGCATGTAAGAGAGTGGCAGGCAGATTTCTGAGTTCGAGGCGAGTCTGGTCTACAGAGTGAGTTCCAGGACAGCCAGGACTACACAGAGAAACCCTGTCTCGGAAAACCAAAAAAGAAAAAAAAAAAAAAAAAAAGAGGAGGGAAAACAAGCCAGGAATGAGTAAGAAAAGAGATGATGCATTTAGGAAAGAGATGCAGGCACTGGTAAAGCCTCAAATGTGGCTTAAGAGTCTGAAAGAGCCCAAAAGGACCTGTTAAATAGAGGCTCCACATGGCCTCAAGTAGGACTGTATGTATGAGGAGCGGGGAAGGGACTCTTCAGGGAAAGGGGACTTGAATAATTTTCAGGCAGAATTGAAGGAGTCAGTAGCAGGCAGAGTGTGGAGTCCAGAAATAAGTGGTATAAAAGCACAAGATGATGGCCTATGGCTAACAAACTAAAGTTCAACACCCAATGCCCACAGGTGTTGTCCTCCTCTCTCTACACAGTAACACACACACACACACACACACACACACACACACACACACACACACTACACACAGACTACACACACTTAAAATAAGTAAAAGCCAAATGAAAGATTGGGAGGGGTAGGGATGCTGTGGGGAAACACAAGGAGACAGGGTTTAGTTGTTCCTTCCATAAAGCCAGAGAAAAGATAATCAAATTTGCAGAGGAGGAGTAAGTGGTAGGCAGTTGTAGTTGCTCCAGAGGTCACTCCCAATAAACCGCTTGCTCATTACTTCTTACTGAATGTGGCATCTAGAAAGCACAAGTGATTCTTTGGGCTGCTTCCAATTGGAGTGGTCATAAATAAGAAGCTGAATGAGATGATACATGTAATACTGGAGCCAAGCATCAGCACTGAATATGAGATTAGACATAAAGCATGTTCTGCTATTGCACCAAACCAGAACAGCATGTAACTCTTTTAAAACATCAGCTCTTAAGTAGCTCCAATGCAGAAGGAAAAAATGATTTAGGCTAAGGGTTGGCAAGCTTCCCTGTCAAAGGCCAGATGAGGCGTATATGCAAGGCCTGCTGTCTGTTATTAGGACTGACCTCCAGCTCCACAAGACAGCAGCTGCAGCCAACACATGAATGAAGAAATACAGCGCTGTTACAATCCAACTTTATGTACTACTGTGTCCATCTGCTGACCTGCTATCCGGGCTGGATGAGACCACACAAAGGCAGTAAAGTGGCAGCATGAGAGACAAGCAAGAGAGAAGCCATATAGATCCAACACATAGGGAGGTCATCAAAACAAAGGACACAATACAAACAGAAGATCACTAATCACTAGGGACTGGGAAACAGGTAGTGACAGCTGAGATTAGCATGTAAGAGGACCTTTGCAGGGGTCAATGGGAAGATTGAGAAAACAAAAAACAAAAAAAATGCAGACCAGACAGGCACACAGGAAAGAACAGAGCAAGAGACTCAAGTACCATTCCAAGACAAGCAGCACACGTTCTTAAAGTAGGTGCAAAAGAGGAAAAATTAGGGCAGGGGCAGACACAGTTGGAAAAGCACTTGCAGAGCAAGCAAGAGGACCTGAGCTTGAACCCTAGGACCCACAAAATACTGCACAACTGTCACCCAGGTGCACTGGCCACCCACTATAGCCAATCAGTGAACTCTAGGTTCAGTAAAAACCCTGTTCCAAAAGTAAGATATGACACAATTGAGGAAACCACAGGTCTTTAATCCCAGCATTCAAAAGGCAGAGGCAGGCAGATCTCTGAGTTCGAGGCCAGCCTAATCTAAATATGTTCTAGGACATAGAGAATCTGTCTCAAAAAACAAAAAGAAGAAGAGGGATGGGGACAAAACCTCATCCAATATCTGCTTCTGACTTACACAGACACAGAGGCACACAAGCACATGCAAACAGAACACACGGCAAAGTGCTCTAGGGCTAGCAGGTCGGCTCAGTGAGTAACAGTACTTGCCACGTACATATGAGGATTTGAATTTGAATCACTAGAACTCACCTAAGAGCTGGACTCACAGTGTCTGCTTTTGTGGTCCCTAAAGTCCTCTTAAGGAGACCTGGGAGTGAAGACAAGCATCCTTGAAACTCACACTTGAAGCTAGTCTGCTAAATACAGCAGAGAAGCTACAAAGAAACCAACTACTGCGGAACATCCGGACTGCACACAGGAAAAGCAAGTGCTCCCAATCTGTCTGCAGCAGAGCCCTACTAAGAAAAGACCATAGTGCCTTTCCAGGACCCACCTCAGGGCTATTAACAGGCTCTACCTCCAGTTCCAATGGGTCCAACATCCTCCTCTGGCCTCTGTAGATGCTGTACACAAACATACACACATACAGGCAAACACTAATACACATAAACTAAACTAAAAGTATAAAAATCCTTTAAAAATAAAAACAAACCTAGAACATTTTAGTTTTAAAAAGCTAACTTTCCGGGCTGGAGAGCTGGCTCAGTGGTTAAGAGCACTGACTGCTCTTCCGAAGGTCCTAAGTTCAAATCCCAGCACATGGGGGCTCACTATCATCTGTAATGAGATCTGATGCCCTCTTCTGGAGTGTCTGAAGACAGCTACAGTGTACTTGCATATAATTATAAATAGATCTTTTTTAAAAAAAAAAAAAAAAAAAAAAAAAAAAAACAGCCAACTTTCCATTAAGAGCTGATCTTTTCAGGACCGATGGATGACAATCCCCTGTCCAGGAGGATCAGGAGTTCAGGACCAGCTTCCTCTTCAGAGGCTATTTCAAAGCCACCCTGGTCTATACATTCATGAAAAAGAATCTCATGACCTGTTCTACCTATGTGTGAGCTAAACAAGACTCTAGCGAGGATACTTTTACTCAGTCCATAAACCATATTGGCCCACAACATAGGGATATTTCTAAGCCTTCCATATATCTGTAAAGATAGATGAATATGGGGCTGGAGAGATGCCTTAGTTAAGAGCACTAGTGGCTCTACCTGAGGACCCCTGTTCAAATCACAGCACATGATGGCAGCTAACAACTGTCTCTAACTCTAGTTCCAGGGCATCCAATGCCCTGGTTTTGGCCTCTTGGGCTCCAAGCACACACACACAATACAGACATAGATATGCAGACCAAAAACCCATTAAAATTATTTTTTTAAAGATTTTTATGTATGAGTACTTTATCTGCATATACACATGCATACCAGAAGAAGGCATCACATCACATTACAGATGGTTATAAGCCACCATGTGGTTGCTGGGAATTGAACTTGGGAAGAGCAGCCAGTGCTCTTAACCACTGAGTCATCTCTCCAGCTCCCATAAAAGTTATTTTTAAAATCAGATGCTGAGGAAGACAGTTTAGTGTTTAAGAGCACTGGCTGATCTACTAAAAGTCTTGGGTTCAATACACAACACTCACATAGTGGCCCACAACCATCAGGAACTCCAGTTTCAGGTTATCCAACTCCATCTTCTGGACCCTATGGGCACTGCATGCATGTGGTGCAGACACAAATGAAAGCAAAACACCCATACACAGAAAAATAAAAAAAAAGTTCTAAAAAACATGTTTTAAAGATGTGTATGAAAAAACAGGGATTTTCTGTGTGTAGCCCTGGCTGTCCTGTAACTCAGATACACCTGCCTCTAAATCCCTAGTGCTGGAACAATGACTTTTAAAACCTGTTGAAATCGAACCTCAGAAAATGCTCAGCAGGTAGGGGCACGTGCCACCAACCGGGCGACCTAAATTCGAACCTCAGGAACCACATGGTAGAAGGAGAGAACAGACTTCCACAAGCTCCCTCTGAGCTCCACTTGTAAATCAAGGTGAGCGTGCTCACACGCGCACATACATGCAACACATTTTAAAACAACTCACTGACAAAATAAAGTATATATCAGGGTTCAAAAGCAGCACTGACATTACCTGCTTTAAAGGGTTAGCTCGCAGGGAGTGGTGACTCCTGTCTGATCTACATAGTGTGAGACCATGTCTCAAAAAATGATTTTTTCCCCCTACAAAAGCCAGACACGAAAAGGAAACAAAAACAAACAAACAAACAAAAAACAACCCCAAAACCTGGACCATACAATAACCTGTAGCTTACACTGCCTGCAGTGGCTTTGTTTCAGGTGGTTGTTGCTGTCTTGAGACAGGATCTTGTTATTTATACCAATTGGACCTAGAACTCAGTAGGTAGTCTGATATGACATTAAATGTATGACCTTCCTGCCACAGCCTCTGCAAAATTAGGGTTACAGTGTCTGCCACCATGCTTTAACCTTAGCTTTATCTATGACTATATCCTTAATGTTAATAAAGAGCTGACCCCACAGTGCTCATCACTACAGTACAATGCGAAGCACAGACGTGAAGAGATAGGGCTAAAGAACTGGGTTCTGTCCGTACTTGACCACACCCTCAGGTGCATCTGTTTTCGTACCCAGGAACAAGCAGGTAAAAATCATGCCCACGTCACAACAGGCCCTGGCCTGAGAGGACAAGACACAATGGCTTGACAGTTAAGAGTAAAAGTTACAGAGACCTGAACACACTGGATGGCTCACAACCACCTGTAACTCCAGGTCTAGAGGATCCAATACCTTCCATCAGCCCATATACCAATAGACACAATTTAAAACTAAAAACTTTTTTTTAGAGTCTCCACAATGTAACCTTAGCTACCCTCAAACTCACTATGTAGACCAAGCTGGCCTTGAACTTAGAAAAATCTGCCTGCCTTTGTTTCTTCCTCCCAAGGGCTAAAAGTGAGAACCACCATGCTCAGCTGATTTTTTTCTTTTAAACAAGAATTTAAATTTTTATTTTGCATGTATTGTTTATGTTGGGAGTGTGTGTGCATGCAGACATTAGAGGACAACTTGTAGAGTTGGTTCTCTCCTCCAGCATGTGGGTTCCAGGGATTGAATTCTGTGTTGGCAGCAAATACTTTTACTTTTGAGCCATCTAACCAGCCTTTAAAACACTGCCAGCTTATACTTTACTGTTCCATGGCTGGTAACTGAACCTAGGATCTCATGCAAACCACTCAAACACATCTTCCAGTGGTGTTGCTGGAGTTTTTTGCTTTTTATTTTTTTAATAAAAACGAGGGGGGGGGGTCCTAGTTAGGGTTTCACTGCTGTGAACAGATACCATGACCAAGTCAACTCTTATAAGGACAACATTTGATTGGGGCTGGCTTAAAATAAAAGTTCAGAGGTCCATTATCATTAGAGCAGGAAGTAAGGCAGCATCCAGTCAGGCATGGTGCGGGAGGAACTGAGAGTTCTACATCTTCATCTGAAGGCTACTAGGAGAAGACTGGCTTCCAGGAAGCTAAGTTGAGGGTCTTAAAGCCACACCCACAGTGACACACCTCTTCCAAGAAGGCCACACCTCCAAATGGTGCTACTTCCTGGGCCAAGCATATTCAAACTATTCAGGGTGTGTGTGTGTGTGTGTGTGTGTGTGTGTGTGTGTGTGTGACTGATACGTTTACCTGTGCATGGTTGGTCCTCGAGGGTGTCACTTTTCCTGAAAGTGAAGTTATAGGCAGTGTCAAGCCTTCATGTGGGTGAAGAGCTGAACCCTATTTCTCTGGAAGAGCAGCCAATGCTCTTTAAGCACAGAGCTACTGCTCCATCCCTGTCTGTTGTTGTTTCTGAGGGTTTTTTGGTTTGGTTTGCTTGGATTTGTTTGTCTGAGATACCTCACTGGCCTTGAACTCAAGGCAGTCTCCTGCCTCGGTGTCCTAGCTAACAACCTCAAGATTCTGACAGTGGTGTTAAAGAAAATGATAAAAACAGAAGCTCCAGGGGGAACTTTACTTCCTTCCGCACTCGGGAAGCTTTGATGGCAAACTACCGCCTATTAGCCCATCTCTGATCAGGGTCTACCATATTGATTAGTGTATCAGCAAACACTTTACAAGATAATGGCTGAGACCCTTAAAAAGGGGGGGCAGCCGGGCGTGGTGGCCAGAGGCAGGTGAATTTCTGAATTCGAGGCCAGCCCGGTCTACAGAGTGAGCTCCAGGACAGCCAGGACTACACAGAGAAACCCTGTCTCGAAAAGGAAAAAAAAAAAAAAAAAAAAAGGGTGGGGTGGGGCACTATGAGTCACAGAAAGCAAGTGTGTCCTTCAGGACTCAGAGCTACACCGTTCCTCGGGACTAGAAATCTAGGGCTCAGGCCTCATCTATTTCCCATGCTTAGACCCTAAAGCAGGGTGTTTTGTGTGTGTGCTGGGGAGTGGGGGTGGGGGCTGCTGCTTGCTTATGTCTGTGCATCATGTGAGTGCAGTGTCCTAGGAGGCCAGAAGAGGGTGCTGTGTCTCCTGAAACTGGAGTTGCAGTTTGGAGCCACCATTTTGGTGTTAGGAATCAAGACCAGGTCTTCTGGAATAGCAGCCAGTACTCACCATTTCACAAGCTGATTATTTGTAAATCAGAATATAACGAAACGAAGCCTGAGCTCTTGGAAAATGTGCCTAAGTATCTAACTAAAACTAGCAAGCAGTGATTAGATCTTCTTTTACTCCAGGAAACTAAAAAGCCATAAGGTAAATCTCTAATATAGACACTCCTTTTAATGCAGCACTGATTACCTTAATTCATTTGATAATGAAACATGCCAAATCAGTAGGTGAAACTTCTATACATAAGCAATATCCCCACAGCGACACTTCCCTCTCAAAAAGATGGTAATCCCTGCACTCAGGAGAAAGGGGCAGGTAGATCTCTAAGCCTGCTCTGCTGAGGGAGTTCTAGGAAAGCCAGGGCTACACAGAGAAACCTTGCCTTAGGAAAAAACAAAAACAAAAAACAAACAAAAATAGCAACTTCCACCAACATATGATATTTGCACCCACAGGCATATACACAGAGAACCTGACTCGAGAGCTTGGGAGGTTTAATCATCAAGAATATAGATCCAAGAACCAACCTCAATCCCCAGCATCCACACAGAAGCCAATGATGGCACATGGTTGTGTGTTTATAACTCCTGACCTGGGGAGGCAGAGCTAGCCATTCACCCATGTTTGCTGTCTAGCCTCATCAGTGAGCACCCAGTCCTAGCGAGAGACCTTGTCTCTAAACAGGGTAGATGGCTTCTGAAGAAGACCGCCCGCCCAATGGTAACCTGGCCTCATGTCCACCTGGCAGACAATTCTGGCTCAAGGATCCTAAACTCTTGAAGACAGGCAGAACTTCTCTTTAGTATGCACAGGCCCTGCACACTCTTTCCCAGCACTGGAAAATACAACTGTATAATTAACCAAACCACTGTGGGCTTTTTCTTTCTTTTAGTTTCTCTGAGGAGCTCTGGCTGACCTGGAACTCACTCTGAGGACCAGACTGGCCTCAAACTCAGATATGTCTGCCTCTATCTCCTCCTCCCTCCACACTTGGTTTTCTACAAACTACTTGAAATTATTTCAATACTCATGTCTTCATAATAAAAATTGAACCATTAATACACAGTAAAGTATCCATTCTCACATGGCCTGGGGTTAATCCCTAAATACTATACAGGACCTGAGATGCTGGCACACACCTGCAATGCCAGTACTGGGGAGCGGGAACAAGAAGCTTAATCCTTGGGGCCAGTCCTGACTACAAGAAGACCGGGTCTTTAAAACTAAACGAATGGGCTGGAAAGATGGCTCAGCGGGTTAAGAATACTAACTGCTCTTTCCAAGGTCCTGAGTTCAATTCCCAGCAACCACATGATAGCTCACAACCGTATCTGTACAGCTACAGTGTACTCATATACATAAAATAAATAAATAAATCTTTAAAAATTAAAGGGCATAGTACACACACCTCTAATCCAAACACTCTGGAGGCAAAGGCAGGTGAATCTCTGTGAGTCCAGAATGAGTCCAGGAGAGCTAGAACTACACGGTGAGACCTGTTCTGGGGGTTCTGAGGCAGCGTGGGGTGTGGTGGGGGGCTGGGGGTAAGGGAGTGGAAGAAGCAGGGAATAAGAATGACAAAGCAAACAACAACACCAACAACAGAGCACCAGAGCTAGGGATGGGGCTTAGTAGTGGGTCACCTAGCACGTGTAAGAGACTGGGCATTCCAGCACTCAAACGGGGCCTGCTGGGGCTCAGTAAAACGTGATCAAGTGCATGTAGTACCCTATGCTTGGTCCACAGCACTCCCAAACAAGCACACTGCAAACACAGTAGAACAGCCGATAACTGCTGTTTCTGCTACAGCCAGTCTTCTCCTCAGAGTGCAGTATATACACTCACAGTTTGGTCTTCCCCCTTGTGTGATGACCAAACATGAAATCTTTCAAAACCATAAATATATATTATGTGGTACTTCAAAGCGTAAGGAAAACTGACTCTAAAGGCAGCAACTAACAAAGCACTGTCTCCTTCATGGGTGACTGAAGGCTCTTTAAGGAACTACAAGTCTAAGGTCCCCTACCCACCCCCCAAAAAAAGTAATGAGAGAATTGTGTTGAGAAAGGCTGTTAACAGCTGGCAGTTGTGACACATCTTTAATCCCAACACTCTGGAGGCAGAGATACACAGATGTTAGAGTTCCAGGACAGCCAGGGAGCACTGTAATTTCCTGTGCCTCAGAGTTTCAGTATGGACATTTCAACCGCAAAGCATAAATAGCCATTAGCACCAATTGAAGCACAAAAATCAACTGTAATTAATGACAATCTAAATCAACTATAGTTAGTGACAATCTTATCATTCAAGAATTTTTTAATTGCAAAGGTCCTTTCCCAGTGCTACAAGTGCTTCTCCAGATGACAGATCAATGTTCACAAGCCCCTCTTTAATCAACACTTGCAACAGGTAGTGGACACATACATATACATATACACACAAATGTGAGTACATTTAAATTCTCAGAATACGCACAAGAGCATCCTGTTTGAGAAGGCCCCACTGTTCAGTCCAGCCAGGCCCAGACAGGGCTTCTGAACGCCAGGCTTACAGGTGTGAGCTAGTAGTGGCTAACATGTTAACAGGATGCACACTGAGGCTGGAGAGATGGTTCAGTAGATAGGATCACCCACATGGTAAACTCCTCAGGAACTCCAGTTCCTAGGGATCTGACATCTTCCGACCTCAGTTGCACCAGGTATGCCTATCGTACAGGCAAAATGCTCAGATACATAAATCTAAAACGTTTTTCAAAAAATGCATACTACAACTATATTTTTATGCTTCTAAAACTACCAAGTTATTTTCCACCTAAGTTTTAAATATTTTCTAACAAAAATTCATTAAAACTCGCATTTTATTAGATTATTTAAAAAGCTATTCTAGAAACATACCACTAATACAGAAAAGAAAAAGAAAAGAAAATCTCATGCCTAGGTCTTGAGGCAAAGGCAAGAACAACCAAGAGTTCAGGTCAGCCTGAGCCACACAGCAAGAACCTGTCTGCGGCGGGGAAGCTGAGTCTGTATGCGTGCTGGAGAACTGCTGCTGGAGTGAGCCAATCGCACCACGGAGAGGGGGACCTCGGAAACCCAAGCCTACCTCGCCGTGCATAACTGGAGTCTGTATCTTTAAACTGTACCACAACGAAGTCTGAGCATTTGAACAAAACACTCTCCATTATTTCTTCACGTTTTGGCCCCGAACTGGATTCTGTACTTTTCTCATGTGCAGCATCAAGTACCAAGTCACACTAAAATAAAAAGATTAATAACATTAAAAACATTAATAGCTATTTATAGGGCTATTTAGCTCATCAAAGCCATTTACTTTTAAGCCTATGGCAAAAGCATCCTGCGAAAACCTGATTATCACATCCTGTTTGGACTTGTCATGCACCTACAATACAAAAATCCTCAAATCTAAAAGCTGTTCTTACTATAGTGTATCTGAAACACACTAATATTAAAAGAAGAGACGTGCCAGGCAGTGGTGGCGCACACCTTTAATCCCAGCACTTGGGAGGCAGAGGCAGGCGGATTTCTGAGTTTGAAGCCAGCCTGGTCTACAGAGTGAGTTCCAGGACAGCCAGGGATACACAGAAAAACCCTGTCTTGAAAACAACAACAACAAAGAGACATAACTCTGTACAGCCCTCTTCTAGCTCACAACATCTGAAAATGGTTGAAAATCGTAAGCACATACAATATTTTTAGTTTCACAAACCAGTCATTAAATAGTAAGAATTTGTTATTAGAAAAAAAAAAAAAAACCAAGTGGTAATTAAACAGGTAGAGAGTGTGGTAATCAGGAAAACATTTTTATTTTATCTCATGAGCTTAACTGCCAACTCCACAGTCAGCTCAACCAATGACAAGACACTCTCAGAATGTGACAGGAAGAATTAATACTTAGAATTACCTTAGGACTGTATGTTTTAAAAACTCCTTCATATATGCCTCCGTTTTTCACTTGTACTTCACATTTCGATCCCTAAAAGACACAATTTCACAGAGTCAAGAGTGTGGTCCCCATCATCGATGTCTCCTTTTGATTTTCTTTAAGGTCTCACTCAGTATTGGATACTAACTGGCAATGACCAAGTTTCAGCACATTAACATTATACCTACTTCTCTACTGGGACAGGACTGGAAACTCCAGAGTGAATATAAACTGAATCCTAAAGCTACACACTCCTGTCCCCACTACCATTAGATAACAAAATATTACACAAAAGATCAGCCGCTATAAATACTATTTTATATTTTACATGCAACAGGGTTAGCAAGAGTATTTTTACTGTGAGTTGTAATTAACTGAATAGCATTCTAGTGTATTTTTAAAACCATCTTTATTACATATAACCTAATAATATTAGGTTGAGAATTACCTACTTTTTTTTTTTTTTGGTTTTTCGAGACAGGGTTTCTCTCTGTAGCCCTGGCTGTCCTGGAACTCACTCTGTAGACCAGGCTGGCCTCGAACTCAGAAATCTTCCTGCCTCTGCCTCCCAAGTGCTGGGATTAAAGGCGTGCGCCATCACGCCCGGCGAGAATTATCTACATTTTTAACTCCATGTAAAATCCCACCCCAAAGGAGTTTATCCCCAATAACCAGGTAACTTACAACAACTGACGTAAGTATATGAACCATCCTCACGTTTGCATAGATTCCATCAAAAGAAATCTGGAATGTATAAAAAAGAAACATTATTGTAAGCTGGTCTTTGTACTTGCCTACATACAAAAGTTAACCTTGTCTAGCTCTAAGATATTTGGATTATAATGCATGAAGGAAGAGCTGGTTACTATCACATTTTGTTTCCCTACGAGAAAAGGTAGAGTTTTAAACAATTAAATCAAACAACAATTCCAACTAATAATTACTATGACATGAAACAAACAAAAACAGGAGACTCAGACCTCCATGTGAGAAAGCATAAACCTCTGGAGAAGACAAGTCACTATTTGTAGGGCCTGGTCTTTGTACAGCTAGCTGCCAGGTAGAAGAGTCGTCTCAGGTGCAGGAGTGGCTGTAGGATTATGAACTTTTAAAACTGTGCCCACAGCCAGGCATGCCTGGAAATGTAAATACCTTTAATTCCAGCATTCTGGAAGCAGAAGCAGGTGGATCTATGTGAATTCCAGGCCATCCTGGTCTACACAGAAAGTTTTCAGGCCAGTCAGGATACATATTTAGTCCTTGTCTCAAAACACAAACACACACACACACACACACACACACACACACACACACACACACCCTCAGACAGGGCTCATAAAATGGCTCAGTAGGTAAAGGCACATGAGCCTGGTATCCTGAGTTCAGTCCGACATGGAGGTCCTTTGACTATTACACCTGCACCATGGTGCACTCACTACCCCCACACTAAATAAAACAATATAAACCACAACAGAGCCAAACATCTGCCAGGATGGAGAGCAGCTGGATGGCAGAGTCTGAGCACCAAGGGTGGCAGAGTAGTGAGGAAAAACCTCCTAACCCGTGTCCTAAAGAGGTGCAGTCCATCTTAATAAAGAAAGTGGTGAGCAGGGTACACCTGGCAGGACCAGTTCTCTCAACGTGTTTGAATCAAAGCAACAAAACTATTCCAGGCTGGACTACACAGGGTGTGACCACCTGACTCTCAGTGAGATAGCCTGAGCAATAATGACCATGTTTCAAAACTCAGTGACAACCAGATCTCTCTGAGTTTTTGAGGCTAGCCTGGTCTACATAGCAAGTACTAGACCAGCCAAGATTAAATAGAACCTGTGCCCAAAAAACAAACAGGTAGGCAGTGGTGATTCACACCTTTAATCTCAGCAATCAGGAGGCAGAGACAGACAGATCTCTCTGAGTTTGAGGCCAGCCTGGTCTACAGAAGGAGTTCCAAGTTAACAAAAATGGAGAAAACCCTATCTCAAAAAAAAAACAAAAACAAAAACAAAAAACAAAAAACCAACAAAGCAAAAAAAACACCAATAGGGGCTGGTGAGATGGCTCAGTGGGTAAGAGCACCCAACTGCTCTTCCGAAGGTCCAGAGTTCAAATCCCAGCAACCACATGGTGGCTCATAACCATCCGTAACAAGATCTGACGCCCTCTTCTGGAGTGTCTGAAGACAGCTACGGTGTACTTACATATAATAAATAAATAAATCTTTAAAAAAGAAAAAACAAAAAAAAACACCAATAAACGGGGGCTTCTCATATGGAATTTCATGCTCTCTGTGTCTATTTTAACTTCACTGATAAAAGTTGGAAAACATCAAGTCAGAAGGTATTTTCCAAGGAGGAAAAATGACTGAGTTTAAAACAGAGAGCACATTAATCCTAACAAAAAGCCCAGAGAACTCTGCAAACTCTGGTCCTGGAACATCAAAACACTTGACATGGTATCAGTATTATGTAAGCCACAAATACCACTAACAGAAAAGTGTTCATTTCAGAGGCCTTCCCAAATCAACAACCTTGTATTGAACTGACTTATCTATAGACTATCTGTAGTACAATTGGGAATTTAATTATTTGCTTTATCATTGAGTCTATTGTTGGAAATCACAGTTGACATATTTTTCTAAATAACATTAAAGTTACTCACCGTCGGCTGAGGCAGGCCTTTGCTACTGTTCCGACCTCTGCAAAGATTAAACATTGTTTTATTAAATTCAATTTTTATTCTATTTAAATTAATGAGTACATAAAATATAATCTTATAATTCTACACAAACACAGGCCAGGCTGACTGTGAAGGGGCCATCTAATATAGTGTGACAGGAAATCTCAGTGGCTGTGTGCTACCAGGCCAGGAGAGAATACCACAAAGAGGAAAGAGAAGACAAGACTGCTGTTTTATCAAAACCAAATAGGTAAGGTAGGAGGAGTGCCACATGCATTTAATCCCAGCTCTAGGGAGACGGAAGCAGGCAGCCTGCTCTACACAGTGAATTCCAGGACAGCCAGAGCTGAGTGAGACCTTGCCCCTAATACATAAATAAACAAAAGCAAATGCATAACAGAAGAGTAAAGACAGCCTATCAGGGTCTAGGGGTGCGTGGCTGCACTCCCCTGCAGAGGCTGCACATCCCCTGAGACAGTGGGATGCTGTGCTGTGAGTTCAGCCAGGGCTATAGAGCACACCTTGTCTCCCCACCCCAGGCAGCGCACTGAAGGACAAGGAGCAGCACTCTCAGAAGTGATTAATGCTGGCACAGGTTTGTCATCAACATGGCTGACTGATACCCATCAGCTCTAAAGTGTTTATAACTGCAGAAAAAACTACCAAAAATAAGTTAAAACAGGGCTCTGCCAGAGGCTCAGAAGGTAAAGGGGCTTGCTACAAGCCTGAAGTGTTAAACTCAATCCCCAGCATCCACACAACTTGCCATCCCAACTTCTACAAACTGTCCTCTGACCACTACTACAACATGTGTGCTGGGACACACACACACACACACACACACACACACACACACACACACAGTAAATAAATGTTTAAACATCAGATAATTCTAAACACTTTTATTTCTAAATACCATGTGTCTCTGTCAGATTTGGTATGTGACATCGCAGGCCTGGTGGTTCACAGCTAACCCCAGTTGAGGCAGCAGCTTCCTTACTTGAGGCTAGCCTGGGCTACAATGTCAAAATTCAGGAATTGTCCAACAAGTCTTTTCCTTACCAACCTTCTCCCTTGGAAAAGCTACAGTACACAAAACTCAGCTACCAGGTTAGGAATATAGCTCGCGGTAGAGTATGCTCGCTTAGGAGTTGGAGATTTAGCTCAGCGGTAGAGCGCTTGCCTAGCAAGAGCAAGGCCCTGGGTTCGGTCCTCAGCTCTGGGGGGGAAAAAAACTACAGTCTGCTTGCTTCTTGTTTTTGAGCCCTCAACTCAGTTTCCAGCACTGCAGAAACAAACAAAACTCACATTAAACATAAAACCCAGCTATCAAATGGTGCCTTTGTAATGTGGATGATTTTCAAGTGAAATGAATCATAATAAACAGCACCATTGTTTCTCTGTACTCTAGGGGATTGGTCCAAGGTTCCATCAGAACCAAAACTCAATGATGTTCAAATCACTTATATGGTATTTGCATGACCCACATACCTCATTTATTATTTAATATCTAGTCAAATGTAGATGCTATATATACACAACTATATTATTTGGAGAATGACAAGGGAAAAAACCCATGATCCACAGTCCTTGCTGGTAGTTTCCCCCAATCCTTTCCATCCACTGTCAGTTCAACCTGCAAGTCTAGAACCCGTACAACTGAAGGCTTCTTTTAAAGGGAAAGATTGAATTTCTCACAAACAAGGAACTCTACATTTCTATTCCAGCCGTTGTAGAACAACACACCTGGAATCCCATTTTAAAGTTGCTGGGGGGGGGGGTTGTTATTAAATGTTCTGTGTAGCTGAGCACCGGCCTGTATGTCTGTGTACCTGTTCATGCTTGGTGCCCACAGGGCCTGGAGGAGCACACTGGATCCCCAGAAATTGGAGTTACAGAAAATTATAAGCAGCCATTGAGTGCTAGAAAAACCAGGTCCTCTACACAAGCAGCCAATGTTCTTAACCACTGGGTCTTCTGTCCATCCCTTGAAGTCCCATTTTAATAAAATAGCCACATACTCCAATTAAGTCCAAATTTGAAAATTCAGTCACTCGAGGCAGCCCACTATCTAGTTTCTCCACCCTTCAACCGTCTTCCTCACCTCACTGGGGAAAGCTGGCTGAAGTTGGATGGCCTCTCATTTCTTTCAGAGATTCTAGAACCCTAGGCTTCACAGGGGAGGGGAGGGGAGGGGAAACTCTAAAAGCATAAAGAACCTGACTTCTCACTTGTCACAGATCTTGCTAGGAACCAAGTACAATGTTACGCACTGGACTCTCTGATCAACCACCTGTCTGACAGTTGATGGACATGAACCTTGACCCAAACCACCCAACCCAGTTCACATGCAGAAAGTCCTGCTGCAACTAGGTGCACCTAATCTACACCCAAGCTTTTGTTTCTGGGTTATGTTTTTTCACTTTTAGGAATCACAACCCAAAAACTTCCTGGCACCCTTCAAAGTTTACAATTAAGACTTAAAAGGCAGGCTGAATTAGTAGACTGTAACTGGCCCTGGTTTTATCCCCAGTACCACACAAAAATCATATACAGTGACACACACCTGCAATCTTAGCACTAAAGAAGCCAGGTTCCAAATCTTCAGACATGAGTATATTCTGGAGTAGCCAGGACATTATTCAGAAACCAAGACAGTAAAAAGGAACCACTGGGGCTGGTGAGATGGCTCAGTGGGTAAGAGCACCGACTGCTCTTCTGAAGGTCCGGAGTTCAAATCCCAGCAACTACATGGTGGCTCATAACCATCCGGAAAAGATCTGACGCTGTCTACTGGGGTGTCTGAAGATAGCTACAGTGTACTTACATATAATAAATAAATAAATCTTTAAAAAAAAAAAAGAACCACTGAAGCCGGGCATAGCAGCAGTACAACGCCTCTAATCCCAGCAGTACAATGCACAGGTAGGAGGGTCTGTCACCAAGCTGTCACCAAGCAGCATAGGGAATCTGAGGACAGCCAGGACTACAGAGACTCTGCCGCGAAAAACAAACAGAAAACAAACAAACAAACAAAAAATGACCATTGGCGGAGTGTAAGGGAGGAGAACAAGAGCTGGGCATGGTAGGGAAATGGTAAGGGATGGGGCGATCTTTAGGAGGGGGTAACTAACAGAGGAAGAGAGAAGGGATTACATACAGAGTGTCATCTTTCTCCAAGAGCCAAAGGCAACCTAACAAACCCTGACTCCTAAACACACGGCCTACTGCTACTGCCCTTGAGGACCCCAGAGGCAGGAGATAAAGAAGTCTCCACTGGGAAGACACCATGTACTTTAGAGTCAAGACCCACACACAGACACCTGAGTGGAACTGACCTGAATGCTTGCACCCTAAGGACTAGCCTTCACGGTGCCACTATGCAAGCTTACAAAGGAGGCAAGCTTCCAGCAATCTAACTCTAACCCTACCCAGCTATGATGCCTATGAACCACAATGACCGGCAGGACGTGGTCACCCTACAGCCGCGGTCATGGCACCCTTTGCCAGTAACCAACACCTCTCTAATTGGACTTAAGAGCCACTCAGGGAGAGAAAAGCCATGCCCTGGAACTGGAAACCTAGCCAACTACTCACCGCTAGTGAAGTCAGATCTTAGAGAACCACAGAACCCCTAACTCCAGAGAATTGTCCTTACACCCACAGATATGTGTAGTCCTCACACCTCATCCAGGAAACTTCTCAGACAGAGGGACCATTACAAAAACATGCAACTGCCGGGCAGTGGTGGCACACGCCTGTAATCCCAGCACTTGGGAGGCAGAGGCAGGCGGATTTCTGAGTTGGAGACCAGCCTGGTCTACAGAGTGAGTGCCAGGACAGCCAGGACTGCACAGAGAAACCCTGTCTCAAAAAACAAACAAAAAACAAAAAGAAAACAAAAACATGCAACCCATCAAAATGCAACATTATGGAGCCTATTCCAGTAGGTACATCTACAAAACATTCCCATACCTAAGGCTCAGGAAACACTGCAGAAGGAAAGCAGAAAGACTGTAAGAACCAAAGAACCAGGGAGTCTGCTGTGAGACTGTGTCTCTTAGTAATGTCAAAAGTCTCACCAACATAGCTGCCTTCACATGAGAGACAACACTGATAGACACAAAGTGGATGGGAGAAAACCCACAAGGAATGAATGCCGAGAGTGAGAGTAGCAGCCTTCCCTGGGAAAAGTGTACGCTAATCGGTTATCAATGACAACCGGCCAGCCCCAAAACATACATGTGAGAAACATTACAGACTGATCAGGTTAGGGTTAGGAATATACTGACAAAAATAACAATTAATGAAAAAAAGAGGCCATGAATTAGAAAAAGAGCAAGGAGAAGAGGTGAGGGAGAAGTTGGAGAAGGAAAGGGAATTATTTAATCCTATTATAATATCAAAAAGAAAAAGATATTCACTTGTATGGTGTCATTAGCCCCAGGAAGGAGAAGTAGGAAGATCCCTGAGTTCAGGACAAGGATGGCCTTTCTAAGTGAGCCCCAGGACAGCCAAGGCTACACAATGAGACTTTGTCTCACAAAGTGAGGGTTGATAGTCAAGAGAAGCCTCAGTGGCTGGAAGCACTGGTTGCTCTTCCACAGAGGACGCTGTTTCAATGTCCAGCACCCACATCGAGCAGCTCACAACTACAACTCCGGGAGCATCTAACCCCTGCGGCTTCTATGGACACCTACGCTAACATGCACATTACCAAAGCAGACACACACAAAATTAAAAATAGTAAAAATAACATTTTTTAAATCCAATTTGTTGGCAGAGGCAGGCAGATCTTTTGTGAGTGAGGCCAACCTGGTCTACAGAGCAAGATCTGGGACAGCCAGAGCTAGACAGAGAAACCCTGTCTCAAGAAACAAAACAAAAAAAAAATTAAAAATCCAATTTTACAACTATGTCTTACCGATTTCCTCTACCTTTTCAATTATTAACTCAGCTCTTACTTCCATTTATTCACAGAATGTTCCTAAAAGATGAAAATGAACATCAGGCATATTGGCACATGCCTTTGATCCCAGCACTCAAGCAGAGGCCAGGTTGGTCTGCATGGTGGGCTACACAGTGACTCCCTGTCTGAAAAAGAAACAGGAACGATGAAACAGCTGCACCTTGCTAAGAGGTTTCTTTCCTGATTGCTGAGGCAGCACAAAGTATCCCTGAACATGAGTGTCTTCTCCACAAAGCCATGAGTAAACTAAAGTGAGGAGGCCCTGACAGAAGGCACACACACCATCTCTTTGCTGCCTATAGCTACAGCTTTGAATACTACATAGCAATTGCTGGGCAACCCACTTTACTCAGAACCAGACAGTTCAGAAGGAAAACAAAAAGTCCTAATGCTATACAACAGCAAAGTGTCAAAGAACTGACACCCACCAACCAAAACTGACCTACATGTCAGACATGTCAGAGAGGGTCACTGAGGTGCCGCAAAGGAACCTCTGCAAACCAAACCCCTTCCAGTCAGCTAGACCAGTGCTTCTCAGTACTCCTAATGTCGCCACCCTTTAATGCATTTCTCATGTTGTGCTGATGCCCAAACATACAATTATTATCCTTGCTAATTTACTACTGTAAGTTTGCAGTTGTTACAAATAGCAATGTAGATGATGCATGTTTTCCAATGGCCTTTAAAGTGAATGAAGGGTCATTCGGCACTTCTGTCCAAAGGGGTCTCGACCCTTCACTTTCAGTTTGGGAGGCTTTGGGGTGTGGAAACATGAGTCTAATGGCCCTCAGGCTGGCCCTGAAGTCGGAATGTAGCGGAGGACAACCCTGGACTCTTGACCCTGCCCCTACCGCCCGAGTGCTGGGATTACAGGTGAGCACCACAATGTCCAAAGCCGGAGACATTCCGGCTCCTCCTAAATCCTATGCGAGCATCTGCTCACTGAGTTACATCCCCAGCTCTCAGTTTCTTCACTGGCACTAGACCCAATCATCTATTTAATTAAAATAAATTAACTTAAGTATGTCTTATTGGAAGTACTTGAAGATTTTGAATTTCCAATTTCTTTGGACTTTAGACTAAGGAGGCGACTTGGGATAGAACCCAAGTTTTCTGTTCCATATGGACCTTTTACACATAAGCTGAAGGTGCCTATATTCAGAACCTTAAGTGGCCACACATTCTGACCACATCGCCTTTGGCTTGGTGCAGAGCTTCCCACTTGTAGCATCATGTTGGCACCAACACATTCAGACTTTGGGACCTGTGAACTTTCACATTTTTCAACCAGAGAGGCTCAACCTAAAACAAACACACCCTCTCAAACACGGTAAAGACAGACCAGCAAATGTCTCAGAAGGCAGAGGTACTTACCAATGACCTCAGTTCAAGCCCCAGAACCCACATCATAGAAGAAGAGAACTTACTCCTTCAAGTCATCCTCTAGCCTCCTTAACTATGTGCCTACCACTCCTACCACCATCAGCATGCACACACACGCACATACGCGCGCGCACACACACATACAAATAAAAGTTCCAGATCAACCACAGTATTTTTTACACATACATACATGTACATATATACATACATACATACATACATACATACATACATACATACATACATAGGTGGGGGACTGGAAAGACAGCTTACCAGTTAAGAGCTCTTCCAGCTCTTCCTGATGCAGAGAGAGTTCAGTTCCCTGGACCCACATCAGGTGACTCACAACCATCACACCAGCTCCAGGGCATCCATACCTCCTGGACCTGGAATCATGTCCACATACTCACGTGTGCACATGCGTGCACACACACACATAACGCTGGCTATATTAACACAAGAGAACCTGCACATAAAATACCTTCTAGACTGCTTCAGAGTAACAGGAAGAAGGAAATAGATGGTATATGAAGCAAGACCAGTGTGACTTGCTAAGTACTGAAATAGCAGGTGTTCAAGGGTCATCATACCAGTCTGTCTACTTTCCTGCAAATCCCTTAAAGACACCAAGTGCTACAAAAGACGCCCATCAAGCACCCATATCTAGCAGGACAGAAAAACACAAGAACAAAGGTTTCTAAGCACCACTGGTAGGTTGTCAGCTAAATCTAAAATGTGATCAATTCAACAGGAAAAAGAGTTCATTAGGAAATAAATGGGGAACTGGAGAAATGGCTCAGTGGTTAAGAGCACTGGTTGCTCTTTCAGAGGTCCAGAGTTCAATTCCCAGCAACCACATGCTAATTGAACTCATACAGAAAATAAATAAATCTTTAAAAACAAATAAATAAATGGAAGTTGGATGGCTCAGATGGTAAAAGCACCTGTTGTCAACTCTGACAGCGTGAATTCAATCCCCCAGACCCACAAGAAAACCACTCCAGAAAGGTTTTCTCTGACCTCCATATGCACACGATGGCCTTTCCATGCACGTGCCTGTCTGCCTGCAAGCCCTCACACTAAATAATAAACAAACAGATGGAAGGGACTGGAGATTGCACAACAGTCAAGAGCATTTCTTCTTGTAGAGGACCCAGGTCCAACACCCACATGGCAGCTCAACCTTCTGTCACTCTGGTCCCAGGGAACCAAACACCTACTTCAAGCATCATCGGGCACCCATACAAACACACATTTAAAAAGAAAAACCTGAGTGGGAGTGCATGCTTTTAATCCCAGCACTTGGGAAACAGAGGTAAGTGGATCTTTGAATTTAAAAACTATCTAGTGTATATGGTAAGTCCTGGGCCAGCCAGAGCGAGACCTCTTCAAAAGAAAAAAAGGAAATCTAAAATCATGAAACTCCTAAACAGCACCGTGACCTTGAATTCTTTGTTTTTTTTGTTTTGTTTTGTTTTGTTTTTTTGTTTGTTAAGATAGGATTTCTCTGTGTAGCCCTGGCTGTCCTGGAACTCACTCTGTAGAACAGGATAACCTCAAACTCATATCTGCCTGCCTCTGCCTCCTGAGTGCTGGGATTAAAAGGTATGACTGCAGCCAGGCGTGGTGGCACACGCCTTTAATCCCAGCACTTGGGAGGCAGAGGCAGGCGGATTTCTGAGTTCGGGGCCAGCCTGCTGGTCTACAAAGTGAGTTCCAGGACAGCCAGGGCTACACAGAGAAACCCTGTCTCGAAAAACCAAAAAAAAAAAAAAAAAAAGGTTTTACTGCTACAGATGGCTGTGACTTTGAACTCTTAAATATGATATCAAAAGCACTGTAACTGGAGAGTCTGCCTAGGGCAGTGATATATGATATAGTCTCAGCGGCTTGGGAGACAGAGAAAGAATGTGCTCTTCTTTAAAAAAAAAAAAAAAAAAAGACTTATTTTATTTATATGAGTACATTGCAGCTATCTTCAGACACACCAGAAGAGGGCATCAGATCCTACTACAGATGGTCCGGAGCCACCATGTGGTTGCTGGGAATTGAACTCAGGACCTCTGGAAGAACAGTCAGTGTTCTTAACCGCTGAGCCATCTCTCCAGTCCCAAGAAGATCCTCTTGAGCTCAGTAATTTTAGCACCAGCTTCGACGACAACATGACAATATGCCTCTTTAAACCAATATTCAATACTGAGGAGTAACTGTGTGTGAACTCTGTAATTCACTAACAAAAATAAAACCAATAGCCTAGTTCAAAAACAGTAAAAGGAAAAAAAAAACAGCAAAAGCCAAACAAAAACCAAAACCAACAACAACAAAACCCAGATAATCAATGATCTGCAAAAAGATGTTCAAAGGTCAATTAAGAACACCTTATGCTCTTCCAAAGAGCCACGATGAGAACAGATCCCAGCACTCACACTGGATGGTTCACAATTCCAGTTCTGGGAAACAGCATCCTTTACTGGCCTCTACAGACACCCATACACATAAATAAATCATAAAATTAATCTAAAAATAAAAAAGATGTTCAAGCTGCATATAGTGGCATATCCCTGCAAACTCAGCATTCAGGAGGTGGAGCAAGAGAATCAGGTGCATCCCTGCTTCATTGTGAGTTTAAGAACTGTCTGCATTCCATGAGACTCTGCCTCAAACAAATAAAAGTAAAATATTCTTAGTATCACTAGTTTTTAGAAAATTAAACGTCACACCCATTATGGCAGCTTATAGCGCAGGGATTGAAGTATTTACCTTTCAGGAAGCCATGAATTATTTCTGGCACCATCTCCAACCAATACCAGAAGTTAGCAAGTAGGTGAGAGCAGTGGGAAAAATCAGAATCTTGGGTACCAATGACAGGAAGGGAAGACGGTGTGCCCCACCAGTTACATGGTGACTCCTTAAATCATTAAACACAGAAGTTGTTGAGACAGCTAGCTCACTGAATAAAGGCATCCCTGGAATCCATAAAAGTGAGTGGGAGGAGAGACGTGGCCTGTGAACACGGACACAGACATGCACGGTCAGTCATTGTTTCTCTCTCTCTCTCTCTCTCTCTCTCTCTCTCTCTCTCTCTCTCTCTCTCTCACCCTCACACACACACACACACACACACACACACACCAAACAGAGAGAGCTATTGGTCAGGTTCTTGCAATCACTGTTGCCACCAGAACTAGATAGTACTTTACATGTTTATTTTTTCGAGACAGTAAGTACAACTTTTACTAATAAAGACAAAACCACCACAGACTTTGGATGCAGGACAAAGCAAGCACACAGAGTCAGGAGCGTCCCTGCTAGGTGGCTTTCATCGATACCTGAAGGTGCTCATAAGCTCCCGGGAGGAATATCAATCTGAACAGAATCTTTCTTTCTTTTTTTTTTTTTTTTTTTTTCCCCTTTTTTGATTTTGAGACAGGGTTTCTCTGTGTAGCCCTGGCTGTCCTGGAACTCACTCTGTAGACAAGGCTGGCCTCGAACTCAGAAATCCGCCTGTCTCTGCCTCCTAAGTGCTGGGATTAAAGGCATGAGCCACCTCGCCCAGCTTCTGAACAGAATCTTAACCCTGAAGTAAACCACACAAGCCACACAACCAGCCACCAGTCAAGGTGGGCACACTGTTATAATAATGGCATTATTTGCTGGGAGGGGGTAAGGAACCACTTTCTAATTATGTAAAGCCTGGTCCACGGGAAAATACTCATCGCTATCTGATACCATAAAGATGCAAAAGTCCACAGCTAGGAGAGCTACAGGCTATATGGAGACAATCTAGTGTCGTTTTCTAAGTGGACATGGTATCAAATTATCTCTAAATATTTTTGTTCATTTCTATAGGTTAGAGCTGCTCTCTGCCTTGGTCAGAGGCTAACAACTAGTCCAAGTGCAGAGAATGGGCAACTGTTGAGCGCTAGGCCACGTGGGTCACCCCGTCACATTCAGACAGACCACACAAGAGAGTGCACGGGAGTTTAAGGCCAGAGTATGCACATATGGCATGGCAGTTGTACTCAAGAACTTAAGCAGTTGGGGTTACCTGTCCAAGACTGGGCACACCTATATTCCTACACAGACAGGACATGGGATCCTAGGGTCCCAGCCCTCTTTGGGAGCTACTGGGAATGAAGGAGGAGGAGATGCTGGAGGAGGTAGGTCTTCTCTTCAGTGCTGTAGTGCCTTTCCTGCAGTGCAGTGGGTGACTCCCATCCCACACTCACGCAACCAACTCTAGTCAAAGTCAGCAGTCACCAAAAGTCAAACAACAAACAGACACAGAAACAGGAGGGGGTTGGTTGGGGAAAGGGGGTTTAGCAGGAATGGAATCGGGTAAGAGAGTTTCGAGAGTGGGAAACAACCAAAGGACACTATGTACATCAATGAAATTAATAAAGGGCATTATATACATCAAAAGTAAATAAAAACTAAAGTAATTGGAAGAAATCTAAATAGGATGATCACAAGATCCAGTAGTTCAGGTTCTGGGCTTATATCAAAACCCTTGCCTGAAGCCGTGAGTCAGCAGACAGTCCCACACTAAGTCTGTCCACAGCAGGTCACTCACCACAGGAAGACCATTCAAATGCACACTGATGGATAAATGTGTGGCCCGCTTACAACAAAATCTGTATTCATCGTACAGAAATAAACTCTCCAGAGCTGGAAAGATAACTCAATACTTACTGCTCTTACATGGGATCTCAGCTCAGTTCCCAACTTACAGCTGCCTGTAACTCCAGCTCGAGGGGAAGCGCCCTCTTCTCGCTGCCACTGGCACCTACACTCACATGCATATACCCCACAGATCCAATATACACAAAATGTTAAAAAATAATACAAATAAATTTTACAACTCCATGAAGGTCTGGTATGTTACAACACAAAGGACTCTTGAAGCATGATAAAGTAAGTAAGCTGACAGGGAAAACAAGTACTGCCCAACTGCACCAAGGCCTCACACTCACACCCACACGACAACATGATTCCCAGAACCAAATACAGGGGAAAAAAAGAGGAACCGCTGCTTATTGGGTATACAAAACTTCCTTTCTGAACATGGAAACTGTAATTAAAATCAATACAGATAGCAGTGATATAATTTAAGTATCATATTTAATTTAAAAGTGATTAAAATTGGGGCTAAGTGGTTAAGAGAACTGGCTGACAGGCATGCATGTGGTACACACAGAGATGCATACAGTCAAAATACCTGTACACATAAAATCTTTACCCGTACAACAAATCTTTCTTAAAAAAGAAAGAATTGGCTGTTCTTTCAAAGAATCTGAGTTCAATACCCAGCTCCCACATGGCAGCTCACAAATGTCTGTAACTCCAGGACCACAGAATCCAATACCTTCCTCTGACCTCAGAGAGCAACAAGTATGCATTTGGTATACAGACACACATGCTGGCAAAAACACCCATGTACATATAAATTCATTTTTTTTTTTAAATTGATGGTTAAAATGGTTATGTGGCAGTTNTGGCACAAGACTATAATCCCAGCACCTGGCAGGGAGAATCTCTGAGTTTGAAGCCATCATGTCTACAGAGTCCCTGGATAACCAGGACTACAGAGAAACCCTGTGTCGACCCCAAAGGCTATGCTATTTTACACAATTTGTCAGAGATTTTATACCATCTTCCCAAAGGACCATCATTTGCAAAAAAAAAAAAAACGCAGAGAACTAAAGTGACTAAGGAAACTACTTCAGGGCTGGACATGAGAACTCAAAAGCAAAGAAGAAAAACAAATTTAAGCTGCTTTAAAAGTATCCAGCTTAAGCCAGGCAGTGGTGGCTCAAACCTTTAATCCCAGCACTTGGGATCCAGAGGCAAGCAAATTTCTGAGTTCGAAATTTGTTCTACAGAGTGAGTTCCAGGATAGCCAGGGCTACACAGAGAAACCCTGTCTCGAAAAATCAAAAAAAGTATCCAACTTGTGGTCAGGGCACTAAGAGAAAATTGGTGAGCTCAAAAGAAATGTAATTCTAAGGCCAGGCGTGGTGACACATGCCTTTAATCCCAGCACTTGGGAGGCAGAGGCATGGAGATTTCTGAGTTCGAGGCCAGCCTGTTCTACAGAGTGAGTTCCAGGACAGCCAAGGCTATACAGAGAAACCCTGTCTTGGAAAAACAAAACAAAAAACAAAAAAGAAAAAGGAAAGAAATGTAATTCTAGTAGGTTTGATGGACACATGTGAGAAGGCATTATGGAATCTTTCTC
>NC_034612.1:11689934-11699977 GCF_900095145.1 Mus pahari | reverse complement strand
ACACCCTAGCTCAGCCACAGGGTAACTCAGAGTTCAAAACAGCTATAGGTGGCAGCACCCAAGGACAATCTCTGTCTCTGCCCTCCACACACTTCTGTTCACACACATCCACACACACATACCAAAATTATAAAAAAATACCATCCAATCGACAGTTAATGTGCTTCCTGCAAGCCAGGTGTGAAGTGGCCTGACTTCTCTCTAGACATCCAGCCACGTGCCAACATCAGCCTTGTACAGTGGTCCCATAAGATTAGACAGCCTAAGAACTCCAGGGGCCCTATGCTATGTATTACACGTTAGTCCTATAAGACTCTAACAGCACAGCTTCTTTACCCTCCTATAGTGCTGTCCAACTGCCCCTAGCTCCAACCTAGAACCAGACTTGCAACAAAGTATTGTCTAAAATATCCATTTTTCAATAAAAAATTACAAAGCCCAGTAAATCATGATCTCACCAACTAAGCAGAAAAACAGGAAACAAAAACTGCTTCTGTGACCCAAAGTACAGTTTAAAAAATAAAGCTACAAGAAGCCAGGCATATCCGCCCCCAGCTACAATGCCTGAGCTTGGGAAGCCGAGGCAGGAGGAGTCACCAGGCAGCAGTGAATACACACACTAGAAAGACCAAAGAAGAGCAAGGACTGAGGTCTGTTTTCACTAGGTAAAGTGCTTGCCACAAAATATCCTGATTTCTGATACCTGGCACCCACATAAAAGCCAAAAGCTAGGCATAGTGGCATCAATCTGTATACCCAGTACTGAGGAAGCAGAAAGGCAACCAACTTGTTAACTCAATGAGAGACAATGTCAGCTGACATCAGTCTCTGGCCTACAATTACCAACCCCCAACCCCAACACATCCACACATAATCACACACACAAACCCACAGGTCAATAAAGGTAACTGCACAATAAAAGCCAGTGCAGACACCCTTTAAACTCTTCTCTACTCACTTACATTCAACTATGTGAAACCCCATGTTCTACTGGATACGGACGGCACTTCAAGACCACAGTTCAAGTAAGACCTGCTTAAGCTACAGAATGAGGCTTTTCTCTTTCCAAGACGGGGTCTCTCTGTGTCCCGACCCTGGCCTCCTGGACGCCTGCTTTGTAGATTTAGGCTGGCCTCGAACTCAGAGACGTCTACCGACCTCTACCTCCCAAGTACCAACTTTTTCTTTTTTAAGCCAAATTTGAAGCAAGCTTAGTAAATGCTAACCAAGACAGACTTTGGTCAGGGCTACTCCCTGGAACTTCCAGCTGAGTAGGGAAAAAAAAACAAACAAGCAAACAAAACAAAAAAACCAACCACTGGAGGGCCACCAAGACTCACAACTGGAGTTCTACACGCACTGAGTAAGTGGGAGTGAATGGGGCCACATTTGTACATGGCCGACAGACACTGCCCATACACTCTAAGCGACCCTAAGTATGTAGACCTAGCAGTTGAAATCTATGCAGTGTTTCCACTGGACTGCTTAGAAAGCAGCACATACTCAATATACATGGTTTTGGACACAGGGCTAGCTTACTGTGTAACCCAGGTTCATCTCAAACTCCCAAGGCTCAGCTCATCTGACCTCAGCATCCAAGCACTCGGAAGGACGGTGTCTTTCATACTCTCTGCTTGACATGGATCTCACTACCTAGTCTGGAGAAGCTTCAAACTCATTATGCAGCTCCAAGAGTAGTTAAAGCCTCCCAAAGTCTTGCCTCAGCCTCTCAAGAGCTAGGATTACATAAACACAAAACCAGGCCCAGCCTGACTTGTAAGAATTTCTGATCTGTAGAGGGCTGAGCATATTTTGAATTGTTAAATAAAGTCTATAATATAGTTTATGTGAATTATGACAAGTACTGGCAAACTTCAATTTCTCCTTCCTATGAAGAAAACTGTATGTAGCAGTTACCAGGAAGCCGGGGCCGGGGAAGTGGCTCATGTATAGAGTGCTTGCCTGACAAGCAAGACTGAAGTTTGGATATCAGAGCCCAAATAAAAACCTGGGCATGATGACATGACGTTAATGCTAGCAGCAAAGAAATGCAGGCTGGTGACAGACCCACAATGGACAATGACTGACAGGCCCTGTCTCTAAGCTCTAACGACGTAAGCAACACTCAGCACTGTTGCGACCTTCACCGGGGCACAAGTACGCACACATACACACGAACACACACGTACACAGGAGAGAAGCAACTGGGTACAACATGCACACCTAACCAGGGCACTTTCGGTTAACTTGAGTTGAGCCACTTTGTTCTTCCCAGTTTGAGTTCATTATTAAAGAGTAACCAGTAACTAAACTTTATTAAACAAGTTCTCTCCATGTGAAGATCTATCCAACAGGAGGAGTATAGGGGTTCCATCATGAGGTAAGAATTTACAAGGGGCAGATAGCACAAGGTTCTTGACACCTAGGGTATAACAGTGAGTCCCAAGAGAACCTGGGCTATTCAGAGAAACCCCATCTTGAAAAATCACACGTGTGCATGTGTACAGGGGTGCACGTGGAGGTCAGAGGGTAACGTCCAGAGTCTGTTCTCCTCTCCCACCATGTGGGTCTTGCCTGGAGCCCAATCAGGGCTTTAGGCAGTAAGCACCTTTCTTTACAAGCTGTAGCCATCTTGGCAGCCCCTTTTTCAAAGAATCACATTTGAATTTAGTATATATGGGGGGGAGGGGGTCACCATGGCATGTGTGTGGTGGTCAGAATACAACTTATGGGAATGAGTTCTCTTCTTCCACTCGATTTTGTCCAATTTGCAGGCTCTCCACGGCTTTACTTTCCGACAGCTTCATTTTTATCAAACGAACCCTGTGTGGGTATCAGCCCCCACACTTACGGATAAAGCATATGGTTTTCCTTCAACTTCCCCAGACAGGAAGGCTGATGGAGGCATTTGCTGCTCCAGCCTGTGCACCAATAATGCTTTATGTAGTAACCTCAAGTCTCTTCCATTGTTTCACCCACTGGTCATAAGTAGTAGCTTATGCCTCATGAAAAAAAAGTAATGCCCTTCAAAACACCATGACAGATGAAATTACAGGTGAAGTAGAAGACTGACTGCTGAAGGGTACAGAAGGATCCTTTAACTGCTCGACTTTTACATGTTTTATGTTGACACCTAGGGTATAACAGACCCAGTGTTGTCCCAACAGAAACCATGATGATGAAAATGTCACACACCACACTGTTCAATATGGCAACCACTGGCATAAACGGCAGTGGGTACTGGAGACAAGGCTGGCATGCATGCATGACTTAGCTACTGTAACGTGAACATTTCAGTTACTCTCATCCTGAGCTGCTTCTTGTATATATATTGGTGTTTTGCCTCTATCTGTGTACCACAATGCATTAAAGATAGCTGTGAGCTGTCATGGGGGCACCAGGAATTGAACTTGAGTCCTCTGGAAGAACACCCAATGCTCTCAACTACTCAGCCCTTATTTTGTTTCTTAAACACATGTATTTAGCTAGGATGGTATTTAAGTTCCCCAGCACTCAGAAGGCAGAGGCAGCCGGATCTCCACAGCAGGGCTAATAGTGCACAGTATTTATGTGCCCATCCTTCTTTTCTGCTGCACTGGAGAGAGAAGCAAACCTTCATTCATCTTTTTAAAGAATCCTGGTCTAACTGATACAAAGGTACAAATGAACCCATGCTTAGTGGCGGTATATAACTGTAATCTAAGAAGTACTAAACTGTGAACTCAAAGTCAGCCTAAGAAACATAGCCAGCAAAACAAAAATGATCTGAACACCTAACACGTGCTAGACATCAACACGAGCACTTTTTTTTTTTTTTTTTTTGGGGGGGGGGGTTGAGACAGGGTTTCTCTGTATAGCCCTGGCTGTCCTGGAGCTCACTTTGTAGACCAGGCTGGCCTTGAACTCAGAAATCCGCCTGCCTCTGCCTCCCCAGTACTGGGATTAAAGGCGTGCGCCTCCACGCCCGGCCTCAACATAAGCACTTTAGAATAATCTGAACAGCTAACACATGCTAGATATCAACGTGAACACTTAAGAGCATGATTTCCAGAGAAAAGAAGACAGGCACCAAGTACCACGTCGAGGTCTGGACAGATCTGACCTTGTTTTTGAAAGTAAATGGGAGTTTCCCTGACTTCTTCATCACAAGAAGTTTGTCACTGGTATACAGGAGGGAAGGCTACAGATCCTTATGTTAATTTTACATCATGTCACTCTGCTGAGAATACTCTTTAGTGCCAAAGGGTTTGGGGGTGGAATCCTTAGGATCTTTTACACATGAAACCATATCTGGGGCTGGAGAGATGGATCAGGGGGTAAGAGCACAGACTGCTCTTCTGTAGATCCTGAGTTCAAATCCTGGCAACAACATAGTGGCTCACAACAATCTGTAATGTGGTCTTGCGCCCTGCTACAGTGTACTTATTTATAATAATAAATAAATCTTTGAAGCCCAGCGGTGGTGGTGCACGCTTTAATCCCAGAACTTGGGAGGCAAAGGCAGGCGGATTTCTGAGCTTGAGGCCAGCCTGGTCTATAGTGTGAGTTGCAGGACAGCCAGGGCTACACAGAGAAACCCTGTCTCGAAAAAAAAAAAAAAAAAAAGACAAAATCAAGAGCAGCAGACTTTATCTCATGCTGAATGAATACTGTGTGTTCCACCTATGAAGGGACTTACTACCAAAGAGAATGGTCTGGATTTGACTCAGGCAAGAATGAGAACCACTAAAGTCTCTCTCTCCACAGAATGTAGCTGTAATGACTCCTAAGGCTCTGGAGTAAGCTGGAATACTTAGAACAAGAAAAGCAGGAAACATGCTAAGAATATGTATGGGAGGAGGGATGGAGCACAGGTTTAGCATGTGAGGTCCTGGAGTAGCCCGATTAATTAATTAGGTTTTTTTTGGGGGGGAACAGGGGGTGGACCTCATTCTAACATCAGGGTTTTTTTTGTTTTTTTGTTTTGGATTGGTTTGGTTTGGTTTGGTTTTTCGAGACAGGGTTTCTCTGGGTTTCAAGATAGGGAACTCACTTTGTAGACCAGGCTGGCCTTGAACTCAGAAATCCGCCTGCCTCTGCCTCCCAAGTTCTGGGATTAAAGGCGTGCGCCACCACGCCCGGCTCATTCTAACATCAGTTATGCAGCCCAGGATGAGACTTGGCAAATATCATTGGCCTTGGTTTCTTCACCTGTAAATAGAACTGAGTACTAAAAACCACCAGAACCTTCCAACTTCAAATCTGTGTGACTTTTGGAGAGCTAGGTAAGGAACTGACAAGACAGAAGGTAAAGAGAATTTAGTGCCTCATTCTTTGTGTGGGGTGCCAGGGATGGAGGCAGCACATGTACTCCACCACAGACCTACACCCCCACCCTACTTGTGCTTCTTACTAAAACCGTAAAAAAACACTTCTTACCAGACACAGAAACTGAGCCTTCACACAGACAGACAATCACCTTCTCTGGGCCAAGAGATACATTCCAACAAAAAGCTGCAGCCCTCGACAGCTTAACTGAGTTAAGAGGAGGTGAATCAAGTCTCTAGGATCAACTACTGTACCAGAAAACTACTCACACTGTGATGATGTAAACCTGATCAAAGCCAATGGCTAAGGAGGGCATAGTCATACAGAAGAATGTAACTGTGTTGTTCTGCCAAGTGACTTGTAGTCCAACTGCCTTCTAAATACTGTAGCTTATACCCAAAAGTCAGAGCTACTCTCAACAGGCAAATTTTCACTCTGTAGTGGTCAGTAGTTACGGCAGAGACTCACCTGGTCAGAAGCTCAAAGTGAGTGAGTGCTGAGTGCTCGGCTTACGTAGGACACCTAGAGCCTGATCTCAGGCTTCAAGCAACACTACGAAATAGGGGCAGAACGAAACGAAGTTAAGAAGCAGGGGATGGGGAGAAGTGTCTTAAATATTGTCTTCTCGCCAGGCATGGTGGCACACGCCTTTAATCCCAGCACCTGGGAGGCAAAGGCAGGCAGATTTCTGAGTTCGAGGCCAGCCTGGTCTACAGAGTGAGTTCCAGGACAGCCAAGGCTACACAGAGAAACCCTGACTTGAAAAAACAAAAACAAAATGTCTTCTGAACACAGCATGGTCCTTGCACTGCAGCCACAATCACTTGCACAAGACCTATACAAGAACAAGCCAGTATCCACCTACATCTCAACAGACAGCAACAACTGGACTCGGTGGGTTACAAAAACAGAAAACTGTAGGGCCAGACATTCTGGCTCGTACCTTTAATTCCAGCACTAGGTTGGCAAAGGCAGGCACATCTGTCAGAGGCCAGCCTGTCTACATAGCAAACTGCAACCTACCCAGAGCTACATAGTGAGGAACACCCTCCACCTCAACCAAAACCACTTTAACTAAAGAGATTCCATAATCTAATCAATTATGACCTGCAGCTTGAAAAATACTCCTTTGAAAGCTATTAAAAATAATTTAAACTTATGAGTCACAACTGCGAGCATGTTAACTACCTGTGCTGTAAGGCTGTAACGCCCTGGGGCCTAAGGCCCAGGGCCATCAACTCAAACACCCCACAGGTGTGCTTTCTAAGGTCGCCTGACTGACTGACTGACTGACTGCAAGCCTGCAGTTTCTCAACCTCATCTCACACGGCTTGTCACTGCGCTCAATGACATTTGCCTCTGAGAGTTCTGCTTTTTGATTTACTGGCAACCTAGAAGCACTGAATAAAAAAACCTTTCCCTTAGCTACATACCAAGTGTCAGGCCAGCCTAGGATGTGTGAGACCCTGCCTTTAAAAGACAAACATTTAAGTAGATGTCACATTCCGTTTATGCAGAATTATACAAACTACAAACAAGTAAGGAACTTACTTAAGTAAACCAGACTCCAACCTGTGTCTTCCCTTTCGTTTTCTTTTCTGTGACGCTGGGGAGGGGTCTAACCCAGAGCCTAACACGAGCGGGCGGGATGAGCACAGCTCTAGTGGGTTGCCCGCGCAGCCCACCTGCCATCTTGTTTATCTGTCTGCATTTATGGAAGGGAGGGGCGGAATTAAAAACAATCAACAACAGTTGCTTTTGACAAGCCACCCAATCTCTTTTTTTTTCCTCTTCTTTTTCCATACTCTAAAATTCTATCATCTCAAGAAAAAAAAAAATTCTTTAAGATACAAACTACTGAACTCAAAATCTAACCTATGAGGCTGGAGAGGTGGCTCAACAGTTAGGAGCACCCAGTGAGTGCTCTTGCAGAGGACCTAAGTTTAACTCCCAGCACCCAAACTGATCAGCTCACACACAGCCTTTAACTTCAGCTCCAGGGGGCCTGACACCACCTTCTAGCCTCCAGGAAAACTGCATTCATACACATCAATCCCAGAAACACAAAGGGTCCACTAAAAAATTAAAGTAAGAGGCTGAAGAAATGTGCATCACTAAAAAATTAAAACAAGAGGCTGGAGAGATGACTCAGTGGTAAAAAGCACTGGCTGGTCTTTCAGAGGACCCACACAGTCAGTTCCCAGCACCCACATGGTGGCTATGTCCATTCTCAGAGTACTTAATGCCTTCTTCTGACCTCCAAAGGCAACAAGCATGCGCCCTCCAAAGGCAACAAGCATGCGCCCGGTGCACATACATGCATACATGTAGGTAAAAACACTTGTGGGCTGGAGAGATGGCTCAGCAGGTAAGAGCACCGACTGCTCTTCCAGAGGTCCTGAGTTCAAATCCCAGCAACCACATGGTGGCTCACAACCATCCATAATGGGATCCGAAGCCCTCTTCCGGTGTGTCTGAGGACAGCGACAGTGTACTCACATACATGAAGTAAATAAATAAATCAAAAAAAAAAAAAAAAAAAAAACACTTGTAAATACATAAAATAACCTAAAAATATTTTTAGGTAAAAATCCTACCAGGTGGGAAGCAGAGGTAGGCAGATCTCTGTGAGTTCCAGTACAGCCAAGGCTATACCTTATCTTGGGGGGAAAAAAAATCTATGTACCATATCTCTGTTTGTATCCTATATGAACCTGTAATGTTGGTTATCTTAATAAAGGAAAAGAAAAACTCTCAGTATTTGACTTTGCTTCCCAGTGAGATTTTATTTATTTATTTATTGAGATTCTCATTTTATAGCTTTGCCTGGCCTAGAACTTAGCCTCAAAATAAAGAGACTACTTGCCTGTCTCTCGAATCCAAGAACTAAAAGCATACACCAGCATGCACCAGCATGCACCAACATGCCTGTCAATATTTTGCTTTTCTGGGGGAACCTAAAAGTTCCAATTATAAGGCAAAAAACAACCCCATCTATAAATGAGTGAATACTCCGCTTACTTATCTCATAAATAAATTTGTTCTGCACTCCAGGACAGTGTTCATCTCTATCACAGACTGTGTTCTTTCTATCTATCTATATCTATATCTATATCTATATCTATATCTATATCTATATCTATATCTATATATATCCCTATTATATACCATATTTCACATGTCTATTTTTCCAAACATTGGACAGACACAGAATATATACAACTACAGGATCTCAATTGTTTTAAACAGGAAGGCAGCTTTTGGCACAAGCACCTATAGAACTAAATGTGTGCTTCAAGACACACACACCTCAGGAAGAAGTGCAGTACACTATTCAAAAGTATGAGGCTCTCTTCCCACTTATAAGCATTTAGGTGTGATGGCTCCTGCTATGATCCCGACAGTCAGGAAACTGAAGTAGGAGAACCACAAATTCTAGACAAGCCTTGGCAAAGTAAGGCCCTGTCCCTAAATAAATAATCACATTTTCCATCATGTGGCACTATGTGACACTAGTTTTAAGGTATGGATTCAAAAGTGTCCTTATCATTCTAGACTTCAACAACAACGTCAAGCTTCCAATCCATGGATGGGCAGTTTCCTGAAAGCACTCCCTCAGCTGTGCGTGACGACGAAGAGAGCGGGCAAGTGAACGGCATGGGCTTGTCCTTCAGGTTGCACTCCTAAACAGGCAGCTGTACCCCTTACAGCGATGGCCCATTCCAAACAGGCAAGCACCCTCACCACTGCTCATTCCCCACCCACCCCACCCCACCTCCTGAGACAGGGTCTAGCTATGCAGCCCCAGCTGGCTGGGAATTCACTATGCACACCAGGCTGTCCTCAAACTCTCTTACCCATGTATTTTTTATTTCTTTTCAAGGCAACTTCAAAGCAATGTTGCTGTTTGTTTTTCTTCCTTGAGAGAACCTAGCGTTCAATCCAAGGCCTCTTGAATGCCAGGCAAACCCTCTACCACTGAGCTACATCCCTCCCCCATGCATTTCCAATTCAGAAACTCCAGCAGCGGGTTAGCCTAATAAATTCCATTTACATCTCCACTGAAGCTGTCACCATCACTTCAAATAACTATAAAAATAGACTTTTGTACCCGCTCAACACTATATAATACTAAAAGCAATTTCGACCTAGCCAAAATAGAACATTACAATTCAAGGGGAAAGTCCCTAAAGACAGTGTGTGTGCACGCACACCCCGCTATACTAGAATGACGTTCCAATACAGATGAAGCTGTTTAGAACAAAAAGAATGAGATGTTCTTTAAATCTGCATCATGTGGCTCTTAATCAGGATGGCAAGTCCCCATCCCCTGTGTAAAACTGCAACAGTTTAATTAAAGAGAAACAGAAAACACAAGTTCACATTTAGACAAAGCAAGAGCACCATGCCTGATCCCATAAATGTCTCTATGCAAGCCTTTAGCATGCAGAACTCAAAGGAGCCCAGTATTTTTTCTTTCAAACACAGGTAACTAATTTCCACATATTTGGATAAACCCAGTAAAATATATACATCCAAAAGAACAGCAAAAACATGTCCCTTTTTGTATTAGCAGACTTTAGTAGTTTATCTCTAATGACCTAAATATTAATTTCTGCTAACTTCAGATTGGCATGATCAAACAACTATCAACATCCCTTCAAACGATGACAAACTGAGCCAGTTTTTTTTTTTGTTTTTGTTTTTGGTTTTTTGGGGGGGGTTTTTTTTTTTTT
>NC_034612.1:11670170-11688674 GCF_900095145.1 Mus pahari | reverse complement strand
CCATCTCTCCAGGCCCTGCAAATGTAATTTTAAAGCAAAAAAAAAGTGTTTAAAGTGTGAAGTGTAGGGGATGGTGGTACACACCTGAAATCCCACGTGTGCTTGTGAGCTAGTCTAGTCTATTTTTTTTTTTTTTTTTTTTTTTTAGGAGGTGGGAGCCTGCCATGGTGTCTGAGGCAGAGGCAAGAAGATGCATGCTTCAAGGAGTTCCAGGCAAGCCGGGCAATGGTGGCCCATGACTCTAATCCCAGCACTCAGGTGTATCTCTTAGAAACCAGCCTAGAATACAAAGTGAGCTCCAGGACAGCCAAGGCTATTACACAGAGAAAACTTGTCTCAACATCAACAACTAAAAATCCAAAACTAGCCAAGGCTTGACAGGGCACCTCAGGAGGCAGAGACAGGTAGATCTCTCTGAGTTAGGAGACCAGCCTGGACTACACAGTGACTTCCAGGATTGTCACAACTGTGTAAGAGACCCTGTCTGAAAAAGAATACAAAAACAAAAACAAAAGCTACAGTAAGTCACACCTGAGAGCTGACTCCTTCCTTAAGAGTGCTTACCTATCTCCCAGAAGACGCAGGTTCAGTTTACAGAGCCTACATGGCAGCTCACAACTGCCTCCCCATCTCCAATTCTAGGGGATTCAGTGCCCTTGTCTGGTTTTCCTCAGGGATCCTGCACGCATGTGGTACACAACCACACAAGCTCACACATACACACATAAATTTTAAAAAGTAAATTTAAAATCGTCTAAGCCTATAAGCCAGGAGAGACAGACACAAGCCTTTAAGCCCAAGGCTACAAATAAGAGTTTTGTCTCAAAACAAAGAAAGCAAACAAAATTGTGAGCAGCCTGGTCTACAAAGTAGACACTGCCCTGGAACCACTAAACCCAATAAAGAGGAAAGGAAGGCCGGGGATGAAGTAACCTATGATGCCCCCAGTGCACTCACTAACTAGGAGCCGAGGATGTAGCTACATCGGTACAACATGTGCCTAGCATGCAGACAAGCCCTGAATGACCACCCCAGCACTGCATAAACTAGGCAGGTGCACTCTTACAATCCCAACAGTTGGAGGGGGTTGGGCAGGCACACCAAAGATTCAAGGACAAGAACAATCGGATACAAAAGATCTGAACTCAAAAAATAAAGGCATGGTTGTGGACAGGTGGCTCAGCAGTTAAGAGCACTGGCTGCTCTTGCAGAGGACCTGAGCTCAGTTCCCAGCACCCACACAGTGGCCCAGTGACCACCGTAACTACAGCTCTAGGGCATCTGGCCTCCTCTTCTGACCTCCACAGGCACCAGCCAGACAAGAGGTATGCATAAACAAATTAAACTTGTTTTTCCAAGACAGGGTTTCTCTGTGTAGCCCTGGCTCCCCCAGTGTTAGCATCAAAGGTGTACACAACCTCTGATCAGTACATGTGTAGCCCAGGCTGGCCTGTAACTCATGATCCTCCTGCCTCAACCTCCTTCAGTTAATCCTATCACCATGCTTCACCACAAGCTAACTTTTTTTTTTTCAAAAGTGATCATAAACTAACAGCTAATAGCACAAATAAAAAGGGATTAACAATTTTTTTTTGAATTTTTTTTTTTATTTATTATGTGTAAGTACACTGTCTTCAGACACTCCAGAAGAGGATGTCAGATCTTGAGATGGTTGTGAGCCACCATGTGGTTGCTGGGATTTGAACTCAAGACCTTTGGGAGAGGCAGGCGGTGCTCTTAACCACTGAGCCATCTCACCAGCCCCCGGGATTAACAATTTTTTAACAGCCTGAAAGTTTTAGAACAGTTCCTTCAGAAACCATGGATCTACACTGGTATTATACACTACAGACCCCAAAACATCTTCACACACACAGTCTCAGTACAAGCTCAAGTAAAGCTCAAATACAAGGGCTGAAGAGGTTAAGAGCCCTTGTTGTCTTGTAAGTCTCCTCCCTATATAGACCAGGCTGGCCCCGGTCTCTCAGGCTGGGATGAAGGGCACGTGGCACCAAGCCAGGCATTTGCTGCTCTCGCAGGGAAACCTAGCACCTACATGGTGACCTCACAACTATCCCTAACTCCATCCCAGGGGATCCAGAGCCCGCTGCTGGACTCTGAGGGCATCAGGCAAGCGTGAAGACACTTACAAAACACGCATACACATAAAAAACAATCTTGGAAAACTTCAAAGAGACACATAATCAAGAGGGACAGGATGAACGGCTCAGGGTTAGGAAGGCTGGCTGCTCTTGCAGAGGACCAGGGATTCCAGCACCTGCATGCTGTTCACAGCAGTCTGTCACTCCAGTTCTAGGAAATAAAGGGCCCTCTTCTGGTCTCTGTGGACCCTGGGCATGCATGCAGTGTACTTACCATACAAACGGGCAGAGTACTTATACATACAAAAATAAGTCTTTAAAAGTAGAAATGGCCAGGAAACATTTACGTGAAAGCACATGCCTGTGAGTGACGCTGATGTTGAATGCAGCATTCCCCAAGAGCATCCGACAAGTACATGGAGCCCACCCCCCACCCCACCCCCGGATAGCTGCCTTCTTGGCTCCAGAACTCACTGAGTCTTCTGAGAAACAGCATGGCACAGCTTGTGAGAGCCATAAAACCTTAGAGTCCTTGACCTAGTGAAACCACTCCTGGGCACTTTCTCTAGGGAAAAATTCAGATGAAGCAAAAAGCTCCATACCACCTCCACAAAACCAGGAACATGAAGACCAAAGTCCCAGCCCGCAGGGAGAAACTTAACTTAGCAAGTACACTACTGTTTAAAAAGAATCACCAGATTAAAGGGGAAGCCTCAATCCCACATGAGCACAGCCTCACAAAAGGTCAAAGTTAAGAGTAAGAAGTAGATTCCGGTGCAATTGTGTAAGATTCTTAAAAAAATGATCACACAGTTCTTTTCTAAGAAAGTTGGCTTCTGAGTGTTGACAAGAAAAAACTCTTCTCAAAATCACAAAATTCTGTTCACACAAAAATCTAGTCAGATCCAGACAAAGCCCTGGGTTAGGGTTCCAGGTTGAAGGCAGGGCCCAGAAGTGAAAGAGTGCTTAAGTGAGCTTTTAGGCTGGGAAGAACAGTTTGCTATCTCAAGCATGATGCTTTCTTTTTTTTAAGTCTATTTACTTTGGAGGAGGGGAACATGCCCTGGCAGGTGTGTGGAGGTCAGAGGACAGCTTGCAGCAGGCGTCAGTTGCTTCCTGCTATGGTGGGGGTGGTTGATGGTATGGGAATCCCGGTTGATTGCCCTGACCCCCTGAAGCACCACACAAACCCCAATACTACAGCTTCTTTCCTCAGTTGTGCAGCCCGTCCTATGTTAAATGACACACACACACACACACACCACAAAAACAAAACTCTACAAGTTATAATGGATTTACTACTAACCCACAGGGCAGTAATGAGAGAACAGCATTAACCAAGGCTCTGAACAGAACAAACTCACACATTCTGAATATCAGTATTGGATGAAAACTGTTAAAAAGAAACCTAGGCTTCAAGTAAAAGAACTTGAAGCAAGGAAGACTCTAAATGCCTTTCACTTTTGCAGCACCTCAAGAGCAGAAAAAGATTGCTGGCACTCACACCCTGCTCACCTTCCTGTGGAGTCAACTCAGCTACCATCTAATGTTTAAGCCTAAAGAGAGCTGCCGAACCTTAGGAACTTTAGCTTTAATTTGTATCTGAGTCAAAGTGACATACACGTCACTTTCTGATAACTTTCTGATAAAAGCATGAAAAAGCAAAGAAAAATAGGATGCATCCTTAAAGTTACATTTAAGTATCTTTTTGTTTTTTCACTAAAAGTCAAGGACTGAAAATAAACTCAACTTACAAAACCCTAACTGCACAGAGATGGGGAAATAAAATGATGGTTTAATTTGAACGAGGCAGGCTAAGCATGGTTTGAAATGCCTCATGTTAGGGAAAACTAGGAATGTGGGGGAATAAAGTAAAAAACATACTGTTCCCAGAAGAATTCCTTAAAACCCTGCTCTGATTCACACCATGGTTAACTTCTGCTGTAGAGGAACACTCTGGAAATGGACAGCAGGACAATGCGGCTAAGAAGAAAACTGTACAAGAAAAATCCCCTTGCCCACCTCCTAAGTCCTGGATGTCTATTTAAGGAGGAGGCTGCTCCAGGCCCTGCCAGCCAGGCCTAGGCCAGAGGGAGGCACAGTAGTGCCTGTAACACAGGGGCACAGGGGAAATGGACTTGCATGCCCTTGGTAAGCTCTGGCGGCGGCGTTTCCCAAGTTAAGGACACCGGCCACAATGGAATGGAGTCTATTGGCATCTGCCTCTCCGTTTTAACACTAAGCATTTTCTTAGTTCGTGAAATACGAACTGACAAGCACCCCCACCACTCCCCACCCCCGCGCGTACACACCCTCCAGAGTCCAGCCCAGTCACACAGGACAGCAGCACCCCAGCCTACCAACGAGATCGGGCCCAGGGAAGGGGAGAGGGGGACGAGGGCACATGCCAACACTCGGGCGTTGTTGCCTTCGGGACCCGCACCAACTCCTCTGTTGCGGCTCCTCACCCCCAAAAATTGCAGGGACTGGGCCGAGGATGGGAGGGGGTGGGAGGAAAAATGCGGTGCGTGCCCGGAGCCCGCCGCCAACCCACCATGCGAGTCCGGCCCTCGCCCACCTCTATTCAAAGGCGCCTTCTGCTCCGCGGACGAGGAACAGCAATGCGGATCGGCCACCACCCGCGCGCAGGGGACCTTGCGGGGAAGGAGGGAGGCGGGCCTGGAGGGAGCCGGGCACTCCCACCCCTTCCCCAGCTGGGGGTTGGGGGGAGCGAGGACGGCCCGCTGCGGGAACCCCGCCGCCCCAGATCTAAAGGGGGGATGGGTGCGCTAGGCCGGTGCACTAGGCCGCTGGCCACCCACCTCGCCTGCATCGCCCACCTTCCCAGGGTCTGCGGGGCGGGGGGATAGATACGCAGGACACCCGGCTTGACCCTTCCTGGGGCGGCTGGGCCTCAATCTCCCCTCCTCCCTCCCGACTCCCCACCCGGCAAAGAGGCTCATTTCAGGAGAGGATCCCCCCCCTGCGACCCGCACCCTGGCTCGGCCGCCCTTCCATCCCGGACGGGGGGGGGGACGCAGCAAGGGGGTGGGGCGGGGATACCAATGGCCCCTGGCACACCCGGGAGGGGCAGGGGGCCGCCCGGGCCGTCCATCTTGGCCGTCTGGGGGGAGGGGACGCGATGGTGCGGGAGGCTGGACCCGGCCCGAGAAGCCCGAAGAAATCTGCCGGCGCCTCCCGCCCCTCCGCGGGCCCCCCGGCCCATCGCGACGCCGGCCGGTCACGGGGCGCGAGGCGGGGGAGGGGACGAGCGGCGCGGGATCGGCCCGGCGCGGCGCGGAGCGGAGGGGGCTGGGGGAGCCGACACCCACCTGCCCAGGACGGGACGCCCGCCGCCCGCGGCCACCGAGGGAGACGCCACCGGCGCGGCCGGGGCCGGCACCGCGGAAGCCGAGGTCGCCGCGGCCGAGGCCGGCGCGGCGCCGGGCGACGAGAGCAGGCCGCCGCCGGGCTTGCGGCCACTGGCGGACGCGGGCGGCTGCGGCTGCGGCTTCAGCGACATGGTGAGCGGCCCATACACCGGCTCGCACGCCGGGCGGGGACAGCCGGGAGCCGGGCGCGCCGAGGAGGAGACGGCGGAGCGCGGCGGGGACGCGCGGACGCCGAGCGGGCAGGCGCGGGCCGGCGCGGCCGCGGGGGCCAGAGGCAGCAGGACGACGACGAAGGGGCGGGGAGGCCCGCAGACACCGAGCAGCCGCCGGGAGCCGGGCTGGGACGCGCCGTGGCCGTTGCTACCAAAACAGTCTGAGGCGCAGGGCGGCGAGCGCGGCCCGCGGGGAGGGGCGCCGGGGCCGCGCGGGGGAGGGCCGGCGGAGGGATACGCCACCGCGCCGCCCCGCCCGCCGCGCCGCGCCGACCGCGGGAGCGAGCGCCGCGCGGCCCAGCCCGCCGGGCGGCACGGCTCGGGGCCCCTCGCCGCCGCGGGCCGCTGGGCGGCGGCGGCGGTGGACGGACGCATGGGAGCCGGGGCTGGCGGACGCGGACGGGGGNGGACGCGGGCCCTGGGAGGGCGCGGAGATGCGAAACGGAGCCGGGGCGGGGGAGGATGGGGGGGGACTCTTTGCCGGAAGTCGGAAGGGTCAGGCGGAAGTCGAACGTGAGACGGCCCGGGGGGCCGATCGGGGACACGTGAGGAGCGGGGCGCAGCGCTGAGGCCGCGGTCGCTCTCCCCCGGGGTCGGGCTAGGGCCGTGGATGCGGGGGGGAGTGGGGGGTGCGAGGGGATCCGCCCTCGCCGAGGCGGGTCTGAGCTTCGGGATCTGCTTCGGGGACGGGCGCCGCGAGCTGCTCCGGTGTCCTCGACCCCCTTCGAGGACCTTGGTTGTCTTCCACCCCACCCCCACCCCACCAGATCGTCACTTAGAGGATGGCCCGCGGGCGCCTTCGGGGCGGGGACCTGCAGTCGGGGACCTGGCACACAGTAGGCCCCCAGGTGCCACTGCGTGCCGGCTTGTCCTGCCAGCGTAGGGAAGCTTGCCACCCCTGAAGCCACCCGCCAGCTGCTTCACTTTGCCCCACTTTATTCACCCCGGCGAATAGTTGGGTCTCTGACCTTCATTTGAACCCAATTTTTTTTTTCCCCTTGCTCGCTCGGACTTCTTAGTTCCTCCTTCAGGCGACCCGAAGGGAAATGGACGTGATTGGTAGAACTGGGGGGTAATGGGGTCTCCCTCGGTGGAGACTCAACAGACCTTCCCAAGAATGTCAACTTTAGACCTTGACCCCTTTTAAAAACTTTTACTTTAACTCGGGAAGGCCACCAAACACTAGTCCTTTTTTTTTTTTTAAGGTGTTGTAATTAAATTGGAAGCAAATAGTTAACTTTTTTTCAAATGCGGTTAGGTTTGGTTTTTTTTTTGTTGTTGTTTTCTTTTTCTTTCTTTTCTAAGTGAAATCGCTTATGGAGATGATGGGCCGGAGGACAGAGAAATCCTCCTCAACCTACTAAAAATAAAATCATTCCAGTGAATTAAAGGGAAATGGAGGCAGTACTAGACAGTCCAGGTCATCTTCACCTCTATGAGGGAATTCTAGGCCAGGCTAAGCTACAAGAGACCCAGTCTCAAGAAGGGGTAATTCAGTGAGGAGTGACCCCTGGTTATGGCACATGCCTTTAATCCCAGCACTGGACAGACAACTGGATCTCGGAGTTCCAGACTTGCTTGGTCTACATAGATTTTTTAAAGTAGCAGCTAGCAGATCTCTCAGAAGGTAAAGGCCTAGGCTGCCCAAGCTCGTCACCTAACTATCCCTGTAGCTGGCGTGTGGAAGAAGAAAACTTGACTGCTTGGAATTGTCCCCAGCCCTCCACTCGTGGATTGTGCCACACATACATAAGCAATAAGTATGACCTTGTCGGTGGTGGTTTTTGTTCTTGTTTGGTTTTTCTGACACAGGGTTTCGCTGTGTAACAGCCCTGGCTGTCCTGGAACTCACATAGATCCACCTGCCTGCTGGGATCAAAGACCTGCTTCACCATGACTTTTTATATGACTTTTTTTTTTTTTTTTTTTTTTTTTTTTTTTTTTTTTTTTTTTGGTTTTTCGAGACAGGGTTTCTCTGTATAGCCCTGGCTGTCCTGGAACTCACTTTGTAGACCAGGCTGGCCTGGAACTCAGAAATCCGCCTGCCTCTGCCTCCCCAGTGCTGGGATTAAAGGCATGCGCCACCACGCCCGGCTTTATATGACTTTTTTAAAAAAAGAAAGAAAAATGGATCTGGGGTGTCAGTTTTAGAAAAGGGGCGTTGCCACTCCAGCTCCACACCTCTGGTCCACCCGTGAATAATTAAAAAGAAGAACTTAGAACGTATTTAAGAGTCACTAGTAGTCCGGTTGAAATTCAATTAACCTACATAGCCCAAATAAAAATTGTCATATTTGGTGAACACTTTCTAAAAGGTCGTTGTTATTTCCCAAGAACATGGAAAGAGGAAAACTTAGTCTTCCTAAATGTAGTGGTCCTTTAAAAGTGACCCTGAGGAATCCTGAATGAAAGCAAAGCCTTGAATCCCAGCCTTCGGGAGGTAGAGGTCCAAGGGAAAACAGTTCAAGGCCAACCTTGGCTACTACTACTTAGAACATTTTTACCAGCTTGTGAAACACTGTTTCCAAAGAAAACCAAAATAAGTTACAAATCTAGGATTTAAAACAGTACTTGAGTCCTGCAGTGGTGGCACACGCCTTTAATCCCAGCACTTGGGAGGCAGAGGCAGATGGATTTCTAAGTTCTAGGCCAGCCTGGTCTACAGAGTGAGTTCCAAGACAGAACTAATTTCATGTTAAAGTTTTCTTTTATATTTTTATTTTATGTGCATTGGTGTTTGGCCTGCGCATAGGTCTGTGTGAGGGAGTCAGAGCCACTGGAAATTTGAGTGACAGATGAGAGCTGCCATGTCGGTGGTGGGAATTGAACCCTTGTCTTCAGAAGAGCAGACAATGGAATTAACCACTGAGCCATCTCTCTAGCCCCATTAAAGTAGTTTTTTTAACAAGTCAGTTTAACTCTATGCATATGGATGTTGGTGTTACCATGTGTGTGCCTGGTGTCCACAAAGACCAGGAGAGGGCATCAAATCCCTAGAACTGGAGTTGGTGGTTGTGAGCCACCATGTGGATGCTTGGAATTGATCCTGGGTCCTCTAGAAGAGCAAGCAGTACTCTAACCGTTGAGTGCTGAGTGATCTCTCCAACAGCAAGATAAGCTTTTAAATAACTGAAAGGACATCGGGGGTGGGGGGAAACTAAGAAAAGACTTACACCAACAAGACAGCTAAGGCCAAGTGCCAAGCACACTGCAAAGAAAAGAGAATTTGAACAAGACTTCCTGATGCTGATAGCTATGTATAATAAGAAACGGCCTGAGGACCTAAGTTCAAGCCCCAGGACCCATTTGTTAAGAGAGACTAGGATCCCACTATAATTGTCTGCTGGCTGGCCACAGTAGCACACCCACACACATGTAACACACAAAACAAATACATATGTGTAAAAGAAAAAAAGCTAACTGTAAAGTTCTAAGTTATATTTTGCAGTACCAGGAAAGGATCTGATGCCTCAGCTAGTAGTCAGCAGGGACCTGATGGGTACCAGAGGCATGTGAATGAACTTGGTAATGGGCCAGACCTTAGTCAAACCTCCATGTCTGAAACCAATGCCAGAGGCCTGGAGCTTGGATCACCAAGTTGAACTGCACTATGCATGTATATGCCTCTCTGTGTGTGTGTGTGTGTTTGTGTTTAAAAGACCAGAGGTAAAAAATCAGGTGACTTCCCAAATCCTTCTCTACCTTGTAGTCCTAGCTGGCCTGGAATTCACAGCTGAACTCTTCACCATCCGGTGCTTGTGTTGCTAGTCTGGGGTCATTTTCACACATGACATCCACTGGTGGCATGAGTGGACCAGTCAGTGNCTCTCTGTGTGTGTGTGTGTGTTTGTGTTTAAAAGACCAGAGGTAAAAAATCAGGTGACTTCCCAAATCCTTCTCTACCTTGTAGTCCTAGCTGGCCTGGAATTCACAGCTGAACTCTTCACCATCCGGTGCTTGTGTTGCTAGTCTGGGGTCATTTTCACACATGACATCCACTGGTGGCATGAGTGGACCAGTCAGTGACTCTGAACTCTCATCCTCCAGCCTCCTCAGTGACATGACATGGTCCTCACTCTGTAATCTGTTGTTCAGCAATGGGGCACTCCTGTACATGACCCAGATGTGCTAAGTGCGCTTCCTGCAAGTCTCAGGTGCCTTCAGGATTCTTTACAGACAAATCCGAATCTGAGCAGATTCTTACTCAGACCTGAGTTTGGGAAAGTGGATGCATACCAGGATTCATGAAGAAGGGAGGGAACAGCTTGCAGGAGTCAGTGTCCTCCTGCTGTGTAGGACCTGGGAAGGGAGCCGGGTCCTCAGGCTTGGGAGCAATCACCTTTCCATGCTGAACCATCTTGCAGGACTCCTAGTTAATGGAATCCCAACCAGTACTGTGGGAGGTGGAGGCAGAAGGAACAGTGAGGGAAGTGTGATCATCTTCTGTTGGTTGAATCTGCATGAGCTGTGTGAGACCAGGCCTACACACACACACTCAGAATTCTGACATCATAAAAATGAAAAGGGGAGGAGAGATGGCTCGGTGGTTAAAAGCATCTATTGCTTTTTCGGGGGACTGAGCAACTACATAGAGCAGCTCACAAACTACTTCCTCCTACAGGAAAGATCCAGTGCCCTCTTTTTTTCTTCTTCTTTTTCTTCACAAAGGGTTTCCATGTGTAGCCCTGGCTGTCCTGGCTGTCCTGCAACCGGCTCTGTAGACCAGGCTGGCCTCAAACTCAGAGAGCTGCCTGCCTCTGCCTCCAACTGCTGCGATTAAAGACATGTGCCACCACCACCCGAAAGGGCGTGGGTGGGCAGAGGACAGACTATTTCAGCAATAAGAAAGTTGATGGAGAATCCCTCAAGATTTGGTGACTGGTCCTGTGGCCACTCCACTTGATGTGATGTGTAGTTTCAGTGACTCCTCTGCATGCCACACAGCACTTATATCAGCCTGTTAATTCTGATCACTTCAGCGATTAATCGGGTCTCAGGATCTGGAGACAGATTATGAGTGATTTGCTGTTGCCTGCTACAACAGTGTGGGTCACGTGCCCCGCGTGCCCAGTGATTCGGGGTTTTTTTCCCCCTTGCAATCATTTCTCTTCAGCTTACTTCGCCTGCGTGTGTTTCCAGTGTGATGACACATTCTTCCCTCAATGCTCTTGATTTCCCTGTCAAAGGCAGGAAGATTCCAATCAGCGCGGATCCATCCCTTCCCTCCCTTCCCCTCCTCTCCCCTCTTCTCCCCTCCCTTCCCCCACTTATTCCCCTTCAAGTTTTTGCAGATGTAATTTCAAAAATAGGACCATGGCTAATTACAGCAAGCATTTTTCCCCCTAACTACAGTTACTCTGAATTTTTAGAGGCTAATCTATTTGTGGACACTCCAGGAATCCCAAAAGACTAAAAGTCCACCAGGGGAAGGGTGGGGTGGGGGGGGTTTGCATCGAGCAGATCAGAGACTTGCAAGAAGGTGATAGTCAAGGCATTGTGTAGAGTAACACGTTCCTGTAGTTCCGAGGACCCGAGGGCGCTGCAGTGACACTACCCAGAACACAGTGACCACCTGGCAAAGCGTTTGAGGGCCAGGCCCTAAAAAAGCTCCCTTCCAATATGAGGATGCTCATTTCGTCTTAGCTTAAGGGATGGAATACTGATGCTGCAGCAACATTGTTCGCAGAGCAGGAGCTGGGTACCAGCTGACACAGACAGAGGAAAGAACTCTTTTTTTTTCCATAGAAATGTTGAATGAAAATTTTCATGGCCCCAACTATGGCTTGGAACGCCGGACGTAGACCAGGCTGGCCTTGAATTTATAGAAATCCACCTTCACCTGCCTCTTCTGTGCTGGCATATCACCACAATGGACCCTTTTTTTGTTTTCATTTACACACCACCACCCTCCGGAAAATTTTGTGGGCAGCCTGTGATTTCAGAGCCGGCCTCAAACGAACAGATCTGCCCAAGTGCTTGGCTAAAAGGTTTGCCCGCTACCATCAGGTGATAAAAATATTTTTCAAAGACTAAAAAAACCTGATGTTGGAGACATGGCTCACTGGTTACAGGCACTCTAAAATGAGGGTCAGCGTTCAGGGCCCAGCAAGCATATTGAACAGCTCACAAGCTGCCTGGAGCTCTGACTCCAGGGAATCCAATTCCATCTTCTAGCCTCTAAGGGTTCACCTGCATTCCCTTGCACATACCCCGCACCCTCACACTCATAAATACATCTTAGTACTTGGTAAGTGGAAACAGGAAGGTAAGTTCGGGGTCATCCTCAGCAATGCAGTAAGTTCAAGGCCAGCCTGGACTACCTTGAAAAACGCCCCCCCCATCTCCATGGCAATAATGGAAGTCACCAAGATGACTCAGCATATTAGGACACCTGCTACCAAGCCTAATGCTTGATCCCTAGGTCCTACGAGGCAGAGAGAACAAATTCCCAAAAGTTGCCCTTTGACCCCCACAGGCCTGCCATCCTCCACCTCTCAAACACACTTAAAAAAAACTCAAAAGAACGAAGCCAGGGAGTGGTGATGGCACATGCCCTTATGCCCTCTACTCTCAGCACTTGGGAGTCAGAGACAAACAGAACCACCAGGCAGGCCCACACTTTGCTTCTTTCAAGGCAGGGTCTTGCTAAGTAGCCCTGGCTAGCCTTGGGGCCTCTCTGTAGTCCAGGATGGCCCCAGGCTGGTGGGATTATAGCATGAGTCCCAGTCTCCAGGAACTATCAAGTTTCTGTCTCTCTGGCTTTGACTCAACAGAGTTCATCAAAAGGCCGGATGTGAGCCGGACGGTGGTGGCGCACACCTTTAAGCCCAGCACGCGGGAGGCAGAGGCAGGCGGATTTCTGAGTTCAAGGCCAGCCTGGTCTACTAAGAGTGAGTTCCAGGCCAGGGCTAACCTGTCTTGAAAAACCAAAAAAAAAAAAAAAAAAAATGCTGGGTGTGGGCTAGAGGAAAGGCTCAGCAGTTACCAGTGCTCACTGCTCTGAGAGGATTCAAGCAAAGTAAGGTTCTCCACACCCACATGGAAGGCTCATAACCATCTGTGACCCTAGCTCCAGAGGTCCACGGGAACTCACGTGTACAGGCATATATCCATAGGCACAATTAAAAATAAACTTTTTTTTTTTTTAAAAAAAGAACTGGGTCTATACTCATAACCCCAGCATTTGTGAGGTAGACACACAGAGATCAACAAGATCAAGATGATCTTCAGCTACAGAGCAGGTTCCGGGCCAGCCTGAGACACTATACAAAATAATAAATAAACAAAAATAAAATAAAAGAAGTCCACCAATGTGAAGCTCACAGCCCTGAATCGTATTCTACTCTATTGAGATCATAACTTTTTTTTTCCTTGTACTTTGAAGAGAAGTTGAGGTTTCAGAAAGGGACAGTGGTTTTCTCACCCGGGTCAGCTGGAACTTTCTTGAACCCATAGATGCAGAGACATTTGCACCTAGTTCTGGACACTGCCAGAAAAGACAGAGCCCCACAACCAATGTGCAGGAGTGCCAAAGAGGCAGGTGTGGCCGGGCGTGGTAGCGCATGCCTTTCATCCCAGCACTCAGGAAACAGAGGCAGGAGGATTTCTGAGTTCAAGGCCAGCCTGGTCTACAAAGTGAGTTCTAGGATAGCCAGGACTACACAGAGAAACCCTGTCTCGAAAAGCCAAAAAAGGAAAAAAAAAAAAAAAAAAAAGGAGGTGACGTCACAAAGCAGTAATGGGAGTGACAAGGAGTTAAGTTATACTTGCCTTTATTTTTTTATTTTGGTTGGGTTTGTTTGTTTGTTTGTTGCCATATGGTAACTCTAAATTTAATTCTTACAGACTGTCATCCCTGTTCCAGGTTTTGTGTTTACAGAGTCTTGTTTACGGGGCTCCCAAATGCCAAAAGACAGAAAGAAACAGCCCAAATGCCGGTCAGCAGGTGGGGCAGAAACCAGATGCTATGTAGCCATGCAGTAAAATATCATACAAAATATCGACATATACTGCCATGGGTGAATCTGCGGACCTGGGCACATAACACAAGTCACGTGTCCCAGAAGTCCGTGTAAATGCAGTGTCCTGAAGAGGCAAGCTCTGGGGGTGGAGGGGGGGGGGACAGAGAGATTGGCTGATAGGGAGCTTGGGAGAGAGGGGAAGGTAAGACCTGGCTTCTCTTTGGGGGAGAATGTTCTGAAAGCAGATGAAAATACTAGCTACAGCCCGGCGTGGCGGCGCACGCCTTTCGTCCCAGCACTCGGGAAGCAGAGGCAGGCAGATTTCTGAATTTGAGGCCAGCCTGGTCTACAGAGTGAGTTCCAGGACAGCCAGGGCTACACAGAGAAACCCTGTCTCGAAAAACCAAAAAAGAAAAAAAGGAAGAAAGAAAGAAAGAAAGAAAATACTAGCCACGCTGAGCATTAAATGCCACCAAAATAGTCACTCTGACGTGGTGAGACTTGGCCGAGGGCGTGGCTCCCTTGATAAAGTGTTTGGCTAGCCTGCAAGAAGCCCTGGGGGTTTTATCTGAAGTTACCACATCATGAGTCAGGCATGGGGAGTGAATGTTCAAGGTCGTCCTGGGCTACACATATCCAGCTTGAGGCCAGCCCAAGCTACAAGAGACCCCTGTCTCAAGGGGTTAAAGTGCAGCCAGCATAGTGGTAACCGCCTATGATTCCCAACACTCAGAGGCTAAGGCAGGAGGTTTGCCTCAAGTTCAAAGCCATTTGCCTACACCGCAAGGCTGTCTATAAGATAAAGTGAAAGAAAATAAAATGATTACTCTTATGCTATATGTATTTGACTTTAATTTTGAAAACAATATCTTTCTCTTAGTACATTGACATTCAGTATGAAATAGTTGACTTTTTTTTTTTTTTTTTTGCTAAAACTGGGCGATTAAAAAGAGATGTAATATTACAAAATTTCCAGGGAAGAGGGGACACAACCAGGGCTCTGAGTCAGAAATGAATCCCCATTCATCTTCTCCCTCGACTTCTGGTAAACACACACTTGGGAATGGAGCCGGGGTTTAACTGGTAGTTAAATTTAGCTGGCCTGCCTCCGAAGCTGCTCGCCTGCCTGTCGCAGCTCCTCGCCCCCAGCTCCTGGAGGCTCCATGCGTTGCCAGCCTCCGCTTTCCCTGCCTCCTTCCATTCAGGCTTTCCCCTGCTCCCACGCGGAAGTTGCGCTCAGCCCCAGCCCCAGCAGTGACTAACCCTGGGATGAGCCATGCTCTCTGCCAGTGCTCCCTGTGAGTCCCAAACTTAAGAAGAAGAAAAGAAAAAAAAAAAACAACAACAACAACAACAACAAAACGGCCCTGGGTATCCACACAGGGCAGCAATCCCAGGAGCTCCACGGCAAGCTGAGCTTACTGGCACATGCCTGCGGTCCCAGATTCTAGACAGGACCATTACTTAGACCCAGGGTTTGGAGACCGGTTTGCATAACGGAACAAGATCCGGGTCTGAAAAATACAAACAAAGCCAGACAAATGCTGACATAACACCTTTAAGCCCAGCATTGAGGAAGGAGAGGCCAGTCTGATCTAAATCATGTGTTTCAGGACATAGGGAGGCTCTGTCCCCAAAACAAAAAACTACCACAAAGAGCAGGGGGAAGGCAGAAGGCTAGGCTGGTCTCGGTGCTTGTCATCAAGCCTGACACCTGACTTTGATTCCCCAGAACCCATACTGTAGGAGAACTATTTCTTTGTATTTCTTTTCTTTCTTTCTTTCTTTCTTTTTTTTTTTTTTTTTTTTTTTTTTTTGGTTTTTCGAGGCAGGGTTTCTCTGTATAGCCCTGGCTGCCCTGGAACTCACTTTGTAGATCAGGCTGGCCTCGAACTCAGAAATCCGCCTGCCTCTGCCTCCCGAGTGCTGGGATTAAAGGCGTGCGCCACCACGCCCGGCTTTTTTGGGGGGAGGGGGAGAACTATTTCTAAAAGCTGTCCTCTGACCTCTGCAGCACACAGTGGAACTTGTACACACACTAGATAAATGTCATTAAAAGCAAACACGGGGTTGGGGTGGCAAAGGTCTATAATCCTATCATTTTGGAGCTAGAGACAGCGGGTTCAGGAGTTCAAGGTCATTCTCAGCTACATACCTACTTTGAGACCAGCCTGGACTACATGAGATCCTCTCTTAAAACACCAAAATTGTCTGGAGAGGTGACTCAGGGGTTAAGAGCGAGCATACACATACACACACACACACACACACACATACACAAAGAGCAAGCACACTTACTCCTCTATCTCTCCAATATTCATAATATAATATATACTATAAATACATAATATATAACATATTAACATAATATATAATACATACTATATAATATATGACATATATAATGAATATAAATATAAGCACATTATAAATTTTAAAATGATACATTTTGATATATATTATCTAATATACATAAAAAATTGTTCATACTTAATGTGCATTGGTTTGTTTTGTCTGCATGTATGTCTGTATAAGAAGCCATGGAGTTGGAGTTGCAGACAAGTAGGAGCTACCACATGGGTGCTGGGACTTGAACCGGGTTTCTCTGTGTATCCCTGGCTGTCCTAGAACTCACTCTGTAGACCAGGCTGGCCTCAAACTCAGAAATCCACCTGCCTCTGCCTCCAGAGTGCTGGGATTATAGGCGTGCGCCACCACGCCCGGCCCTAATACTTACTCTTAACAGAGCAATAAATTCAACTTCAGTTATGATAGACATAATTAAACATAAAACAAACATATTTATGTCTTTTAGGGAGCCCACACCAAGCACTTACGAGGTAGAGACAGGAAGATCTCTGTGAGTTCGCAGCTAACCTGGTATACAGAGTGAGTTCCAGGACATCCAGGGCTACACAGAGAAACCCTGTCTCGAAGGAGTTTTAAAAAAATAAAAAAGGCCACACTGTGGTAGTTTGAATATGCTTGGCCCAGGGACTAGCACTATTTGGAGGTGTGACCTTGTTAGAGGAAGTGTGTCACTGTGGGCATGGGCTTTAAGATCTTCCTCCTAACTACGTGGAAGCCAGAATTCTGCTTAGCCGCCTATGGAACAAGAGCTGGAACTCTCCAGCCCCACGTCTGCCTGGGTGCTGCCATGCTCCTGCCTTGATGATAATGGACTGAACCTGTAAGCCAGCCCCAATTAAATGTTATCCTTATAAGAGTTGCCTTGGTCATGGTGTCTGTGCACAGCAGTAAAACCCTAACTGAGACACACACCAAAGTAAAGAAATTGACAGGGCTGGTGAGATGGCTCAGCGGTTAAGAGCACTGACTGTTCTTCCAGAGGTCCTGAGTTCAAATCCCAGAAACCACACGGTGGCTCACAACCATCCATAATGAGACCAGACACCCTCTTCTGGTGCATCTGAAAACAGCTACAGTGTACTTATAATAAATAAATAAATCTTTAAAAACTACATACATCTAATTTAAAATTTAAAAATAAAAAAAGAAAGAAATTGACCAACAAACTCAGTTTAGCCAGACTCAGTTTAGCTATCCACTTGAAGGATTCACAGACGGCATGTGACAGATCCAGGTTCAGCAGGGTTCACTGTCCCTTTAACACAACACAGTGTGGAACCACCTTGGGCATCTCTCAACAAGAGTAATGGGCATTAGTATGGAACCCAATTCCAGATACATTCTCATAGAAATAAACAGGTGTGTGTGTGCCTCTAGGTTGTTCCCCCTCAAACAATGACAAAGCAGCTCTAGGTTTCCATTCTGACCAGTGTGGCAGTCGCTGGGCAGGACTTTGTTGAACGGTCTTTCATGAACTTCTATGTCCGGAGATTGCCCAGAGTCACATGACTATTGTCCCTGTGGGAGTAAGCTATAGTCTCAGGACCCGGCAAAGGTCTGTTCACCAAAGGAAAGATGCGCTTAGGAGAGGAGGCCACAGTTACAGGTCTTCACCTGGCTTTCTGTTTTAATACAGTGTCTCAAGGTAGCCCAGGTTGGCCTCAAACTCAGCATGTCGCCAAAGATGATGCTGGATTCCTGATCCTCCTCTGCCTACTGAATGCTTGGAATACAGAGGTGTTGGGGCTGGAACCCAGGGCTCTGGGCATGCTGGGCGAGCATTCCACGTACCCATCTGCTCATCTCTCGTCAGGCTGCAATAAGTCGCTCATTGCCTCCTGTCCCAAATGTCCCCAAATAATTCACAGGCTCAAACCTTGTGTCTCCCTGAGCCCCTGTCCACTCTAGTTTTCTGGCAGAGTTCCTAGACTCCAGGGGCTGCTATCTTCCCTGCTTCCCTTCCTCTTCAGTCCATGCCAGGTGAGAAAGCTTTTAGACCTTCCACCCACCTCTTCACCTTGCTCTGGTTAGTGCCCACCACAAACCCACAGCCTTGATGGAGAGAACTCTCTCTCTGCTTAACCTGCCCTCCCTCTCTGCCACCTTAACAACTGAGCTGGGGTGTGTGTGTGTGTGTGTGTGTGTGTGTGTGTGTGTGTGTTCGCGCATCTGTGTATGTGTGTGTGCCTCTGTGTGCCTGTGTGTATGTGTATGTGCATCTGTGTATGTATGTGTGCCTCTGTGTGTGTGTGCCTGTGTATGTGTATGTGCATCTGTGTATTGTATGTGTGCCTCTGTGTGTGTGTGTGTGTGTGTGTGTGTGTGTGTGTGTATGTGTGCCTTCTTGAGACAGGGTCTCATTCTATAAGCCCAGGCTGGACTTAAATCTTGCCATTGTCCCGAGTGTTGAAATTATAGGCTTTGTCACCAGATCCACCTGAATGAAACTCTGTTGTTTTTTTTTTTT
>NC_034612.1:11669138-11670159 GCF_900095145.1 Mus pahari | reverse complement strand
CCGAGACAGGATTTCTCTGTGTAGCCCTGGCTGTCCTGAAACTCACTTTGTATACCAGGCTGGCCTCGAACTCAGAAATCTGCCTGCCTCTGCCTCCCCAGTGCTGGGATTAAAGGCGTGCACCACCACGCCAGCTTTAAAAAAAATATATATATATTATATGTAAGTACACTGTAGCTGTATTCAGAAGGGCATCAGATCTTATTATGGATGGTTGTGAGACACCATGTGGTTATTGGGATTTGAACTCACCATCTTCAGAAGAGCAGTCAGTGCTCTTAACCGCTGAGCCATCTCTCCAGTTCCTTCCCCCAGCCCCCCCTTTTTTTTCCTTCTTGTTTTTTTACTTTTATTATTTATTTATTTATTTATTTATTTTTGGCTTTTTTTTGAGACAGGGTTTCTCTGTGTAGCCCTGGCTGTCCTGGAACTCACTCTGTAGACCAGGTTGACTTTGAACTCAAAGATCTGCTTGTTTCTACTTCCTGGATGCTGGGATTAAAGGCATGTGCCACCACTGCCCTGCCCTATCCTGTTGTCTTAAAGTTCCTATCTTCCCACCTGTTTTGTTTGGTTTTCTTTGTTTGTTTGTTTTTCATACTCCCAGAGTTGGCTACACACTCTGGAAAAGTTGAGTCCTGTTCTAAGCTCTGGGTCCCCAGTGACAGGCATCTCCTCTTTACAACATGCCATTTAGGACACTGGCCTTGGTAGAATACTTATTCCCTGACAGCCAGGTGACTGTAGGACAAGTGGCTTCACCTGTGCCTCAGTTTTCCTTGTCAACAAAACGACAGGGGCACCTGCCTGGGAGAATTGGCTGGGATGCTCTTGGACACTGGGTATGACGTAAGCATAGACCTTAGGGTCAGGCAGAAAGCTGGGACCAAAGGACAACTGACAAGCAGCTCCCAGGCTGGGTGACAAGGTCATCACCAGGAGGGGTTCACAAGGTCAGAGTTGGAACAAACAAAAAAGGGGGTTTATTATGTCAATTAAGAATTTAGTAAAAAAAAAAAAA
>NC_034612.1:11668769-11668860 GCF_900095145.1 Mus pahari | reverse complement strand
TTTGGTTTTCCGAGACAGGATTTCTCTGTGTAGCCCTGGCTGTCCTGAAACTCACTTTGTATACCAGGCTGGCCTCGAACTCAGAAATCTG
>NC_034612.1:11664307-11667789 GCF_900095145.1 Mus pahari | reverse complement strand
AAAAAAAAAAAAAAAGAATTTAGAAGAATCACAAAAAACGACCCATAACCCAACACTAGGAAGGTGAGGTGGGAAGGTTTTTGAGTTCCAGGCCAGCCTGGGCTACATAGTGATTTCTGTGCCAGCTTGGGCCTTGTATCAAGATCCTGTCTTGTCAACAATGGGGTGGGGGTGGGCTGCACACACTGGCAGCTTTCAAGCCTCATCTCCCTCACAGCCCAGGGCCTGCCCCTTCCTGTGCTCACTAATCTTGGTCTCTGGGAACTTGAGAACAATGGCCCTGTTTGTTTCTACCTTCTCATCCTGACAAGGAGCCACTGCCATCTTTCTCCCCGAGTTTGTGGGGGAGACTAAAAGGTGGAGCGTTGTATATCTGGGCCAGCAGAGATCTGCAGCCAGGCCTGGGCACTGGGGCTCAGGGGAAGGCCTAGGATGAAGCTAGGAGCCAGGGGCTGGGAGATGACAAGCATAGAACTGGTTGCCAGTCATAGTTGGGGCAGGTGATGGTGGTGGGATCTTAGGGCCTGGGAAGCCAAGGCAAGAAAATGAGTTTGAAGGAGCCCAGGCTGTGAAGCAAGATTCAGTGTCAAAGCTACGAGAGGAAAAGTCACAGTGGGGAGTGGCAGAGGACACAGTTCCATATCATCAGAGTGGTGGTGACAGCCTAGGAGACAACAGATTGCAGGACTCACAAGGAGGCTGTCTTCTTTGTCTATACACGACAGCAAGATGGCTCCGTTGGTTAAAGGCATTTGCTGCCAAGCTTGAGGATCTGGGTTTGATTCCCAGATGGTTGGAAAAGAGAAGCAATTCCACAAATGGTCTTCTGACTTGTACATGCCATTCACGGCATGTATGTGCTTGTGCATACACACACACACACACACACACACACACACAAATAAATGAATAAATAAAATGCAACAGATAAATAAAATGACCTACAGTGTCACTTCTGCTTGTTGTCAAGAGTATTTGTGTCCCCACAGCCTCCGGATGCTGTTGACCCAGAATTGACACCACGCACGCAGGGTTGGCGAGAGAGCTTGGCCAGCAGAGTGTCTGTCACACAAGCACAAGATCGTGAGTTCAGATCCCCAGGACTTATGTAAGTGCCCCGTGCAACAGTGAAATCCCAGCCCTGGGGAGAGATCCTGGAACTCACTGATCAGCCAGCCTCATCTAATTGGCAAGCCCCAGGTCCCAGTGAGACCCTGATGCAAAAAACAGGGGTGGAGGGGCCTGAGAGCTCATTAGTTAAGAATGCTTGAAGAATCCAGGGTTGGTGCCGAGCACCCATGTGGCGACTTGGCTCACAATAATCTGTAACTCAAGGTCCAGGGTATCTACCACCTCTTTCTGCCAGGGGCATAGCATGCATGTGATGTACATACATATGTGCAGGGAAAACGGATATGTAAACTAAGAATAAAGCTAAGTGAATGAATCCTAAGGGATGACACCTATTCCACCTTCCACATGTATATGCATACATGTATATGTGCACCCACATATACACATGCACTAACACACACACACACACACACACACACACATTCACACACAATAAAGAATTTAAGATTAACAAACAGGAGTATACGGGCTGGTGAGATGGCTCAATGAGTAAGAGCACTGACTGCTCTTCCAAAGGTCCAGAGTTCAAATCCCAGCAACCACATGGTGGCTCATAAGCATCTGTAACGAGATCTGATGCCCTCTTCTGGAGTGTCTAAAGACAGCTACAGTGTACTTACATATAATAAATAAATAATAATGTATTTATTAAAAAACAAACAAACAAACAGGAGTATATGTGTGGGTATGTTCACATGCATGCAGAGGCCCAAGGAGCCCAGAAGAGGGTATGGGATGCCCTAGAACTGGACAGCCCAACAGAAAAAAAAGATAAGCTGGGCAGTGGTGGCGCACGCCTTTAATCTCAGCACTCAGGAGGCAGAGACAAGCGGATTTCTGAGTTCGAGGCCAGCCTGGTCTACAGAGTTAGTTCTAGGACAGCCAGGGGAACACAGAGAAACACTGTCTCGAAAAACCAAAAAAAAAAAAAAAGATAAAAAGTTCCAGGACTTAAATCACTCTGAACATGTGAGGCGGTCAAAGGGAAGTCTGTCTGTCTAGAAGGGCACCACGTAGGATTCCAAGAGCTTTCTCTTATTTCTTACTGGGATACTCAAAAGTCCACAGATCACAGAATCTGAGCCCTGGGCTCAAACATGGTAGAAGGAGAGAACCTGCCCCCAGATATACACCTATATGACCTCGGACCTATACACGTGAGCCTAGGCATGCACACTGCCCCACACAATAAATATAAATGTAAAAAACAAAGAAATTAAGGACTGGAGAGATGGCTCCGTGGTTAAGAGCACCAGCTGCTTTTCCAGAGGTCCTGAGTTCAATTTCCAGCAACCAAGTGGTGGCTCACAACCATCTGGAATGGAACCTGAAGCCCTCTTCCAGTGTGTCTGAAGATAGCTACAGTGTACTCATAAAAAAACAATTAAAGACAACATTCTTACCGCGCCTTTGTATAGCCACATACAATGCTGATCTTTACCTGCCAGCCATATTGCCTCCTACCCTCCCCATGCAGGTTATCTGCAGTGGCTTCTAGATATCTTCTAGGTATCTTCCCTTCCGTTTCCTTCCCATAGTGGTCTAAGCTGCAGATGGAGCAGGACCTTGCAGTCTAGTTCTGACTAGCTTGTTCATAGTTTTGGGAACTGAACCCAATTCTGCACAGAGCCACAAGCCCTCTCATCTGCTGAGCCACCGCTCTCTCTTTTTTCCTTTTTTAAAATATTTATTTATTTATTTTATGTTTTTGAGTACACTGTAGCTGTACAGATGGCTGTGAGCCTTTATGTGGTTGTTGGGAATTGAATTTTTAGGACATTTGCTTGCTCCGGTCAACTCTGCTCGCTCAGTCCCTGCTTGCTCCGGACAAAAGATTTATTTATTATTATACATAAGTACACTGTAGCTGACTTCAGATGCACCAGAAGAGGGCGTCAGATCTCATTATGGGTGGTTGTGAGCCACCATGTGGTTGCTGGGATTTGAACTCAGGACCCTTGGAAGAACAGTCAGTGCTCTTAACCGCTGAGCCATCTCACCAGTTGTGAGCCATCTCTCTTATTGATGATAATTACAATTGTGGTATATACATGAGTGTGAAGGTCCAAACTTTGTGGGGTCAAGTCTCTTGTCAGGCCTTTACGTGGGTCATTTTAAGGATCAGAGTCAGATTGTCAAATGCCCTTACCAGCTGAGCCATCTTGTTGGCTCCTAAATGTACTTTGTTGTTTTTGAGACAGGGTGTCTCTACATAGCCCTGGCTGTTCTGGAACTCACTCTGCACACTCTTCTGTTCTCAAACCCACAAAGATGCCTCTGCCTCTCTGCCTCTCTGCCTCTCTGCCTCTGCCTCTGCCTCTCTGCCTCTCTGCCTCTGCCTCTGCCTC
>NC_034612.1:11662981-11664242 GCF_900095145.1 Mus pahari | reverse complement strand
CTCTGCCTCTCTGCCTCTCTGCCTCTCTGCCTCTGCCTCTCTCTCTGCCTCTCTGCCTCTCTGCCTCTCTGCCTCTCTGCCTCTCTGCCTCTCTGCCTCTCTGCCTCTCTGCCTCTGCCTAGATTAAAGGCGTGTGCCACCATACCAGGACCCTAAACTAATAAAAGTCCATAGAAGGGTCGGCATTCCTGAGGGGTGCTCTCAAACCGCCAAGTTGATTGACAGGCCCATTTGGATGAACTCTTAAGGGCAATGCGGTGTCTGTCTTTGTTCTTTACCAGACAGTAATCTTTCAGATAGTTGCGGATGGCCACCCCCCACCCCCCCACTCCACCCAGGCCAGAGCTGTCCCTCAGCTGCGCCTATGATCAAGACTCTGAATGCTAGTTTCAAAACGCCGTTTTTTTCTGGCTGCTGAGGAGCAGGGAGGAGCCCATTCCTAATTGCCTAAAAACCTAACCTCTGCATAGCTGCCCTACCGCCAGAGTCCAGGCTTCAGATTCCGGTGGTGGTGTCGATCGCTGCTTCGTCATTTTCTAGCCTAGCGACTGGAGTCCAGGCTGGCCAAGCCCTTTCCTGTTTGCGCTGAGCCTTGGTTTTCCCAGTGTCTGTCATGGGGCGGCTGTGCCCACCCGCCAGGGCTGGGATCAGTGGAGGCAGGGTCAACTTCACAGATGTGACATAGGCAGACAGCAGCTCTGGAGTGGCTCCCTCCTGGGACAGTTGGCAAGCACAAGGCCACCTGGGCAGGAAGGTGGATTGGGTCTGCTTGTCTGGATAGCCTAACTAGACAACCGGTGTCGGAAGACGGGTTCCTGGAGGGAGGAATGTTCCAGACTTTTCTGTGTCACATACACTAATGGTGACTGTACTGGTTAATTTTGTGTCAACTTGACACAAGCTGGAGTTATCACAGAGAAGGGAGCTTCAGTTGGGGAAATGCCTCCATGAGATCCAGCGGCAAGGCATTTTTCTCAATGAGTGATCAATGAGGTCCCCTTGTGGGTGGTGCCATCACTAGGCTGGTAGTCTTGGGTTCTATAAGAGAGCAGGCTGAGCAAGCCAGGGGAAGCAAGCCAATAAAGAACATCCCTCCATGGCTTCTGCATCAGCTCCTGCTTTCTGACCTGCTTGAGTTCCAGTCCTGACTTCTTCAGTGATGAACAGCAATGTGGAAATGTAAGCTGAATAAACCCTTTCCTCCCCAACTTGCTTCTTGATCATGATGTTTGTGCAGGAATAGAAACCCTGACTAAGACAG
>NC_034612.1:11659164-11661771 GCF_900095145.1 Mus pahari | reverse complement strand
GTTCACCTTGAGTCGGGGTGGGGGTGGGGGGAGGGAGAGAAGCGGCCAATTTCCAAAAGAATAAACAAGGGAGCAAACTTTAGCATTTCTGCAGCCAAATAGGACCAGGAATCCTGCCAAAGAGAAAGTGCACGGTTGAGAGTCAGCATGGTCCAGCACGGACATGGCGCCTGACCCTCTGCATCAGGAGAATTTTGGCAGCCCCCAACCCAGGGATGCTCCTAGTTAACTGAAGGTGACTGTGCTGGGGGAGGGGTTGGATAGAGGCCTTTGGGCCTTCCCATAGAGTCCTGTGTTCTGCCCTTGGCCCCGCCTGGGATCCAAGCCAGTTAGTGTGGATTCTTAGCAGCTTGGGAACCCATGCAAGAAGAGCCCCTTTTCCTGGGGCCTGCATGCACTTAAAAGAGGATTATTTTAGGTCTGCCCCACCCCCTCTACCCCCCACCCCCACAAAGAACAGGTCAGGGAGTGTGACATGGTAACTCTAGTGTTGCAAGAGGCTGGGGCGGCTGGGGCGGCTGGGGCAGCATGCTTCTGCCTGACTGGAAAGGAATCAGAAGATGAAGGGGCCGAGCTTGTGTGTCTCACCACAGATGGCTCTAAGGCACTTCTGGTGGCTCTAGCCAGAGTAGGCAGAAGCTCTGCCCAAAGGACATCAGAAAGTTTGTTCTCTGTAGGAGCATTTCTGAGAGAGGAACTCACCACTGTCTCCTAACAGCATTGGATCCCATTACAGATGGTGGTGAGCCGCCATGTGGGTGCTGGGAATTGAACTCAGTGCTCTTAACCGCTGAGCCATCTCTCCAACCCCTTCTGCTGATTCTTCACTTCTGGGCCTTCCCCCTGGGACCTACTCTGACTCAGGAGGGAGCCTGTGGTTCTTCTCACTCCACGCAGGAAGGAGCCTCATGGTGTGAAGCGTTCCTAATTAATGTAAGGTGCCACAGGCCAGTTTCATCGGGTGGTAAGGATGTCTCTCTCTCTCTCTTTTTTTTTTTTTTTTGGTTTTTCGAGACAGGGTTTCTCTGTATAGCCCTGGCTGTCCTGGAACTCACTGTGTAGACCAGGCTGGCCTCGAACTTAGAAATCTGTCTGCCTCTGCCTCCCGAGTGCTGGGATTAAAGGTGTGCGCCGCCACGCCCAGCTGAGGTCGTCTCATTTTACGGAGCTAAACAGAACAGTCTGAAAGATGGAGGCGCTGATGCCTTGGTGACAGATCCCTGCAGCTGTGGGGCTCTGTAGGTTCCTAGCGTCTGGGGGCACTGGAAATAATGCACACTTGACCTTTTAAATCGTTTAAAGATTGTAGGCAGCAGTGGCGCACGCCTTTAATCCCAGCACTTGGGAGGTAGCAGGTGGATCTCTGAGTTCGAGGCCAGCCAATGGTACACAGAGAAACCTGTCTTGAAAAACTCTAAAAAAATTTTTTTTAAAGATTTCTTTTTTATTGTATGTGTACATGCTGCTTCCCACAGAGGCCAGAAAGTTTGGGGGATCCTGGGACTGGCAGTTTGGGATGTCTGTTAGCTACCATGTGGGTGCTGGAAACCAAACCCAGGTCCTCTGCAAGAGCAGCCTGTGCTTGTAACCACTGAGCTGCCTCTCCAGTCCCCACACTTAACAAGCATGTGTTTTCATGTGGGCACATGTGTACACGTGTGCACCTGCTTGTAGAGGGTAGAGGTCACCCTCAGGTGCCATTCCCTAAGTACAGGGCAGCTCCTGCCACCTTGAGATAGGGTCTCTTGTTAGGACCTGGGGTTCACTAATTAGGTTGGGCAGCGATTGATCGCCAGAGATCCTGTCTCTACCCTCTAGTGCTGGGATCACAGCTACTCTGTTATGCCTGCCTTTTTTCATGGTAGGGATCAGATTCAAGTCATCACATGCGTGGCAAGCGCTTTATCCATATGGCTACTTCCCCCTGACCCCACCAGCCTCGGGGCTCCTCTCTGTAAGTCAGGCCAGTAACATACAAGAGGCTCAGTGTACACTCTGCTACTTCTGGGCAAAACATGGCAGGGGTCTCTCTGTGGAGGGAGGCCAGAATGGCTCTCCTACATGACGTCTTTGCTGGGAGTGACAGACCAGTTTTGACGGTGCAACGTGAATTGTCCCGCAGTCACATCATGTAGGTTGGGATGATTCTGTGGCCATACAAAGGCCACAGAAGGGGGACTTGCTCTTTTCTAGGCAGAATCGGGCTGGATCTGAGAGAGTTTTGGGAATTGGGGCTCTAGAGAAGCTCTTGGACAGAATACAAAGCTGCTTTAGTTCACGCAACGAGCTTGGTAGCTGGCCTGGAGTAACAAATGCTATGTGCAGCAGAGTTGCTCCGTGCCAAGTACCAATGCCACATTCTTTTTTTTCTTTCTTTTTTTTTCAGATAATTCCAGTGAGAAATTTTTGACCCAAAGCCATTCAGCATTAGTCTCCAAAGACAGTAGTCATCTTGTGTGAAACGGCAGATTGTCTGTCCCTTCAGTGCGGCAGAGACACACAATTCTAAGTTGCTGCTGCAGAAGTCATGTTCCTATGGCTTCCGGGTTCATATTGCACTGATGTAGCCCAGGCTAGCACTTCTTTTTTTTTTTTTTTTTTTTTTTT
>NC_034612.1:11645024-11658777 GCF_900095145.1 Mus pahari | reverse complement strand
AGGCCAGCCTGGTCTACAGAGTGAGTTCCAGGACAGCCAGGGCTACACGGAGAAACCCTGTCTCAAAAAATCAAAAAAAACAAAAAAACAAAAAAACAAAAAAAAACAAAAAACAAACAAACAAACAAAAAAAAAAAAACCAAAATGAAGATGGCCAGGGTGGTGGGTCATGCCTGGAATCCCAGCATGAGGGTGGGAAGCAGAGGTCTGGGGTACATCTCCTAGTGAGTTCCAGGACCGCCAGGGCTATGGAGAGAGACCCTGTCTCAAGAAACTAAACCAAAGTGACAATGAAATTCACACCTGCAGTTGTAGCTCTTGGGAGGCTGAGGAAGGAGCTCAACGCCAGCTTTTATGAAGTGTTTGGGATGATGGCTCAGTGGGTATTTGCTGTACAGGCAATGATGACTCAAGTTCGAATCCCCAGCATCCGTGTAAAAAGCTGGACACCACCATGTGACCCGGACCACAGTAACCCAGTGCGATAGGAGGATCATATTATCACTGGGGCTTGCTGCCTGCCAGCTGAGCTCCAGGTTTAGTAAGATCTTGTCTCAAAATGTGGCAGAATGACAGAGCAGGACACACAACAGTCTTCTCTGGCCTCTGTAAGGATGGACACACACACACACACACACACACACACACACACACACACACACACACACACGAGGGTTTAACATGGTTACGGCACTGACCAGTCAGCATAGAGATGGTAAGTAACTCTCTCCAAAAGTCAGCTCTCCTAATGCACAAGTGAGAACTGTCCTGGACAGTGGCTGAAGGGGGAACATCAAGTTCACAGCACACAAGGGAAGGGAAATGGGACTCTGACACTGGGGAGACTGAGGGGCCCTGAACGGAAAGGTCTTCCTCCTTCTCATTTAAGAATGTTTTCACTTCACTGGGTGTGGTAGTGCAGGCCTTTAATTCCAGCACCGAGGCAGAGGCAGGTGGATCTCTCTTCTGGTCTAAAAGAGTTTCAGGACAGCCAGGGCGGTTACACAGAAAAACCCTGTCTCAAAAAACAAACACAAGCAAGCCACTGACACTCTTAGAGACACATGCTCCCCCAAAATAAAAATAATAAAAACCCCCACACGCTCCCAAGCAACACCAGAGATGCACATTTCATCTGGCTAGTTAAGAGCTCACTGGCCAAGGGAGTATGGGAAGGCAAGTGCTTCGTCTCCGTTCTGAGGAACACACTAACAGCTCCAGTCCTGGGTAATGTCAGACTCAGACATAACTCTTTGACCTTTTAAAATAACATTTTATTTACACATCTTGATTTTTGTTTTCCTGGAACATTTTTAAAAGACCTTCAAGTAGTTTGGAAACTGCCCATCGGCTACTTCTGCTGGCCACGGCCTTCCCAGGCATTTTCCCCAACCTGTGTGGCAGAGCGTTGCTCTCCTCTGGGCAGCAGGGCTGCTGGGTGGGTTGTAATGGAATGGGGAGCCAGCTCTGGAAACTACTTCTGTTCTCTTAATTAGCATGCTACCACCCACCCCAGCTTCTGCAAGGTCAGATGTGCAAGACAAGTGGGGCTGAGCCGGCCAGACTGTAACAGTGTAAAAATGTGGTCTAGATAAAATAGAAGCTCTGCAAGAGGCAGCTCTGCCCCAGCCCCGGCCGCCTGTGTGGCTCAGGCCAGAGGATCTGCAGTGCTGGCCTGCCCTGAGGAAGAGCCGGCCACAGAAGTCTGAGAGTGAGCACACTCACTCTGCAGTCACAGGTGGGGTTTTGGGACATGCTACAGCATATTCCATTGAACTGGAACTGGACGGTGACCAGCAACACAGGCAATGTGGTGACACGTCAGACATTCTGGTCAAAGGACGAGGTCCAGTCAGTCGGGGGGGGGGGGGGGGGGAGGAAGGCCCAAAAGTGTGACATTTTAAACCTTTGGCTGATGATAAAGCGAAAAATTAAACTGTACTTATTACATACTGCTGTCAACTGCCCAGGCTCTTCTAGAAGCTAAATCCCAACATGGTGTCCCCCCAGTTCTGTTCAATTAATTTGTTACAAGTTACCTGATGTTCCTGGCTCTAGAGAGAGGCACCCAGCCCCTCTGTTGGTCACAAAAGTGTTATATGGCTGTTTGGAAAAGGCTCTGCTGAAGCCGGATTCTGGAGTGAGAAGCAGCCTTTGAAACTATCATAAGAGTAACTGAAATCTGCCCAAACCCCCTCTAGCTGCGCCCTGAACACGTGGCCCTGCTGTAACCGCCAGTATCCACTGACCCCAGCAACACACAGCTTGTCAGAGGCCCCTCGATGGCTAGCTGGGCCTGCCCCATGACTCTCGCTGGATGGAGGACACACTCTGTTACCTGAGCTGCGGAGGAGCCAGGAAGGCTTTTCTTATTTGACAGGCACATTTCGGACGGGAGTCATCAGAAATAGAGAGAGCTGTTACCGTCTTCCCTAAACTGGGTGTACTCCATCTGCCCCAAGCCAGGCTGCTGAGGACAAGCCTGGGCCTGGTTTACAACCTAGCCCCTTCTCTAGGACATGCAGGCAGCTCAACTCTGCAGGGGGAGGGAGGGAGGGATGGCAGGAGAAATACAATGGAAAACCGCACAAGCCTGGGGGCTGCCCAGCTGGAAGGCAGAATGGCCATGAGGTGACTCACCCTTGGGAAGTGCTGCCAACGCCTCCCCTCTTTTAGTCTCCTCACACCACACGCAACAAATGAAGGAACCACACGACCGACGGCAGTTCGTCCTCAGACGTACTTATTAGGGCCCACACCCCCGCTCAGCAAAGGTCCCTGCCACCCTGTGGTGCCCAGGAAGTCTCAGGGACAAGTCCCTGATGGTCACTTGCCCCTCTTGCTGCGGCCCTTCCTGGACTGCAGCTTCCCACTGGCCCCAGAAGAGGGTGGGTTGGGTGCTGAGGCCATGGCGATGTTGATCTGGCCTTCCTGGATCTCTTGCCTCGTCTCTGCAGGCAGGTGGCTGATCTGCTGTTGTGTCTCCAGGTAGAACATGACATCGCGCAGCTGCTCCTGGATCTCAGTGATCTGCAGGTCTTTCTGGGCACAGGTCTCCTTCAGCAGCTTCTCCTCCTCCTTGAGCTGGTTCTGCAGCACCAGCTGGTTGGCGCGCAGACACTTGTTCAGCTCCTGCTCCTCCTGCAGCTCCGTGCTGAGCTTGGCCACTCTGGTGTTCAGCTGGGTACACCTGGAGCAAAACAGGGAGACAGCTGGCTCCAGCTGCTCTCTGTCCCTTTCTGTTCGGGAACCCCAGAAGCCAGCAGTGACACCCATCCTCCCCACTGCAGCAGCAGCCAGTGCTCCTGCCATGCTACTCATGGGCATTTTGCTCCACGCTCAGCATCATTAGCCATTAGATCCTGTCCAAGGGGGAGTCTGTGACATCGGCTTAGACAAAGTGTTTTTCCTAACTTGCTCTCAGCCAAGATGGCTCAGAAGCTGCAGGCAGAAATGGAAGGCACATGTCCGTGGATTGCAGGGAGGCTGGTGTTCCACCTGGCACCCACCTCAAGTGGAACAGCAGTCAGACCTGCTTTGGTTTTCCCATTTATTCGTGTGTGTGTGTGTGTGTGTGTGTGTGTGTATGTGTATGCATGTGCCAAGGCACACGTGTGGAAGTCAGTTCTTTCCTTTCAGGACAAGTCATTCCTGTTATTTTGCTCCAACTATAAGCAGACCTCAGAAACCTGTATGATGTACATGCTGAAAGCGAGGGTGATGACATACATGCTGAAAGCGAGGGTGCCCCCCCAGGAAGCAGAGGCACATTTGCAGAAGAACCTGTGGGCACTGGTGGCTGCTAAGGAGCGAGTGAGCAAGTGAGCGAGTGAGCGAGGGAGGGAGGGAGGGAGGGATACTTACTTCCTCTCCACAGACTGCTTCTCCTTCAGGAGGTCGCTGAGCCTGAGTTCCAGGCTGTCACACTTCTCGATGGTCTCTTTAAACTTGCTCTTCATGTTGTTAATCTGAAAGTGCAAATGGAGGTCAGGCAGACTCATACAGTTCTTGGGACTACCCCTGCCACTGTCTCTATAACCAGGACAAACCAAACTTAGAAAGTTGAGCTAAGCCATTTAAATGGCATTATGACAACAACAAAAATCATGAGAAATTGAGAGAATAATTTTTTTTTTTAGGATAAACAAGGACCAGGAGCTGGTGTGTAGCAAGGGAAACAGCCGATGGACATCCGAGAACTAGTAAGGAGCTGGTGTGTAGCCAGGGAAACAGCCGATGGACATCCCAGAACAAGTAAGGAGCTGGAGTGGAGCCTCCCACCTGCAGTCCCATCGAGAGGAGAGACTACCTTATTAGACGGATCATTTAGAAAAGGAAGACTTCATTTACTACTGTGAGAAATGGCTGGGAGGCAGAGGCAGGCGGATTTCTGAGTTCGAGGCCAGCCTAGTCTACAGAGTGAGTTCCAGGACAGCCAGGGCTATTCAGAGAAACCCTGTCTCCAAGAAAAAAGAAAGGAGAAATGGCTACTAGACACACACACACACACACACACACACACACACACACAAGCCCTGTGTGCACATGTTCAAATCCTCTTCTCTGTAGCTCCCAAGGTTCGTTGAACATGCTACAAAGTAGAAAATGGAGCATGCAGAGCTCAGGCCCTCTGCACAGGCTTCTGCAAATCACATCACATTCTATGTGCTGAAGTCGAAAACCAAAGCAGCAACAACAACAACAACAAAAACCTTTTGGGTGCAGAGGAGATGGTTCATTGCATTGGTTAAGGGCATTGTCTCCCCTTGTAGGGGACCTTGGCTTAGGTCCTAGTACCCACTGTAGCTCACAGCCACTTGTAACTCCAATTCTAGGGGAACTAATGTTCTCTTCTGGCTTCAAAAGGCACTGCACATATGGACATATAGTCAAACACTTACATACATAAAATATAGTCTTCAAATAATAAAATAAAATAAAATAACAGACTATGAAGCCTCAAACTTCTGGGATTAAACAATCCTCTTGCCTCTGCCTCCGGAGTATATAGAACTACAGGCATAGTCCACCATGCATGTCACATTCTTGGTAATCAGTTAAAATCTGGTAACTGCAGCTCTGAACCAGTAATTCTCCAGGGAGACCACAGAAGTCCCACCATTTCTGCCTAATTTATTTCCCTCAGTTACAAAGCTGCAGAAGCTCACCTAGCTCCCACAGCCACTGTCCCCAAGCTGACATGTCAGCAGCTGACCCAGGTTACAAAACCTTCACACAGAACGTCCATGGGGTCTGGGTTCTGCTGGCAGGAGCTTAGACTAAATTCACTGAGACAGCAGAGGCTGGATGGTCACTGAGTACCGCCTATGCATTTTTACGTTCTTTTTTTTTTTTTTTTGGTTTTTTGAGACAGGGTTTCTCTGTATAGCCCTGGCTATCCTGGAACTCACTCTGTAGACCAGGCTGGCCTCGAACTCAGAAATCCGCCTGCCTCTGCCTCCCAAGTGCTGGGATTAAAGGCGTGTGCCACCACGCCCGGCGCATTTTTACGTTCTTATTGGGATCGTACAAAGTGCTAGTTCTGACAGGTGAGAGACACTATACCTTAAAATCCCAACAATCAAGACCCTGTAAGTCGATTGACAATTTCCTTTTAGAGAGAGCAGTTCTCCTTCATCAGGCACCAAAGGGAAAGATCCTCACTGTCCCTTTCCCTACCATTTTGTCCTCTCCACCTGGCAGCCGCCCTGCTATGGCATCTCCAACTCGAAGTCATTTACCTCCTCTGCCGTGTCCTTCTCCATGCGCACAATTTTGTTCTCCCAGTATATCCGCTGCGATTCCAGCTGGCTTGTCAGCAGGTACGAGTACTGGAAACAGAACAATAGGAGATGAGAGCCATCACCAACTAGGACACCCAGCAATGCTGACCTCTGACAGCTTCTAGAATGCCTTCCTTCCACAGCCAGTGGTGCTCACATATCCACCATAAAAGCACAAGACCATAGAGAGCAAACACCTGTGGGGCTGGGACAGGCATGCCTTTAATCTCAACACTCCAGGCCAGCCTGGCTCATCTAACTAGTTCTAGGCCAGCCAGGAGAAGACAGAATGAATATGAGAGAAAGAATAAGGACACAAGGACATGGCCTTGCCCTGCTGCCTCACACTTGTGGCATTGGCAACTTTCCAACCTTATCAACCGGGGACGTCAGGCTTGCACTACCATGTCAGGCTCATCAGAGAGTATGTTACACTTGGGTTCAACTAAAGCCAACAGGGTCAGAGGTACAGAGTGGAACTTGCAATCTAGCTGGGAAAAATGTAAAAATGCAATGTATTTTTTGTCTTTAAAATGCTCTGTATGTATCTGTATTATATTATTCTGTTACTGATACGTATGGGGGCACATGCCTATGAATACAGGCGACCACGGCGTTAGCGTGTCAGATTCCTATGGAGCTGGAGTTACAGACAGTTCTGAGCCATCTGATGTGGGTGCTGGGTATTGAACTCAGGTCCTCAGAGAAGAGCAACATGTGCTCCCACTGAGTCATCTCTCCAGCCCATGTATTCTACCCACGTGTGTACGTGGGGGGGGCAGAGTCAGCCTCAGTTGTCATGCCTCAGGTACTGTCCACTTTAGTTTTGAGACAGAGTCTCTCTCTGGCCTAGAACTCACGAGGAGGTTAGGTTGCCGGCCGGTGGGTCCCAGGAATCTATCCATCCCATCTCTTCAGCGCTGGGGTCACACACTTGTACCACCACTTCTATTTTCTCAGGTCCTCATGCTGGCATGGCAAACAACTGACTGACTGAGCTCTCTCTCTAACACGGTTTATGATTTTGATACAGGGTCTCAAATGTCAGGATGGACCTGAGCTCGGGACTGCCACACCTCTACCTCTTTAATGTGAAGGCATGCTTACACAAATTTATTCTGGTCCAAACAATTTTAAGAATGGAGGCTTTGAATTTATGTAAAATTCAGGGCTACAGGTATAGTTTTGTGGTAAAGTGTGAGCTTAGCATACATGAGACGCTTGGTTCCACATTCAGCACCCCTCCCCACAAAGAAGCCTTATCAATCCCTATCTCAGCAGGCTGGGGAAATGTCCCCGCTGCACTCCCAGTGGAACTACAGTAGTACTACTTGAAGGTTTACTCCCCAACCACCCTGCCTAGACTGTGAAATCTGGAAATGATGGCTACATTTGGTCTCTGGATCTCCACTGCTACATGATGGCATGAACCCACAGGACTGTGTGACCAAAGGTAGGGAAGTATTGCAATAGGGCTGCTAGGACTTCTGGGAGTAGATGAGATCCAGAGGCTGTTGACAGACATGAGACGTGAACAGACACCACCTACCTGCACTTGGAGAAAGCAGGACCAAGCCAGGCGTGGTGGCACACGCCTTTAATCCCAGCACTTGGGAGGCAGAGGCAGGCGCATTTCTGAGTTCGAGGCCAGCCTGGTCTACAAAGTGAGTTCCAGGACAGCCAGGGCTACACAGAGAAACCCTGTCTCAAAAAAAAAAAAAAAAAAAAAAAAAAAAGGAGAAAGCAGGACCAGCCACAAGGCCTCTTCACCTCAAAGGACAACAAAGATGCTAGGTGTGGACACAAAAAGATGGGGCTATGGGTGTGAAGACTTGTGGGCAAGGTCAGGTGTGGTGGGGCATCCACATGTTTTTAACCCTAGCATGTGGGAAGCGTGCCTATCTCTTGAGCTCAAGGCCAGTGAGTTCCTGAGCAATCCCCAGTCAGCATTCGTATGGCAGGGATACTTATTCTACAGCATGTCAGGGGTTTGTCTTTCCTGTCAGTATAGTAATTTATTAGGAGTACAAGCTGTACTGAGGGCCACTTTCTGAATCTATCAGAGCTACATCATCTACAAGTGAGGAGGAGCTGGAGAGATGGCTCAGTGGGAACACAAACAGGCTGCTCTTCTAGAGAACCCAGGTTCCGTCCCCAGCACATAGATGTGGCTCACAACTGTCTTTAACTCCAGTTCCAGCGGGTCTGAGACCCACTTCTGGCTTCCTCAGGCGCCAAGCATGTACATGGTGCAGACACACATGCAGGCAAACTCATACACATTACATGAAAAAAAAAAATCTCAAAGAGTTTACAAATGAACTAATTTCCAAAGTCTACTGAAAACCAGGAGTTTTGGGTTAGTTTTCCTGGTTAAGCTTTTCTTTTTAAATTTACATAAAACAGGACTCATTCTGAAACTTCTCCCTCATTAACAGAATTTTGTGTGGGCATGCTAGCTTGCTCCTGTTGTCCCATCACCAGGGAAGTGGAGACAGGAGAATCATGAGTTGGATATCAATCTGAAACTACTTGATAAGCCAAAATCCACAAATGAGAACAAAGCATCACCAAGCACACAAGTGGCAGCACAGGACTGCCCTGCACACACGGCCATGTGTGACAGGCAGGCTTTGCTTCTCAGAAGGAAATCCCAGTGTGCTAAGTGTGTTGGTCTTTCACATATATAAACCGCAAATACCTTTAAGTAACTGAGCCCCAACTCACAAAGCATGTACGATAAACACACAGCTACACATGAATGACCAGGGAAGAAGGGCGCTGCTGGGGTCCACTCTGACCCAGTCTGTTCCATTTCCAGCTTCTGTGGAGCCTCCTACAGCAACATGATGCCTTTTGGCTTTATTGCTGCTGTGGAAGATGACCTTAAGTGCCTTAACTAAGGAACCTGAACTTAAAACAACCAGGACCACAACAGTAAAGGAGCAGTAAGGCTTAGGGAAGCTTAGACTTTCAAAAAAGAAGCATTTTAGAAATTCTTCCCAGCAATGGCACAGGGCAGATGACAACATGAAGAGGTCAAAGCATCTTTCTCCAGAAAATGGAAACACGGATGCAGCAATAGCAGTTGCTAAGTGACAGCCCAGAGCATCTCACCTCTAACTGTAAGGCATCTATCTTCTCTTCCTGGCAGGTGTCGCCCTCACACTCATACTGAACGATCTTTCCATCCGTCTTGCTTGCAACCAGTCGATGGACATAATTATCTGAAGAAAGGAGAAGTCAGCCAGAGGCAGCTTCTTAGGAATGAAAAGTTCACTGTTCTTTTTCAAAACAGGGTTTCTCTGTGTAACCATGGTTGTCCTGGAACTTGCTCTGAAGACAAGGATGGCCTGGAACTCACAGAGATCCATCCTCCTGCCTCTGCCTCCTGAGTATTGGGATTAAAGGCTTGAGCCACCACCACCCAGCCAGTTCTCCATGCTTTTAACTATGACACGTTTTTGTTCGTTTTTAGAAATCTAAATGATAATGTATGATTTTTCTTTGAAACTGGTCAATCACTTGCCCATTAGCGAGTGAGTGAGGGCAAGAACAAATATCTAAACTGTCTCTATAATTCTTGATTCAGGTCATCCGAGGCAGAGGCATGGCACCCACTGAGTTTGCCACACCACCTGTGAGAGGTTTCCACAGGAAAAAAATCTAAATTAGGAAACAGCTGCGTACGCACCTCCAGCATAGTCCCAGACTCGATGGTTCGTGAGCTGCATGGCATATGTGTGCTGGGTCTCCTCAAAGTGCTTGTAAGCATGCCGACTCACATACCGCCCACAGCCTATGTGGCCGCATATTAAACAAATCCAGAGGTTCTGCAAGGGGGAGATCTCAATTGGAGACTGGGAGGAGAGGCACAAGGCCTGGCCCGTATGGCCTGGAAAGAAGACTTAGGACCTTCTTCCGCAGACTTCTGAATAATACAGTTCTAAGACCCAACCTTCCAGGGCAACCTTCCAACCTTATTGGTCAACCATTTCCCTTTGCAGGGTTCTAAGTACAGATTCACAAGTGACTGATTGGTGGGCATCTCAGTCTTTTAAAAGAATAATAGCAAATAAAAGCATGAACAATCTGTGTAGTCACACACCAGAGTACAGACAAAAAAGAATTCATCTCACAAAGAATCTAAGCTGCACTGGGCAGAAAAGAATCCCAGACCAATGGAACTACTCATTAGCCCACGTCCCAGTTACTTACTTCCTGGACACCACACTCAAAACATTTGTTTTCTTCCACTGGCTCTGGTGTTTGACAGTATCGGCACACAGGACACCTATCCAGGACATGAAGATGAAGATGGAGTTATATACAGGGGTTGAAAGCTGGACTCTGAACCGCCCTTCCTTATGCTTTCTCTTTGGCTTTATTTTTTCTCAAATTTATTTACATGACGGAGGCAGGATCTCATAATCCTAGCTTCCCTGAACTCCCTACGTAGACCAGGATTATGTCAAGCTCACTGAAAACCAGGTGCTAAGAATCAAGATTTGAGGTACCACACACAGCCAATAATTTTTATTGCTTTTTTTGAGACAAGGTTTCACTGTATAACCTTGACTGACCTGGAAATTGCTATGTAGATCAGGCTGGCCTACAACTCTTCTGCCTGCCTCTTCATACCTGTTCTGAGTCAATTTTTTTTGTTTGTTTTTTCGAGACAGGGTTTCTCTGTGTAGCCCTGGCTGTCCTGGAACTCACTCTGTAGACCAGGCTGGCCTCAAACTCAGAAATCCGCCTGCCTCTGCCTCCCAAGTGCTGGGATTAAAGGCGTGCGCCACCACTGCCCAGCTATTTTTACTCACTTTTTGGTTTTTCAGGACAAGATTTTTCTGTGGAACCCTGGCTACCTTGGGCTCTACTTACTCTGTACACAAAGCTGGCCTTAAACTCTGAGATCCACTTGCCTCTGCCTTCTGATTGCTGGGATTAAAGGCATGTACCACTTTTGCTTGCACAAGCGCTTGCACACACACAGGTATGGAGATGCCTATAGAGGCCAGAAAAGGGTTTTTAAAAGGTCTTGGGGGCAGGGCATGGTGGCGCAGCGGTTAAGAGCCCTTACTGCCTTTGCAGAAAGAGGAACCAGGTTCCATTCCCAGCACCCGCACAGCAGCTCACAGACACCCATTCCCTCCAGTTCCAGGGAATGTGATGCCCTCTGGCATCCGGGGGCACCTGCATGCATGTGCTGCACAGAAACTCCTGCACACACACATACACAAATAAGAAAAAATTATACAAATGACAATTTCCACAAGACCTGAGAGAAAGAGAGAAGAGACACTGAGGTTCTCTTCACTACTGAGATCGCAGCTTTGCAGAGCCAAAGACTAGCAGTGTTTGTTGATGGGTATTTCAGATTCCAAGAAGAGGTCATAAAGGGGCTTACAAGGTGGGGGTGGGGGCAGCCCCCGCACTCACGTGGTGTCATCCCACCGCTGCAGACACTGACTGTGGAAGCTGTGGTTGCAGAGGGTGGTGAGGATGCCGTTCACAGACTCGTCCATTCGCTCCAGACACACAGTGCACTTGGGAAGCTCCGTCAGGTCCATCACAGGGAGGCTGGCGCCCTGTAGGAAACATCTGGTTAAGGCCCACACTTCACCCTCTGCCATCTTCTTCAAACAAGAGACTTCTTGTTTTTCTTGCTCACTTTTCGAGACAGAGTCCCCTGTGTAGACCAGGCTTACCTGGAACTCTTAGAAAACCTGAATCAGATTTGTAAGGACTCAGAGAGCAAGCTGCATCTGCTGCCTTTCTTTACTTTATAAAGAGATTTAACAAAGTTTTCATTTTTTATGAATCAATTTTTTTTTTTTTTTTTTCTGAGACAGACAGGGTTTCTCTGTGCAGCCGTGGCTGTCCTGGAACTCACTCTGTAGACCAGGCTGGCCTCGAACTCAGAAATCTGCCTGCCTCTGCCTCCCAAGTACTGGGACTAAAGGCATGCGCCACCACCACCCGGCTAAGTTTTCATTTTTTAATTTTTTTTTTTAAAGATTTATTTTATGTGAGTATACTGTCGCTGTCTTCAGACACTCCAGAAGCGGGATCAGACCCCATTACAGATGGTTGTGAGTCACCTTGTAGTGAATTAAACTCAGGACCTCTAGAAGAGCAGTCAGTGGGCCATTTCTCCACCTCCAATTTTTTTTTTTTTTAAGATTTATTTATTTATTATATGGTAAGTACACTGTAGCTGTCTTCAGACATTCCAGGAGAGGGCGTCAGATCTCATTATGGATGGTTGTGAGCCACCATGTGGTTGCTGGGATTTGAACTCAGGACCTTTGGAAGAGCAGTCAGTGCGCTTACCCGCTGAGCCATCTCGCCAGCCCCACCTCCAATTTTTTAAAATTTTCATATGTATTGGTGTTTTGCCAGCATGAATGTCTGGGTACTAAACATATGTGCAGTGCCCATGAGGGCCAGAAGAGGGCAACAGATCCTCTGGAATTGAAGTTAACAAGATGGTGGTGAGCTGTCTTGTGGGTGCTGGGAACTGAACTCAAATCTTCCATTAAGAGCAGCCAACGCTCTTAACTGTTATACATCTCTCCAGCCCTCATTCCCCTTTTTAAATCTTGCTTTTTGTTTCTTTTGGAGGTGCAGCTTAACTCAGGTATCCCTCAAACTTGTGCAGTAGTTGAAGAAGGCCTTGATGTTCTAATACTCTTCCCACTACCCTTTTAATTTTTAAACCTGTCTTTCCAGGACTGTAGAACCTACTGATTCACTCTGGGGAGCACTGCAAAATCCCCCAAAGGCGACGAAGCCCCTTTGCAGTGTGCATCACTGTTTAAACAGCCGCTACAGGCAGCGACAGTTCTTGGGTTGGGTGCCATAAGAGCTGTATTTGTATATGTCTGTGTCTGAGTGTGTGTGTGTGTGTGTGTGTGTGTGTGTGTGGACGCACACGCACATAGTCCAGGTGAATGCATGAGCTGGTGAGTATCAGAAGATGACACTGGATCTTCTGGAACTCGAGTCACAGGGCTATGTGAGCAGTCATACAGGGAGCTGAAAACCCGAACCTGTGTCCCCCTCAAGAGCAGGAAGCAGCTTAAGTGCTAAGCCATCTCTTCAGCCCCTGGACTCTACCCCCTGAATGCTCAAATTCCAGGCCTACACCACTGTGGCCAGTTTCTGGGTCTAGTTTAGGGTCTATTTTAAATTTTTTAAATTACATTTTTATGTGTTGGGGAGTGGTGGCACATGCCTTTAATCCCAGCACCCAGCAGGCTGATCTCTGTGAGTTCGAGGCCAGCCTGGTCTACAGAAGGAGTTCCGGGACAGCCAGGGATACACAGAGAAACCCTGTCTTGAAAAAAACAAAATAGTTAACTAAAAAATGAGTTACACCGGGCATGGTGGCACACACCTTTAATCCCAGCACTCGGGAGGCAGAGGCAGGCGGATTTCTGAGTTCAAGGCCAGCCTGGTCTACCAAGTGAGTTCCAGGACAGCCAGGGCTACACAGAAAAACCCTGTCTCGAAAAACCAAAAAAAAAAAAAGTTACATTATATTTAGAATATATGCATGTACATACACATGTGTGTATGTACATGTACATGTATCTACACACATGTGGAAGCCCAAGAACAATGTTCACAAGTTAGTTCTCTCCTTTACCCACTTGGGTCCCCTGGACTGAACTCAGCTCAGCAGGCTCTGTGGCAGGAAATACCTTTATCTGCTGAGTGTGAAACCCTGACTTTTCTGGAACTCTATTTGTAGAGGAGATATTGGACTCAAACTCACAGAGATCTGCCTTCCTCCGCCTCAAGTACTAAGATTAAAATTGTGAGAAAACCTGGCTATTAAGATCTCCTTGAAAAGGAAGAGAATCGGGGCTGGTGAGATGGCTCAGTGGGTAAGAGCACCCAACTGCTCTTCCAAAGGTGCAGAGTTCAAATCCCAGCAACCACATGGTGGCTCACAACCATCC
>NC_034612.1:11630497-11645009 GCF_900095145.1 Mus pahari | reverse complement strand
TAGCAAGATCTGACTCCCTCTTCTGGAGTGTCTGAAGACAGCTACAGTGTACTTACTTAAAATAAATAAATAAATCTTTAAAAAAAAAAAAAAAAAAAAAAGAAAAGGAAGAGAATCTTACAGCACCATGGAGGCTCTCTGGCCTGCTATTTACTATAAATGGCCTAGTGAGTCAGTAGTACAGGCCAGGCTCCGAGGGAGCGACCCTGTTGCAGATGAGAGCCAGAGCATGTAGTCAGCAAGACTGAATCTTAGCACTCAGGAGACAGAGACAGGAGGATGTCTATGAGTTCAAGGCCATCCTACTCTACATAGTGAGTTTTAGGACAGCCTGCCTTAAACAAACAAAACAAAAATCTAAGCATGGTAGCACAGGCCTTTAATACTAGTACCAGGGAGGTAGAGGCAGAGGCAGATCAAGGTTAGCATGGTCTACACAGCAAGATTCAGGACAGCCAGGGTTACACAGAGAAACCCTAAAACAAAAAGCTAGGATGGAGATTGGGGTTAACAGTTTGAACAAATATGCTTCTTTCTGCTCTGAACTGCACTCCATCATTCTGGGACAGTTTTAACAGGGCAGAATTCTTTTCTTGACTTGGGGACAGGACCTTATTATATAGCCTAGGTTGGCCTCCAACTCAACTGTCTCTTAGGCTTCCTGAATGCTGTAGTCACATGCATGTGCTATCACACCTGTTTTCTACATCTTAAAAATGAGATGTAATGGGTCGAGAGATGGCTGAGTGGTTAAGAGCACTGACTGCTCTTCCAGAGGACCCGATTCAATTTCCAGCAACCACATGATGGCTCACAACCATCTGTAATGAGATCGGACACCTTCTTCTGGTGTGTCTGAAGATAGCTACAATGTACTCATATACATAAAATAAATAATACATAAATCTTTAAAAACTGAGGTATAATTTTCTAGTATGTTTGTTTTTTTAAGTAGGCCTTGCAATGTTAGCTTTGACCTTGCCAAACCACCTGTGAATTCATGTCCCTCCCTATCTCAGTGCTAAGACTCTCCATTTTAAACTGGGTGGATTTTAGTATGTCCACGCCAACTACTCCATTCATCCTGCATCTGGCCCTACCATCCGTCAACAATCCATTAGCCCAGAAGAAGCTCCATATCTGTTTGCTGGCCCCTCCCATTCCCCTTTTCTCCCAGAACCTGTCTTGTTTCTACTCTCAGTCTCTACAGGAAGGCCTATTCCTGATGTCTGCCAAGCATCTTAACATTCAATTCTGTACGGATCAACATTTCTCATCAGATGTAAGAAGACTTCTCACTTACATCTTCAGATTTCAGCACTTCAGCCCTTTCCACATAGACCAGCTGGCAGACGTCATCTTCGATTGAGTTGAACTGGCGGCCGTTGCACGCCATGTAGAAACTATCCGCATCAGCCTGTGCACACCATGGGAGAGGGGAAAATAAAGGCTGGTCATGGAAGACGCACTCTCCATTCCCACATCCCCACACATTCACAATCGAGGAGAAGGCGAGCATTAGAAACAGCAAACCCTGGAGCCATCAAGTCAACACAGCTCTGCAGCTCGGTGTCCAGGCTGTGGAGAGGTCTGCCTTACAAGGCAGAAGGCAGAGACCATCCAACCTGCCATCTGTCTACAAGTTTCTGGACAGTTCTTTCCCCAGTAGTCATTATTTTTGTGGCACTTGGAAGAAGACACATACTTCTTAAAATTCTGGAACTAAATTGTAACCATCACACAAAAATTGGAAAAAATGGGGGGGGGGGAACGGAGGCTAGGAGTGAAGAGATGGCTCAGAGATTAAGAGCAATGACTGCTCTTCCAGAGGTCCTGAGTTCAATCCCCAGCAACCACATGGTGGCTCAGAACCATCTGAAATGGGGTCTGATGCCCTCTTCTGGTGTGCCTGAAGACAGCTACAGTGTACTCACATCTAATAAATAAATATACAAGCATGCATATATACATACACATACACACACGCACATACATACATGATGCCCTTAAAGAACCATCATTCATTTGAGGAAAAAAAAAGAAAGAAAAAAAGTTGGGCATGCTTCAACAGGCCTTTAATCCCAGCACTTGGGAGGCAGAGGCAGGCAGATCTCTGAGTTCAAGATCATCCTGGTCTACAGAGTGAGTTCCAGGACAGCCAGGGCTACACAGAGAAACCCTGCCTCAAACCAAACCAAACTAAACTTATCATCTTGTTGAAGACGAAGGAGCAGTATGGATGAAAAGCCAGCTCATCTTCAGTTGACTGAGGAAGCACAGCACTCCACACCGATCACCTGTCGGGATGCCCTGTGCAGGTCAAGGTGTCCTAGGTTGGGGCTGGGAGAGAGCTTAGCTCTTTAAGAGCACTGGCTGCTCTCACAAAGGTCCAGGGTTCAGTGCCACATGTGGCAGTTCACAACCCAGACTAACCAGCCTTCAACACTGAGCTGTTCTTTCATGGTGGACAGAAATTGGAATAGACATGGTGATGGTAAAGGCAAACCAAGCGCTGGCTCGGGCTCAGTGTAAAGTAACAAGACGACTCCAGTGTTAAACTCAATTTGTCACGGCAGGGGCGTCAGACCAAACACAGGAAGGCCGCCTGCTTCAGCACGACTCATGCTGACGAGCTGCTTAGGGGATGGGGACAGATTCCTCAAAAGCAAAACTGTTTTCCCTTCCATCACGACTCAAGGCTGTTCCACCAAAGCATCCTACCTGCCTCTCCTCCTCGGGCCCTCAATCTCAAAGCCACAGGACAACTCCAGTAATGTAAGCTCATAGATTTACATTTCTTTTTATTTTATGTGTAGCACATGCATGCAGTGCCTGAGGAGGCCAGCAGAGGGCATCTGACCCCATCAAGTGTGGTTACAGTTCCGACCGCCAATTGGTTGTCAGAGACTGGACTAAGATCCCCTCCAAGAGCAGCCAGCTCTCCAGTCCCACACTTTGGATTTTTGCTTATTTATGTCTTCTTCACATAAGCCCGTGAACTCAGCCCCGAGAAGGGTGGTTAATCCTGATGTAGTTTCCTGAAGGGGCAGTGACTTTAAGTTCACATATGTAGAGCTAGCTGGCTGTGGGACAACCCTTTTTCAACGAAGAGGCCTCCCCACCCTCCAGTGTCCCCAGAGACATTACATTAAATCTCACAGGCTGGGGTGCTCACTGAGGAAGGAGCCAAGCTTGGCTCAACCTCTACAGCACAAGGCACTGACTAAGGCTGCTGGAAGAACAGAGGCCTCCTTGGATCATGAGCTGTGTTAAGTGCTCACCAAGTAACAGGCCTCATCACAAGGACAGGTAGGAGACTGAGCCCACCCGCACTGTGCACATTACATTCATAAGGGAACTGTGCATCTGTATCACAGACATGGACTTTTGAGGCTGGTTTTAGGTCAGCCTGGTCTACAAAGCAAATTCCAAAATAGCCAGGGATGTACAGAGAAACTGTCTGGAAAAAGAAAGAAAGAGAAGGAAGGAGGGAAGGAGGAGAGGGCAAGGGAGGGGAGGGGAGGGTCGGGTCGGGTCTGAGGGGCAGGGGCTGGAGACATGGTTCAGTGTAAAGAGCACTTGCTCTTCAGAGGACCCAGGTTTGGTCCCCAGCACCTGCATGATGCTCACAACCATCCTTAACTTCAGTGGTCAGGGTCAGATGCACTCTTCTGAGCTCCAAGGACATGCACACATTACAGTATATGACATACCCACAGGCAAAACACTCATACACAGAAAAGTAAACACTGCTTGAGGGCAGTTTTCATGACCTCGGCAGACCTTGTCCCTAGAGAGACTAAGTGCTAGAATTATAAACAACCAGAAATTTAAAGAATGCCAACTTCGGGTTTTGTTTAATTTGTTGTTCAACTCTGAGAGGAACAGCCCATTTGATCAGGGCGTCCTCGGCCAGACTGTCACGGACAGCTGCAGAGCTGAGTGGGTTTTTACTGTCTGTTTCTTTGTTTTGAGACAGGGTTTCTCTGTGTAGCCCTGGCTGTCCTAGAACTCACTCTGTAGACCAGGCTGGCCTCGATATCAGAGATTAGCCTGTTTCTGCCTCCTGAGTGCTGGGATGAAAGGTGTGCTCCAGCACTGGCCAGCTGGGCTCTCCCTGTCTTTACATTTAAGAAGACCAGAATCCCAGGCCGTCCTGAATAAGCACACGAGGGAGAAGCCCCTATCGTGACCCAGCCATTTTGGTTTTCATGTTCTGATGATGACTTACAAATTCCTTCCTCAAAGACTGAATTTCCTCAAGGTCATATTATCAATCTATGACTTTTCCCAAACCTCCAAAGAAAGCTGAGAGGACAGGGGCCAGCAAGATGATGCAAAAATTAAAGGCACTTGCCACCAAGCCTCACAGTCCTGGTTTGTTTTTCTTTTCTAGACAGGGTTCCTCTGTGTAGCCCTGGCTGTCCTGGAACTCACTCTGTAGACCAGGCTGGCCTCGAACTCAAAAATCCACCTGCCTCTGCCTCCCGAGTGCTGGGATTAAAGGCATGCGCCACCACTGCCCGGCTCAGCCCTGGTTTTGTAGTGTATTTTCAAAATACCCAGTTACATTATGTGAATGATTTTGCTGTAATTCCAGGTGTGGGATAGGGGGCTGCTTCAGACGGCCCACAGCCGCTAACTCTGAATGTTTCCAGTTCTAGGAGGGGCTTGATTTTTGCCAGCTGAAGACTGTTTACATTTGGGACTCTGGAGAGGGTGTAAATGGGAAAGGCCCAGGAGGGCCTGTGTTGGCTGCCGCTCCCCCTGCAGCTGGGCTTATTACTGCTGGATTGCTGGCTGGAGATATTCTGACCACAAAGACTGGACTTGCCCCAGGGAACTCTAGTCAGCAGGAAGTAGGCTAAGGAGGTCTACACCCCCTTTCCCCTCTACCCTTTCTCTACTACATAGTGTTGGGGGAGAGGGGGCCGTGTTGGAAGGGACTGCTGCCAACACACAAGAAAGTAAACACAGACAGTTAGGGCCAGCAGCAATTACACAACACTCACAAGACTTCTGAGTTCTCGGGGAAAGACAGGAGACCACGGAGAGCTGCCCTTATATGGACTCAGGCTACAGCTGTCACAGCACGCTTCTGACCTAACTTCGGGAAGTGACTAGCTGGGTTCTATGTGCACCTGTTCTGTGGGTCCCTTTAACTCAGAGTTCTGAGTATAAGAGTGCACAGCTGACGTCGAGTGGTGGTGGCACACGTCTTAGCACTTGGGAGGCAGATGCAGGTGGATCTCTGTGAGTTCAGGGCCAGCCTGGTCTACACAGTAAATTCCAAGACAGCCAGGACTATTACATAGAGAAACCCTGTCTTGAAAAACCAAAACCAAAAGGAAAGAGAACTAAATTGTCAATCTGACTTTACAAAGCACCCTACCACTAGGAATATTAAAAATGTGTTTTGAGAGCTGGACAGTGGTTAATAGCACTGGCTGCTCTTTCAGAGGACCCAGGTGTGCATGGCTCACAGCCATCTGCAATGTTCCAGACAAGTGTGGCACCCTCTCCTGGTCTCCATGGACACTACACACAAATGGCGCACAGACATACATGCAAGTGCACAAAAATTTAAATGTTTTTGTTTTTTGAGAGCCCTAGCTGTCCTGGCCCTAAGCAATGCCTCTCTGCCTTTGCTTCCTGAGTCCTGGGATTAAAGGTATGTGTCATCATGCCCCATAAAAGAAATCCTAAAAAATTAAAAACACAAAAGCCAAGGTGTTAACTCTGCTGTAGACCCAGATTCAGAAGTTGACACTGAGGTCAGAAATATACCTCACCCCTGACTGACAGGACGTCTCCTGAGGTGCTTCAGAGACATGGGCCAGTGGCTCTCTAAGTGGTCAGACTTGGTGATTCCAGTTAGTACCAAGAATAGTGACAATATCAAAGGCCCCAGACTATAGCTTGGTCCTCACAGTCTTGCCTGCAGCCAGACTCTTGGTTAGTGTCCCCTGGAGGCATGAGGGAATCTGTATTCTTTGTTTCAAAGGTGAGGAAACTGGCCACAGAGAGGTTAGTGATTAGTTATACTGCTAGACATTAATAACCAAGATGGAGAAGGCCATTTTTCATAGCTAGGACTGGGACACAGGAGTGGTGAGGGGACAGCCACTGTTTTTAAGACACTAGTAACAGCAATACTTTTTAGTATCTACACTATACAAGTGATTAACAAGTACCATGAAGGAAAAGGCACAGAACTAAATTATAAACAAGAACATAATAAGCCCAAATTTGGCATTCACGTCCATGCCTACAATCCCAGGTCAGAAGGCTGAGATGAGGACTATGTCTGAGAGTTCAAGGTTAGCCTGGGATAAATAGGGAAATCCACCGTATAAACTACAGATGAGAACTTGTCAGAAAAAGAGTATCTTTAAATATTACACATTGAGCTGTGGGAGTACATATCGTTAAGCCAAACACTTTGGAGGCAGAGCCTAGCAGATCTCCCTGCCTGAGGCCAGCCTGGTAGATGTGGTTAATTCCAATCCAGCCAGAACTACTTAGTAAACCACTGCCGTGAAAAAAAGATTATGTGGGATGGCTCAGCAAGCGAAGGCGTCTGCTACCAAGCCTCACAGGTTGAGACGCACATGGTAGAAAAATCCAATCAACTCCCGAAAGTTGTCTTCTGATCTACACGTGAGCAAAACATACACATGCATACAAAATAAGTAAGTGATACGTAATTTGTAAAAGTTGTATACATGCCTTTAATCCCAGCACTCGGGAGGCAGAGGCAGGCGGATTTCTGAGTTCGAGACCAGCCTGGTCTACAGAGTGAGTTCCAGGATAGCCAGGGCTACACAGAGAAACCCTGTCTCAAAACAAACAAACAAACAAACAAACAAAAAAAGTTGTATACAGGAGCCAGTGAGATGGCTTGGTGGGTAAAGTCACTTGCCCCAAGCCTAATACTGTGAACCCAATCCCTGTAGCCTACATGAAGAAGAGCACTGACTCCTGCAAGCTGCCCTCCCTGACTACACACATAACACATATTGCTGAACACCCACCACCGCTGTCCACCCTGCATTCCTGGACAAGGAAGTCTGTGTCAAGAGTTCCCTTCACCCACAAACCTTAGTAACCCATTAGAGTGGCAAGAACAAATGATCTGTCAACACACCAATTTGTCAACTAGCAGGATGGGACACTTGATCTGGAAGAAACCATGGAGCTGAGAGAAGTTAATTTTCCACAAATTGTAGCCATGGTTGTCCTAGAACTCATTCTGTAGACCAGTGTAGCCTCAAACTCAGAGACTGCCTGTCTCTGCCTCTGTAGTGGTGGGATTAAAGGCTTGTGCCACCAACACCTGGCTAATATGGTCAAAGTTCAATGGACAAATATCACAGGATAAAAAAAAGCTTGAGTAAACCCAAAGCTGGGGCAGCCCCTCGGGGACATGAGTAGTGGGTAAAACTCACCTCATGCTATGTTCCTATAAAAACACACATGCTCTTAAGAACCAACATGCTTACAGCAGTACTAGGAAGGGAGGAGATGACAAAGCCTTCCTAATTCAAAACTGTACAAACCCTTTCAGGTCAAAGAACACCTCTGTTCTTTCAGGGCATCTGTTGGTGTCTGTACTGTCAACCATTCTTAACACTTCAATATCCCATCAATCAACGCCAACGTTTCAAAAAAAAGCAAAAACTGAAGCCAGCTGTGGTAGCACACTCCTTTGATCTGAAGGCGATCTCTGTGAGTTAGAGGCCAGCCTGGTCTACAGAGTTAGTTCAGGGACACCCAGGGCTACATAGAGAAACCCTGTCTTGGAAAACAAACAAACAAACAAAAAACAGGAAGAAAACCCTAAAAACTGGAAGAAGGAAAAACCTGGGGCACGGGCGAGATAGGTAGTCCAGTGCTGTTACAGCGGCTTAGTTTCCAGCGTCCACGCGGGGAAGTCTGGAACCGTGGGCCCAAGGGGATAGGACAGGCTCTTCTGGCCGCCATGGGCACTCCAAAGAGCATCTTACTAACAGAATCAAGGAACTGGGGACAATGACACAAGGGTTTGGGCTTCTGTGTCCACTGGTTAAGTAAACACAAGCTGGAGATCACACCCAGTCTGATGCATAGAGAGAGACCTTAAGTCAGGTGTGGTCGTGCCCGTCTGTCATCACACTATGTGGGTGGGAGACAGAGGCATGTGATCACAAGTTCAGTGCACATCTGAGCTACAGAGCGAGTCCAAGGGCCGCCTGAGCAACTCAGCAAGACCGTCTCAAAATATAACAAGGTCAAAAAGGGTGTCCAGCAACGAGGAGCACTGTGAGGTGTGGGGGCCAATCTTCAGAACCAAAACAAATAATCATTAAAAAAATGCTTTGTAAATTCTGGGAGTGCAGGCTAGTGGAACAATGGGCAATGCCTCTAATATAGATCAGAAGATTCCAGGTTCAACTCATGGCTGATTTGGTCAAATAAGGTTTTTTTGGTTTTGTTTTTTAATTGGGTATGGTAGTTCCAAAACCTGAGAGACAAAGGCAGACAAATCTCTGTGAATTCCAGGTCAGCCTGGTCTTCAAAGCAAGCACCAGTCTGGACAGGGCAGACAGTGAGGCCTTAGAAAAGAAAACAAAGAAAAGGGCTGGAGAGACGGCTCAGCAGGTAAGAGCCCTGGCTGCTCTTCCAGAGGTTCTGAGTTCAAATCCCAACAACCACATGGTGACTCACAACCATCTGTAATGAGATCTGATGCCCTCTTCAGGGGTGTGTGTGTGTGTGTGTGTGTGTGTACATACATACATATATATAATCTTTAAAAAAAAAAAAGGCCAATGTAATTGTATTTCTTTTTTTGTTTTTGTTTTTTGTTTTTTGAGACAGGGTTTCTCTGTGTAGCCCTGGCTGTCCTGGAACTCACTCTGCAGACGAGGCTGGCCTCGAACTCAGAAATCCACCTGTCTCTGCCTCCCAAGTGCTGGGAGATTGTATTTCTAATAGCCTAGGGGTACCACCTTGCCAACCACACCCTAGGAGCCATATCTTCATCTGAGGCATAAAACCCACAAAACTGGCATCGCAGTTTCTATAGCCCGTCTGCAGCAGAGAGGTGTCTAGCATCTTAACTTTTACCTGCGCACTGAACTTGATCAGCACCATATACTGATTCGGAGTAGAGTCCCTGATGATTTTCATTTGTTCAATTACATCATTGAATGGGGCAACAAACTTCATAAGGTCATGACTGGTCATGGTGGCAGGGACGGTGAGGACACACAGCATGGCACTGCGCCGCACATCTTCTTTTAGGGAGGTCATCTTACTAAGAGGAAGACAATGAGACCGTCTTGAAAAGTCTGGAGAACAACAACCAAATGACTCTTTTGTCCGAGAAATTATGAAAAATAAAATGGCTAGTATTTTACAAATCAACTCAAATAGTTAACTGGTGAGTTTGCTTGAAACACACACTTATGGGTACCTGGGTCCCTTCCCACATATCTGTGGTGCACTTTAACGAAAGCCCTAAATGTTCTACATTACCCCTCACCAGAGTTCTCAATCTTAAAAAAAGGTATTGGATTAGTTCCTTGAGAATTTCACACAATGTATTTTGGTTGTATTCACCTCACACAGCACCTCTCCAGAATTATCAATCCTGATTTAAACAGTTATTAATTTAGACTACTACACTCAGTGTTTTATTCTCTTTTCAAAAAATATTTATTTTTCTGTATATGAGTGTTTGCCTAGACATATGTCTGTACAGGACATGCAGGCCTGGCGCTTAGAAGAAAAGGCCCTGGAAGAAAAGGCCCTTAGAAGAAAAACCCCTGGAACCTGAGTTAAAGATGGTTGTGAGCCACCTTGTGGGTGCTGGAAACTGAACCCAGGTCCTTGCAAGAGCAGCCAGTGCTCTTAACCTCTGAGATATCTCTCCAGTCCCATGTTTCAGTCTCTTTAATTTCTGAATAATAATCTACTGTTGAATAACTAAGGCACAGTGCTACTGTGACGTTGTCTGAAGAGCTCCAGAAGGAGAGTGAGCGCAAATCTATGCAACAACTCTAACCTCCGACAATGGGACTGAAGATTAGAAAAAGTACTGTGGATCTGAACAGCTTGGAGGGAGCGAGAGAAACCTTCTACAGTGCAATTGCTTTTGATATGCTGAAAACAGACACGACAGCTGGGATCCAAAATGGCTACCTGATGACTGGCTGCTTCCCAGTGTCCCTGGAGGGACATGGCAGGCAAGTTAGGGCAAAGACAGTTGTTGAGACATCAACCAATTATCGTATTGAGAGCTGAAGACCCAGCTGGTGGGTCATCTGTCCAGGTGCTGCCTCTCCTTGGGCTTCCAGAAGAGAGCTTTTTTTTTAAACAGGGGAAAAAAAATTTGTAAAAGCCAGGCGTAATGGTGCACACCTTTACAGACCTTGTCTCAAACAACAACAAACAACAGCAAAACCCCTAAAACAAAATAAAACAGGAAGCCGCAAAAACAGGCATGTCAATTACTATCACCTGCTCCTGTGGTTTGGCACAGACGTAAGCATGAGGTGTTTTGACTCCTTTGCTTTTCAATCCCCCAATCAATACCCATGCCCAACGGTTAGTTAATACACTATTTCCCAAGCATTTCTGACATGCATCTACACGTTGATTTTTGAGTAAGGAAAGCTCTGGCCCAATCTACACTGTCAAACGCACAGCACTCAGAACTCTGCAGTCCACAGTACCTGAGGGCAGTATGTTTGTTGTCAAAGCTTTAGCCTTTGACCTTTCGGGCACGGAGTTTTCTCACTACTCAAAGCAAAATCGGAGTGGTCTGAAGGAAGCGAGCTGGGCTTACTTTGTCTTGTATAGGTGCATGATGCCATGGACTATTTCAACGGAAGGGTTGCCACTGAAGAAGGAAATCTGGTCAGGGAGCTGTTTGGATGGAGACTCTGGGGCTGTGTTCACAGACTCACTCTGCTCTCTACTTCTCTGTGCAGAGACGGGGGCTGCCGAAGACTTCTTTTCTTCTGCTGTGTCTCTCACTTCATCTTACAAAGTAAAAATTAGCAGATCACAAACAGCTGGAAATAAGCCTAAGGAGCCTAAGAAAGTTAGAATTTCAAGCGCAAATGGAAATTGTGACAGAGAAACTACGCTATTGCATTAAGAACCGTATTTCTGCTGGGTATGATGGCTTACGCCTGTAATCCCAGCACCAGGAGGCTGAAGCAGGAAAGCTGCAGATGTAAGAGACCCTGTCACAAAGCCCGACAAACCATACTGTTGAACTGTTGGGTTTGGGAATCTCCCCAGAACATGTAAAGCTCTCTCTGCATAAGAATATCTCTTCATACCCTTGTAAAAATCTCTTAACAATAGGGGTGGAGGTGGGACGACAATATTTGGAATGTAAATAAAAATTTAATAATAATTAAAAAAAAAAAAACAAAACAAAAAACCCTTAACACACTCAAAACCCAACAGAAGCTCCTCCCACATCCAGCAGCACCCAAACACAAGCAGGCAACATTCACCACGGACTCCTCGGTGACAGTCAGGGCTCTCTGAAAACCGAACCTTCCAGTTCTGACCACACCTATGTGGGAGATGCAGAAAGCATCCACTTCCTCGGCTGTGTAAGCCAGTAGGGCAGGGACGGGGCAGCAGGCTTCCCTGGGTGTACTGCTCCTCTGGAGCCGAGTTAGTAGTTACAAGCACTCCCACCAGAGGGAAGAGCCCACTTAGTGACAACCCATCTAGTTTCTCCTGTATTATTCTCTTAAAACAGGGTCTTAGGGTATGTTTCCAAACTCCAGGGTTTAAGTAACCCTTTCAAAATAGACAATGAAATATGCTTCACAAATCACATATATAACACAAGTGCTGGGGGAACAAGCATGCTGGAACAGCACCTCAGTTGGGAGAGCGGTAACCTTACATGCATAAAGCCCTGGGTCTGTGCCCATCTGGACGAAAACTAGACGTACGGGATCCCACCACTCAGGAGGTTAACGTAGCAAGAATACAACTTCAAGGCCACCCTCAATAATAAATACACCCAGCCTCAGTGGCTCCTCAACCGCAAAGAAAAAACCCAGCCAGGGGCTCAGAGTGCGAGAGCACGGCCAGGCTAGCTGCGGGCATACCTGCGCTGGCCTTCATGGTCTCAATAATCACATCCGTCATTTCCCGACGGCCAAGGTGCTGGTGGATGATGGCTGCTTTTTCCCCGGCTGACTTCCCTTCTAGACAGGCGACAGCTGAAGCCAATGTCTTCTTTTTGATCTCCTCATCAGACATCTCTCCAGCTGGAGAACACATGAAAGATTAATACCTAATGACAGAACAAATTCCTCTCACTTCTCGGCATTCACTCCAATCAATAGCTTTCCTGTTCCTCTATGGCGCTTCCCCGGGGATGGGGCATTTTCCCAGTGTCTGCCTCAGTCCCTCAGAGTTCTAGTCATGAATAAGCAGCATTTCAGAATCCCGGAGATGTGACTGAAATACCTTAACCTCAGCTCTGAGGCAGGCCCCAGGCCTGTCCAGCACAGCACTCAACCCACACAGCCCAGCACACAGGAGGAGCTCTCCCCCTAGGCTTTGCTGCATAAATGTCTCCAGGACTGGGCCTATATGAAGTTACCTGTTTGTGCCTAGTGCCAACTTAGCTGACTTTCAGATCTAGGGGTCACTTTGAGCTCCGGGAAGCTGCTTGTAACCTTGAAATAAATCAAGCCACTGGAGACTCAAAGACCAAGAAAGACCACAGCTCGCTCTTCTGCTGCAACTCCAAAGAATGGAGCGATGCCATCCTTCTGAGAACAAGCACCAGCCGAGCTCTCCAAACTAAGTGTCCGTTTCTCTTTTCCATCAACTTGGGACATTTAGTACGGATGGCACTTATCAGATCAAGTCTGATTCAGGGCCACGACAAAACTCTTGACGGATACCAAGCCATCGCCCTCTCCCACACACCTTTTTCTCTGTCTGTCTGTTGAGACAGGTTTCCCCCGTAACCCTGCCTGGCTTGTGGTTGCCTGTCCTCCTGCCCCCACTTGAGGAGCCTCGGTGTGATCAGGTAAGGTTGTGACAATCACGGGAAGAGCCGAAGCTGCATAGCCCACTAAGGAAGTCAGTGGCCAAAGGTGAAGACGTCAGCCTGTCGGGGGCCCCGGCTGGGTTAGAACCCGCGTTTCCAGCCACTCACACCGAACTTTGGACAAATCCTTTCCCCACCGGCCAGTCTGCCTGCCGGCTCGGGAAAGGGGCACAGCATCCCTCCCCGCACCCCGCGCCCGGGGCCGCGCTTTCCCGCAGCGAGGACGACGTCGAGCAGAGGCGCCTGCCGAGCCCTGGGGTGGGCGGGTGGAGCGAGGGCTGCTGCCCGGCGCGAGGCCGCCAACTCACCGGCGGCGCTGAAGCCGAAGTCGGCGGGGACCGGCGAGTGACCCGCGAGCTCCAGTCGGATGACCACCAGTGACACACTCATAGGACAGGCGCTGCTCGCCGGGGGCCCCGGTGGGCTGACGGAAGGCTGCGGCCCGAGCCCAGAGGCCGAGCGGCCCGCGGTCGGCAGTGCCGCCACCGCCTCAGAAGCCGCGGCCGCCGCCTCAGCAGCGGCAGCCCCCCCGTCGCGCGCAGCCGGCCGAGCCACAACAACCTCCGCTTCCGCCTCTCGGCCGCCGTCTCTGACCCTCGGGGTGGCGCACGCGCACGCGCACGCGCCGGCGGGAAAGGGGCGAGGCCCCGGGCGCGCATGCGCTTTCGGCAGCCGCTTCTGCCCCTCGGCGGACCGTCTGGACCGAGCAGTGTCCGAGGAGCGTGCGCAGTGCGCGCAGAGCGTTCTGCCTTCTGTTTCGCGTTTGACCCCTCTCTCCGTTTGTCCTCCTTAGATTTCCCGCAGGGCTCACCGAGACTCTATGGGTCCGCAGACACTCTGAGGGTTCCTGGGTCTTCGACCTCAGGGTTGTAACTTTCTGCAGGTATGGCGAGGGGCTGGTTAGGAGCGCAATGGCTTCACAGATAATCCACTGAGAGCGGAGCACTGCGGGGCTCCGTGGGATGATGATTTTGTGGACACAGAAAACAGCCCCAGACAGGACAAGCTTGGGCACTCGTGCGATCCTGAGCTAGTTATTGCATAACCACACGGTTGTGTGAAATGAAACGCTGCCTAGAGACAGGGATTCGCTGGAAAGCCTATGTAGTTTATGGTTAAATTTGGTTTTGTTGTTTGTGTTTGGTTTTATTTTTTGTTTGTTTTTGTTGTTTTCTTCTCCCAGTCAGAGTTTCTCCGAGTACGCCTAACTGTCCTGGAACTCACTGTGTAGACCAGTCTGTCCTAGAACTCAGAGATCTGCCTGCTTCTGCCTCCAGAGTTGTGGGATACATCCCTACCCTACCACCATCTGGCCATTGTTTAGTTGTTTTGAGGTTTTGAGTTGTTTTGAGACAAGCTCTGTTGTAGCCCAAGATATCTGGAGGTAAGATATAGGAGGAAAGATAAGCTGTGTTCTCTATGTATTGGAAA